>NC_039364.1:34747720-35063857 GCF_003573695.1 Papaver somniferum
TCTGGTTAAACTCAGCTCCCAAATTTCTCGAATCAAGTACCTAATATGTGGAAGGAGGATAGATGCCAGCTACCCAATCAGCAACACAATTGGTCTCTCTGTCAATTTTTAACCATTCAAACTGCTTCCGCAAGTAACAAATATGTCTCCAAGTGTATAACACCTCCCAAGGAACCTCAGGGTTCTTGCTGTTGAGTAACACAGTTGCAGCCATAGAGTCCATTCCCAGGTGAGTTCTCCTACATCCCATAGAAACAGCATCCATTAAACCAATTTCAACCCCCTGAAGTTCATGACCTAACACAGAGATAACCATCCCAGATCCCGCAATATCCATCAAACACTCACCAGCCCTATTCCTAATGATAGAACCATAACCTCCTAAAGTGTCTCCCATGGATCCATCAGTGTTTATCATTAAAACATCACCTTCAGGCCTCATCCAAGTACATTTGAGTTCCATTCTAATGTGGAAAACACAAGAACATTCCAAAGAGAAAAGAAATGCCTGGAATGAGGGCTATCATCGATCACAATCTGATTAGCTGCAAGTTTAAGTTTAACATCCTGCAAAATCAACCAACTAACCTGATCAGTGGCTAAAGTTTGCTTCTTGAAGACTCTAGCATTTCTCTCTTTCCATATGTGATAAACAAAGTTGTTAAAAGTGAGCTTTCTAATAGTAGTAATGATGGAAGAACCCACAAAAGAACTAGTACACCAAAGAATCACCTCTCTCCAACTTGCTCTCTGGACAGCAACAAATCCCATTTTTTATAAGAAGGCCCTGTGATGTAGTTTTGAAAGTGGTAGTAAAGTTCATTCAACTCGGATTGTGTAAAGGTTTGATTTAAGAACTAAGAATAAAAATACTAAAAATATATTCACAAGGTTTTCACGAATATCAAGAGGTACTGAGACTTAGGATTTCACCACTAATCACATTCAATTGGTTCATATGATGACTCATAACAATTCTAGCTCTTTTGTTGACTCTATTCTTTGCCAAAAGTAGATTTTATAAAGCATTAGATGTAAATCACAAGCATGACGCATCAAAAGTTCCTAAAACCCAGCATGCGACATCAAACAAAATCACAACCAATCAAGAAAAATCATAAATCGATTAAAACAAGTGCAAAAGTCATAAATAATCAATTATAGTTACCAAGTGATTGTGAAATAGGGCTTCCTCCATCATCCCAGTGTTGGGGTTTAGCTCCTCATGTCAACAACACGCTCAAAATATTTAATCATGGCTCAAATAGGTGTTTTTATTGAAGAAGTGAATCTGTAACAGATATAATTGTTACAGAATCCACTGTTACGGAAGCTGCCCTTACAAATAAATTATAACAGGAATAGTTGTTGCAAAGCTGTTAAAAGGTATTCGATTTGAAAGATTAGGTAACGTTTTCTTGCTAAGTTGCGAAGTGTTCTACGACGTTGTTCTTCAGCAGCAGAAACGTCTTCTCTGCAACTCTTGATTTTCACCTCTGCAGCTTCACCAAGCCCTCAGCTCGGTCCCCCAAAGTCTCGACTCCCTTCTATGAACTCCCAACCACTTATATATATATCCAACGGAGCGATTTAATCTCCTCAAAACTTCTCGAAATATCTTCTTTTCTTTTTTGTGAACACAGAGATCAATGTCATCTGAGTATTCACAAATAATGCGCGCAGACTCATGAAAATACAGTAAATAAGTTGCGTCTGAGGGGAATGGATTGGTTATGTCGAATCCTTGACTCAGATTTCTAATACTCTTCCTCGTCTTATCAACTACAATCATTGTTCTTAGCTCATACAATAAGATAAATAGTGGATGAAGTATAAAATGTACGAACATGATATAGCATAAGTATCGAATTCAACATATAAAGTATAAATGCATGAACATAGATGAAACGATTAACTTATATGATTCTCTGTCTGCGGGTTTGGGTTTTTCGTTATATGTATGAAGGTTACAGAAATAGTCGAATGACTTTGAGATCAACACAAGCTTGCGTATCAGGAGGAACTTCACTTACACTTTCTCTATCTCTCTGTCTCTCTCCTATTCTCCTCTCAATATTTTTCGCCCCCTCTTCACTTGGGCGAGAGGGGTATTTATAGGGAGGTTACGTGGGGTCCACTTCTGAAGCCCGTTATAACCTTATCCTCTTGTGTTTGTGCCACTCACGCAGAAGTCTTCGTGTTCTCGGCTGCATCTGCGTGTTCTGTCTGGATACGCAGTATTATCTGCGCTTCCAATACAGGATGACTGACACGTATGTTGTTTGAGGGTATTTAATGCGGGTAGTTGAGATGTCTATCCGCGGTAGACAGCTGTCCTCTGCCCCTATCTTGTCTGCGTCAGTATGACTATCCCCAAACGTAGATCTTAGATCTTTCTGGGGATAGGATAAAGTGACTCTTGGGTTATCCTCCGGTGCTTCGCAGTGTTCTAGTGTTTCTGTCTCCTCGATCCTCTACCGTTGGATCTGGTGGGTGGCGACGCTATATTGACAAGGCGCGTCTCTTGGATGTCCACGTGTATTATCATATCTTGATGCTCTCAGCCGCATGTCCTCCACGTGTGTCTTTGTGGACACGTGGCGGAAGATGAAATGTGTACCTACAATTTTCCCATTTTCATCCTACTGGGCGGTTAGTCGAAGTGGGAAGAAAAAACGTGTTACTCTCTTCATCTTCTCTTTATTATTTTCCTAGATTTTAGGGCACGTTCCCCACTATTTGCAATAACTTCTTCTTGGGTAGTTGGGCGGTTTTATTTCTCTTTGTACATATATATGAGAAGGAATATGAAAATTATCTAGTCATAAATTTCATTCCTTCTCTTTCCTCGGAACTTTTATTTTTTGTTCTCTGATTTTGTTTCCTTGTTATTAATTGTTGCTGCTGCTACTGTTGTTTTTGTCTTTGTTGCTGCTGCTGTTCTTGTTCCATAAAGATTTCTGCTGCTGCTGTTGTTCCTTAAAGCTTTCTGCTGCTGCTGTTGTTGTTCCTCGAAGCTTTCTGCTGTTGTTGTTGTTCGTCGAGGCTTTTTTCACGACCCTGATTTTTTCTTTATAGGTAAGTGGTTCTACTGTGTTTGATTATCTTTTGAAAAATATATTCGTTTTCTGTTGTTGTTATATGTGTTTGTGATGAAGAACATATATATAGATGTGTGTATGATTGCCCTTGTTCATCATTACAAACAGTAATGATATCTTCCTTCGTGCATGCTTGCCCCTATTTGTTATTTCCCCTTTTTATTTAGGTTTTGTTCTTATTTTCCATCTGGTTCATGATTATGAAGAACTGGATGAAATTAGGTTTTTTGATTTTCGTTTTGTCTCCGCGGAAATCTGAAACTTGTTTGTGTACTACGCAGACATGGCTGACCATCCGCGGGTTTCTTATCAAACTCCACCGCCTAGTCCGCGTAGATCTCCTCCGCGTAGGGATCCTGATGTTTCTCCACCTGGTGGAGGTTCGTCTAAATCTTCCCAAGGTGATGCCCGCGTTCATAGGGTTTCGTCTTCTTCTGGTCAGAGGCACTTATCTTCTAAGAGGGGTGAG
Source organism: Papaver somniferum (assembly GCF_003573695.1). NCBI lineage: Eukaryota > Viridiplantae > Streptophyta > Magnoliopsida > Ranunculales > Papaveraceae > Papaver > Papaver somniferum. The sequence goes on from NC_039364.1 coordinate 34,751,291, forward strand.
TCGCATAGAGGGAATACGCAGAAGGGGGACCGGCCAAAAGAGGCTCCTGGCTCCCGGTATGCTGTTTCCCGTCCCTTAGTTAATCCGCGTGATGATCCTAAGAGAACGCGGGATGTCCTACCTCTTTGGTCAGTGGCGCCTCCTTCCGAGTCTCATCAACATCCTCTACCTCCCCCTCCAGTGTCTCAACCCAAGTGGAGGTCTTCGAAAGAAGTGGTTTCGAAGACTGATGTATCTAAGATTCATCCTAAGAGGAAAGATTCCGAGAGAAACCCTTCGAAGGGTTCTGCGTCTGATCCCGTGGAGGAGGAAGATATGTCTCAGGAAATACGTAGCGTCGCTGTTGGGGAGAAGAAAGTGATCTTCAAACATATTGATCTGGAGGTTTTCAAGGAAAATCATGGTCTTCAGATATTCGATGTTCGTTTTTACGCTGATGATGATGATATTACTTATGAGATGATATCGACATATAAGTTTGATGAATTTCATATGCTGACCACGGTGGGGGCCTTTGAAGCGGGTCTTATGTTGCCTTTGTACAAGTCTGGAGATTCTTTTTATTATGATGTGCTGGCTGGTCGACAGGGTTCTTCGAAGAACACACACTGTCGCTCTATTTCCCAACTTCATGGGAATTATCTTCGTGCACTGAGGGAGTGTTATCTTCGGAGCAAAGGAGAGACAATGATGACTCTTTATGTTCCCAATCCCGAGGAAAGGGAGTGGTATACGCCTGAGAATTTTAACAAGTCTTTCGGTGACTATGTTAACAGTAGGAACCGTAAACCGTGGAGTGTGAGTCTTCGGAATATTGCCGCTCCTCGTGGTGAGATCCGCCTTCTGAGTGAAGTAAGTGGTGCTAATGTGAAGTACGTCCCGGGTACAGAGAATTCTACTAACAAACTGGTGTTTCCTACTCGTGAGCGGATCAAGCGTGATCATGATTATGAATGGCACGCAACTGTTATTGAGGTTGTTGGTCCCTGGGCTTGGGGGTGGGTTCCAGGTCTGCAAGGATGGCGTCCTACCACAGATAGCCAGATACGTGCGGCTCCTCCTGCTCGTTATAGGAATTTCCGTCCTTGACATTTGAATTTTGAGGGCATGAATTTCCAATCTTCCCTCAATGTTGTTGATGGAGAAGACGAAGAGAGTTCCGATGATGATCTTTAGGCGAAGAATGCTGCGGTTGTCAAGGTAAGATTTCCATATGCCTTGTCCTTTAGTTGAGGCAGTTTTAATTCTTTTCAAAGTCAGGGATTTTTATTCTTGTGCCTTGTCTTTTTAGGCGGCGAAGAAAAGGAGGATAAATCCCAAGCAGTCCACCACCACAACAATCGAGGAGGCGGAGGTTTATGAAGAAGTTAACAGTCCTGTGACTGAGCTTGGAGAGGATGAAGAAATGTCTGATATGGAAGAGCGTACTGATACATCCTCTCCAGGTCATGATAATGAAGAATTTGTTGAAGAGAATACTACCGCTGGTGGCAGCGGTATTGGTGGTGAAATTAATCCCGCAGGTTGTCATGATGCTGGTGCCGAAGCTAATCCTGCGGGTTGCAGTGATGCTGGTGATGATAACACTGGCCTTGGTGATGAGGGTGTTGGTGGTGAAATTCCTGCTATGTCTCAGGAGTTTTCCTTTGGTCGGATTTATTCTGCGGAGGATAGTTTTGACATAAACGCTGCCCTGGGCCTGGCTTCTGAGTTCAACCTGCTTTCCCTGAACGATGATTGGGATGTGCTTGGTAACTCTAACAAGGCGGAAGGAAAGGGCAAGGGAGTAGCCTCGAACTCTTCGGGTGCTAAATTCACGGACATGGGTAAGGTCTCGGTTGGGTCTTCTGGAGATGATTTTCCTCAGTCACTGATCCTTGAGGGTGATGATGCCATCTTAGCTTGGTTTAAAAAGAAGAACTTGATGTTCGTACCCAATCCAGCTCCTGTGGTGGAGGGTGAGAAGAAATCTGATGCCTATACCCGTAAGATGATGCAATTGTCTCCCGAGGACCAGGTTGCAGAAGAGTGGGATAAGAATCTTCGGGCCTTGGAGGCTGCTCTAGTAGTTGACGCTCCCTCGACTGTTGCTGATATGATGGCGTTGGCTGATGGGTATCAGTATGGATTTCCCCAACAACAGATGTTAGAGGTGAGTTCTCTTATCATTTTGCCTAGTATCAATTTTTAGCAATTTTTAGAGTCAGGGTGTTCTAATCTTCTGATTCGCAGATGATGAGGAGTGAGAATTGCAATCACATGTTGTACCAGTTTTTTAAGGCCAAATCCCTTAAGTTGGAGGCTAAGCTTCGTCTTCGGGAAGAGGAGCTTACTGCGGCTGAGACTGTCATTGCTGATAGGGATAGGGAGATATGTAAGTTGAAGAGTATCCTCAAGGCTAAGGAGAAACAAGGAAAGGAGGAGGAGAAGCTTCGCATGGATCTTGCTATGGCTTGTAGTGAGTTGGAGGAGGCCAAGAAGAATTCTTCGGCTGTTACAGGTTTGGTTATCTGTTCTCTTCCTTGATATTGTCCTTTACTGTAATTAGTGTTCTGTCTGAGTCTCCCTCCCCCACCCTATCTTCAGTGGGTGGAGTTCCTGAGTTAGTATGGCTTTGGAAAGAGCGACACCGTCAGAAATCTCGTATCGCAGAGTTGGTAGAGAAGATAAAGAGCGAGGCTGATAAGTAAAATGCTCGTGCCGATGAACATAATGCTCTGGCAGAGGAGTGGCGGGTCAGACGAGTCCAAATGATTGATATGCAAAACAAATATAACAATGATCGTCGTTTGTTTGATGGAACGTTGTTGTGGACGCGTGATAATCTTCGTGAATTCCGAGAACAGGTCTCATCATTGGAAGCTAAAATCAATCTCTTGGAAGAAGAATTGCGTCAAGCTCGTTCTTCTCAGTCTTCTGATGTTAAAGATTACATTCAGCGTCTTGCTAGGGAGAGAGATGACGCTATATCTGAGGCTGGTGCTCTTAGCAAAGCTTTAGCTGCGTCTAGGGCTGATGTGGTACGCCAAGCTGAGTCTGAGAGAAATCTTGAAGTAAATATGTATCGGCTCAACAAGGGTCTGGAGGGTTTAAACAATGAGGTTAACCATCTTCGTCACTTGGATTCAATGAAACAAGTAGAATTAGATGTGAGTCAATACGCTCTTTCAACCCTTCAAGCGGATTATAAGAAGTTGTCAGATGAGTATGATATTCTTGATGAAGCCCGTGATGCTGTTGCTAACGAATATGAAATAGCTTCGGCGAGAGTCGAAGGTATATGCTTATATTATCGAGTGTGATTCTGTAATTTCCTGGACCTAACCATCTTCATTTTTCTTTTCCTTGCAGAGCTCCAGGGACAGATTCGCACTGCAAATGAAGAGCTTGCGGAGGCTCAATCTCAATTAGTGCATCAGGAAAGTCAGATTAATTATCATAAAGGTTTAGATACAGCAAGGGACGAGGCTTCCCAAGCCGCTTCGAAGGAAGTGAGTCGTCTTTCCTCGTTGTTGTCAAAGGCTGAGATGATGAATATTGTTATTGCGTACAAGGCTCGATGTCAACTAGTGGAAGAGACTAACAAAATTCTGGATAGCATCGAGTATGATCTTAAGACCGAGCATGGCCTTATCAATAGCTATCCGCGCTATGAGAAACCCCCGCCCCTACATCTGGTTCTTCAGAGCCTTCCTCGGGTGGGAGCGTACCTTCAACGCAGAAGGGGAAGATTGCTAAACCTACTGGTGGGGTTGAACCATCCAAGTAGATTTTTGTAGAGAGTTGATCTTTTTTTATTATGAGGCTTCGTGAGATTCCTTTTGTATTTTCTTGTTTCCGCGTATCATTGCCAAGCCCTGTAATCAACTTTTAATGAATTGATCATGTTATGGTTAATTTGGAATATAACTGAATGCAATCAGGGATAGTGAAGTGTTTGAGTGTGAACCCGAAGATATGTGTATCTTCGTGAACGTCTTGAGACCTGTCACCCCGCTGGCTAATCCTGGGCAGAGGATTCCCAGACGGTGGGGGTCGGGGCAGCGTTCTAGGATATGAGTTGTTTGGAATGTACGTTCATTCCGTCAACCCGCTGCCATAAGATTGGTTGGGTATCTCTTTCTGCTGGATGCCTTCCCCATGGTCCTACACTTATAGACGCTGATAGGGGAGTCCCGAGAGATTGTAGGTGACTACTTTCCCCAAGTAAAATAGAACAACAATTAACACCAGTGTTTACGTGGTTTGACAACAGAGTGTCTACGTCCACGGGTGAAAGATATGTGTAAGTGAAGTGTTTTAGTGCGAACCCGAAGGTATGTGTATCTTCGTGAACGTCTTGAGACCTGTCACCCCGCTGGCTAATCCTGGGCCAGAGGATTCCCAGACGGTGGGGGTCGGGGCAGCGTTCTAGGATATGAGTTGTTTGGAATATACGTTCATTCCGCCAACCCGCTGCCATAAGATTGGTTGGGTATCTCTTTCTACTGGATGCCTTCCCCATGGTCCTACACTTATAGACGCTGATAGGGGAGTCCCGAGAGATTGTAGGTGACTACTTTCCCCAAGTAAAATAGAACAACAATTAACACCAGTGTTTACGTGGTTCGACAGTAGAGTGTCTACGTCCACGGGTAAAAGAGGGTTAAAGTGTTTATTCAGTTTGTTGAGTTGCATTTAAAAGAATTCCATTGATGGAACCTATGAGGTAGCAAATAGTAAAAAACAAGAGGATGAAGTATTGACGTGGAGGTTGTATTTATAGGTGTAGGGTTCTCGTGAGGTGTTATATTTACACGCAGTCGTCTTGTTACTATGTTGCTCCATGTATTGTGACTATTTTTTGCCAAAAGTTTGCTTGATTGATAGGTTGAGGTTTGTTATTCCTCTCTCAGAGATAGAAACATGTCGATCGCAAGCGTCGTTTTCTTCTTCTGGCGCTCTTCATGCAGATGCAGGTCTGCGCTGCCCTCTACGGGTAGTATGGCTTGAGATATTTTGCATTCCATGGGTGTTTGAGGATCTCCCATTTTAGGTTGCGCAGGTAATAAGACCCATTTCCTGCAACATCATGTATGACGAAGGGTCCCCCCCATGTTGGTGCTAATTTGCCCCACTTCTTTTCTCGTTGGTATTGGGGAATGGTCCTCAGCACATGCTGCCTTCTACGAAATTTCTAAGCTTAACCCTCTTATTATACTCCCTTGCTAATTTCCTTTGATAGTTTTCCATTTTTTGTAGTGCTGCCTCCCTCCTCTCTTCTAGCTCATCCAACCTTTCCAACATCATGTCCGTTGTGAGGTTCTTCTCCCATGCTTCATTCTTCCTAGTTGGCATGATTATTTCTGGGATAATAGCTTCGGCTCCATAGTAAGAATGGGGATTCTCTCGTGGCTGATCTTCGAGTTGTCCTATAAGCCCACAAAACGTTGTGTAGTTGCTCACACCAACGCTTCTTGTATTCGTTCAACTGCTTTTTGAGGATGAGTGCGAGGGTTTTGTTTGTGGCTTCTGCCTGACCATTGCTTTGAGGGTAAATTGGTGTTGACTTGTTCTTTCGAATTTTGAAAGTACCGAAGAGTAAGTCGATGTTTTTTCCCTGGAATTGCTTTCCATTGTCAGATACAATCTCAGCTAGTATTCCAAACCTGCAAATGATGTTTTGAAAAATGAATGTGAAGACATCTACGTCTCGAATCCTTGCCAGGGATTTAGCCTCTATCCATTTGCTGAAATAGTCTGTGGCCACTATCAAGAATCTTCTCTTCCCTGATCCTTCGATTAAGGGACCCACGATGTCTATGCCCCATTTTGAGAATGGCCAAGGGCTGTCTACTGGGTTTAACATTGTTGCGGGTGCGTGGATTTTTTTGGCGAAACGCTGGCATTCTTCGCATCTTCGTGACATTCTTGCAGCGTCTCGTATCATTTTTGGCCAGTAATATCCTTGAGTTTTCGCCTTATCTGCTAGGGATCTCATTCCGCTGTGATTGCCTGCGTCGCCACGGTGTATGTCTTTCAAAATCAAATGTCCTTCGGATCTGGATAGGCAACGTAATAATGGTCCGAGAAAAGATTTTTTGTACAAAATTTCTTTTCTCAGATCATACCTTCCTTCCTTTGACTGTATTTTTCTGGCTTGCTTTAGATCCGGGGGTAGTATTCTTTCTTTTAGGAAAAGATGAATCTCAGTCTCCAATATTCTTCTTTGCTGAAGTCTTCATCTTGATCTGCCTTAGCCATGATGTCGTCTTCTTGGAAATCATCCGCGATGAATTCTCCCACGTCATCATCTGCAATATCTTCTTATGCGTGGTTCCTCTGCTGTGCAGCGTAGAGTTCTTGAATATCAATTGAAGGCTCGTAAATCCTGGTTACTTTGATTGCTTTGATGTCCTCGTTTCTGAGCATCGATGATATGTAGGCTAGGGCATCCGCGTGCCTGAGTTCCTTCCTTGCCTGGTGTCGGAATTTGATGTTTGGGATTTGTGATGCTAGTGTTTGCACCAATTCCATGTATGCTGACAATGTTCTGTCATAAACATTATATTGCAACCCTATTTGTCAAATGACCAGCTGTGAATCGCTTGTCAGACGCACGTCAGTTATGCCCATTTCTATTATCAACTGAAGGGAATGCACCACTGCTTCATATTCAACTATGTTGTTGGTATGCCCCTTGAATTCTAACCTGAAAGCATGTATGATCCTGTCTCCTGTTGGGGTGGTGATTATGATGCCTATCCCCGCCCCTTCTTTATTTTTTGACCCGTCTACGAAGACTTCCCATTGCCTAGGATTTTTTGGTTCCAAGATGTCTATAGGGTCTTTACATTCGTCTATTTCTGGTAGTCCTGCTGCCTTCCGTCCTTCTATGATGACTTCTTCGCAGTTATCCAATGGTAAGTCTGCTAGGAAATCTGCTAATACTTGTGACTTCTGAGAGTGCTGTAGCTCATGGATGATATTGAATTGATCTAGGTGAGTATTCCATTTTGCAATTCTTCCTACTTTTCCTGCGTTTTTAAGGACTGCTTCTAGCGGAGCTTTGCATGGGACGCGGACGTAGTGAGTCAAAAAGTAAGTTCTGAGTTTCAGGGTTGCCCATACTAATGCCAAGATGAGCTGCTCGATCTTCGTGTAGTTCCTTTCTGCTGCGTTCAGAGTCTTGCTGATGTAATAGATGGGATGCTCTGTCTTCATGTTGGTTTTAACCAATACTGCGCTGACTGCATCATTTTCTGTTGCTGCTATGTATAGTGCCAACACTTCATCAGGGTCTGGTTTTTGTAATATAAGGATCTCAGCCAGGTATTCTTTGATATTTCGGAAAGCTTCCTCGCACTCTGCCGTCCATTCGAATTTGCTTCCTTTTTTGAGAATATTAAAAAAGTGCTTACATCTATCCGATGACCTGGATATGAACCTCCCCAGCGCAGTCAGCGAACCATTGAGTTTCTGAACCTCTTTTAAATTCTTTGGGGATGGCATTCTTACGATGGCTTCAATTTTAGCGGGATCGACTTCAATGCCCCTCTTCGTCACCAAGTATCCGAGGAACTTTCCGGAAGTGACACCAAAAGTGCACTTCTTTGGGTTTACCTTCATGTTGTGCACTCTCATTGCTTGGAAAATATCTTTTAGGTCTTGGTGATGATCTTTGCGCAGCTTGCTTTTAACGAGCATATCATCCACATATACTTCCAGCGTACTTCCAATCCATGGTTTGAAAATTGCATCCACCATTCTTTGGTAGGTTGACCCTGCGTTTCGCAGTCCAAAGGGCATTCTTACATAGCAATTGAGGCCGTGTGGTGTATAGAAAATTGTATGTTGATGATCTTCTTCTGCTGAATAATTGATTGTATCCAGAGTATCCATCCATGAATGACATTTCTTCGTATCCTTCAACTGCCTCGACAAGTTGGTCAATGCTTGGCAGTGGATAGCTATCTTTAGGGCAAGCCTTATTGTTGGTTGGTGAAGTCGATGCATATCCTTACTCCGCCATTTTTCTTCGGTACGATGACCATGTTAGAGATCCATGTTGGGTACTTAACTTCTTTGATGAATCCTGCGTCCAGTAGTTTGCGGAGTTCCACTTCAACTGCTCGATGGTATTCTGGAGCTACTTTGCGCACCTTCTGCCTAAAAGGGGGGGTACCTGGTTTTATTCGAAGTTCGTGATGAACTAACTTTGGGTCAATTCCCGGCATGTCCCCCAATTTCCAAGCAAAGATGTCCGCGTATTCCTTTAGAAGTTTGATTAGCGCGGCTTCTCTTTCTTCATCCATCAAGGTGCCTATTCTGATAATCTTCGGGTTTCCCTCAGTACCTATGTTGACTTCTTTAGCTGCTTCGACAGGTGTAAACGTGGGTTTTGGTTCCCCCAAGAGAGGAACATTCTTTGATTGCTATTTGGTGGGCTCTCCGTCTTCTTTTGTCGCGGAGGTGCTTGCTTCTGCGCTGCCAGTGGTGCTTACGTTCAGAAGGCTTTTTCCGGAAATTTCTTCCACATATGTATCTATGGTTATCTCCTTATTTTTGGCTCTTCGGGACTGGTGCTTTTCTTCCCGCTCATTATTGATCTGATTCTGTAAGGTCTGACATTCCCGCGCAGTTACTTGGTCTCCTTTGATTTCCATGACTCCCTGGGTTGTTGGGAATCTGAGATATTGATGGTAGGTTGCCGCTACTCCCTTGAGATTGTGAACCCATCTTCTTCCGATGATGGCGTTGTAAGGTGAAGGTGCATCTACGACGCTGAATCGAGTGTCCACTTTTATGGGCCCTGCGTCTACTTGTAAGACAATGTCCCCTAGGGGCTTTGTAGCTGCGCCGTTGAATCCGTAGGTGGTGTAGTAAGATGACAGCAGTTGCTTGTCGTTGAGTTCCATACGTTTGAACGTGTCATAGAACAGGACGTTGACTGAGCTTCCTCCATCGATGAGAATTTTCTTGACATTGCACCCTGCTATTGGGAGTGTGAGGACTAGAGGATCATTATGGTCTTCCATGTCTTTTTCCACATCTTCCATCCATTGTTCGTGCTCGTTTACCTCTTTCCCATTGATCTTATAAAGTTCACAATAATCTTCGATTTTTTTCTCAATCTCTTCCCAATCTGGGCGGTGAGGGATGGTCCTTGAATCTCTAAACATGAAATCGTGTTGAGGATGTGGTTGCCTTATGGTAATTGAACCTGCTTGCCTCTCTTGGTTATATCTTCGTTATCAATCTTCTGTATATATTGCTTCAGGTCTCCTGTGTCGATTAGTTTTTGAATCATTATCTTGAGATTTTTACACTTTTCTGTTTGATGACCGTTGAAACAGTGGTATTCACAGTATTCCTTGGATTTTTCTGATCTAGGGGCTGCTTTCCCTTGGACCATGGCCAATCGAAGTTCTCCTTCCCTTTGATCTCCCTCAGGATGCTCGAATAATTGGTATTCAGCTTGGTATAGACTTGATCTTCAAATTTTCGATCATCTCTTCGTCTATCATCCCTTCGTTCTTTCCTTTATGCGTTGGGACGCTCTTCTGTGATTCCTCTTTTGGACCCGCTGGCTTGATCCACGGAATTTGTGCGTGTGGGACGTTGAGTATGAGCTATGGGATTTTCACGCTGAATTTCTTCTAACCTTGCATGATTTTCTATGATTATCCGGATATCTCCTTCGGTGGTAGGGATGGTCCCGTGGATCTCAACAAACAAAGGACTCATCATGTCCATCCCCCATTTGTAGCATTTGATACTAACCACGGGATCTACGTTGCCAATATCTTGGCAAATCTTGTGCCATCTATCAGTATATTCTCTGATAGTCTCTTTGTATTTCATCTCCAGCGAGAATAGCTTGTCCATGCCGGTATTGACAACCTTGTTGTACATGTATGTTGCTAGAAATTTTTCTGTGAGTTGGTCGTAGGAGTTGATGGAGTTTGATGGCAGGTTATCAAACCACGATAACGCGGACCCTTTTAAACTTGATGGGAAGTATCTGCACAGTATGGAGTCTTCGTAATCCCAACGGGCCATCATTCGATTATAATGTCGAAGATGAGCCGCAGGATCAGTTGATCCGTCATAGCAATCAAAAGCAGGAACCGAACATTTCTGAGGTATGGAAGCCCTGGCCAAGTGTGGCGTCAGCGGGGTAGTGTTTGCTTCCTTCATCACTTGCTCTAGTCTTCCGCCTCCCTGCCTAGTCTTTAGCTCCTTGATTTCTGCCAGCATCTTAGCACACAGATTTTCCATTGCGATCTGGTGCTCTTCATGAATGGTAGATTTTGCTCTTAGGAGGGTGGTACCGTCGTAGTAGTCTGAGTTCTCGGGATTGTAATCAGGGTCTGATCTTTGGCTGCTCCTTGCTCCTCTTCGGTTCAATGGAAGCGGGTTGTTTGCAATCACCATTCTTCTATCTTGATTAGGTGCTACATCCTTGGAGTTAGCTTCGTCGCGTTGGTTTTCTACCTCTGCGCTATGAATGATTCTTTCCTTGAGTGTTTGGTTCTCTTGTGCTAATATCGCCACAACATATACGTATGCCTTCTGGTTCTTCCTTAATTCTGTCAGCTCGGCCATCATCTGAGCGGAATGATTTGACCCTTGATTTGGTGTTCCTGCCCGCAATTGGTCATCAGCGGCTATGGTTTGTTCCTCATCCACGATCTGTATTAATGGTTCTGGTGGATCTAACCGTGCACCTTGGGACCCCGACGGTTTTTGTGAGGGTTCACCTGCTATTAGAAGCGGTTGCTTGGACGGAAAAGGTATGTTCTGTTCGTTGGTTAAGGGCATCCCATAGAGGGGTTGTTGTATTCCTGACTCTGCTACGACTTCCTGATGTTCCTGTAGTTGAGTATTGGTTACTCTGGGATCTCCAACTTTGGATCCGCCAGCTCTTGAAGCTCCTGCTTTGGCTTTCATGGCATTTACTGTGTTTGCTGCGATGATGTTGGCATTGATGGGGGACGTACTTTCTGCATTATCCTGCGCTCTATCCGCTGCCTTCATCTTTTCACCTCTCTGCTTACTCCTAGTTACCACTGGGGTTGTCCTTGGAATCTCTTTTGACGAAGCTTTTGCCTTCCCGACATCTTTGCTTTTCTCCATCTTTTAATATTTTCCTGAAAGAGAGAGAAAAAATCACAAAGACAATGGGCCCCATGTGATATCTATTAGCGTTTTGAGTTCTCAAAGGTGTAAAAATCTTGAAGATACTAAAGGCGCCCATCTATGTAGATGACCGCAGATCTGTTCGAAGTTTTGATTTTCAAAGACGTGAAAACTTAGAAAATGCATGAAAAATCAGATCTACTTAGATAAACGCGGATCTGTTCATAATTTTGGTTTTCAAAGATGTGAAAACTTAGAAAATTCATGAAAAATCAGATCTACTTAGATAAACGCGGATCTGTTCATAATTTTGGTTTTCAAAGGTGTGAAAACTTAGAAAATGCATGAAAAATCAGATCTACCTAGATAAACGCGGATCTGTTAAAAATTTTGGTTTTTGAAATCATGAACGGAAAAAAATGTAGTGTTCCATACATCGTTATTTTCAGAAAACGAAGCCTGAAACAAGTCAAAGGAGAAGATAAATATTTTACCGGGATGAAAATCCCTGTTTCTAGCGCCAGATTGTGAACACAGAGATCAATTTCATCTGCGTATTCACAAATAATGCGCGCAGACTCATGACAATACAGTAAATAAGCTGTGCCTGAGGGGAATGGATTGGTTATGTCGAATCCTTGACTCAGAGTTCTAATACTCTTCCTCGTCTCATCAACTACAATCATTGTTCTTAGCTCATACAGTAAGATAAATAGTGGATGAAGTATAAAATGTACGAACATGATATACCATAAGTATCGAATTGAACATATAAAGTATAAATGCATGAACATAGATGAAACGATTAACTTATATGATTCTCTGTCTGCGGGTTTGGGTTTTTCATTATATGTATGAAGGTTACAGAAATAGTCGAATGACTTTGAGATCAACACAAGCCTGCGTAGCAGGAGGAACTTCGCTTACACTTTCTCTATCTCTCTGTCTCTCTCCTATTCTCCTCTCAATATTTTTCGCCCCCCTCTTCACTTGGGTGAGAGGGGTATTTATAGGGAGGTTACGTGGGGTCCACTTCTGAAGCCCGTTATAACCTTATCGTCTTGTGTTTTGTGCCACTCACGCAGAAGTCTTCGTGTTCTCGGCTGCATCTGCGTGTTCTGTCTGGATACGCAGTATTATCTGCGCTTCCAATACAAGCTGACTGACACATATGCTGTTTGAGGGTATTTAATGCGGGTAGTTGAGATGTCTATCCGCGGTAGACAGTTGTCCTCTGCCCCTGTCTTGTGTGCGTCAGTCTGACTATCCCCAGCCGTAGATCTTAGATCTTTCTGGGGATAGGATAAAGTGACTCTTGGGTTATCCTCCGGTGCTTCGCAGTGTTCTAGTGTTTCTGTCTCCTCGATCCTCTACCGTTGGATCTGGTGGGTGGCGGCGCTATCTTGACAAGGCGCGTCTCTTGGCTGTACACGTGTGATATCATATCTTGATGCTCTCAGCCGCATGTCCTCCACGTGTGTCTTTGTGGACACGTGGCGGAAGATGAAATGTGTACCTACACTTTTCTTGGCAGTTACGGCAATAATCTCTTCCCAAAATAGTTTCACGCGTTTCTGAGCTTTCCAACTTATCTCAAACTCTTACTTAGATAGATATGTATCTTTGGGAAGAGTTTCTTGCCTTTAGTCTTCCTAGAATTCCAAAAATAAGTCATACAGAGACCCGTGCAAAAGCTGACTTCTATTTCTTTTTCCGGCTATTCTAGCCAATTTGGGTTCAAACAAAAGATTTCACCAGGCCTGTTTAGGCCTAGGGAGTAAACCCAATCAATTTCAGCCATTAAATCACTCTGGAAATCGATCGAATTCAATCCCCAACTCTGCCAGTTGCATGCATATTTTTCCCGCCCAAAACTATAAAACTTGATTCATCTCCTGCGGATTGTCTATCCAATTCTGGGAAAAAATAAGACCATTACCAGCCCTGTTTAGCCAAGAGGAACAAACCCATTTGATTTCAGCCATTGAATCTCCCTAGAACACCTTCAATTCTTCAACCCTAATTTTGTTCTTATTTTCCCTCCAAAATTCAAATGAAGAAGATGACCTCCCCTTATCCAGCAGTGGTTTCTCTTTAGAAGCTGCCTGAAAATGGATGCCCCTTAGTAATTAGGCTACCCTTAGTAATTGGTCACCCCTTAGTAATTAAGCTACCCCTTATCCAAAGTGAGAGTCCGTATAGTAATTTTCTCCCACGAGCGCAAAAACCACTTTTTTAGCCAATTTCGCCGCAAAAGCTTATTTCTCCAAAAAATACCTACAGGGACATAAAAATCCATAATAAATATAAAATCAAGCACTAATAATATATACAATTGAGATTATATAAGACAAAAATGTGCTTATCAAATACCCCCAAACTTATTATTTGCTAGTCCTCGAGTAAATTAAATAAAATAAAATCCTAACTCACTGACGCAGGCATCGTCGATTTCATTTAGCGTATGCAATAAGCCTTTAAACCCCTAAGTGTGCCTAGTGGCGGAGTGTTGTCTCCGGAGGGCTTACAAGAGATATACCCACAAAACCTTTACACTCCAGACCCTAGCTATCTAGGCAGAACCTTGGAAGGCACTAAAGAATCTCCTTGGTTGGCATACTTATTGACTACAAGAGGAAGTACCCTGATGCGAAATTTCAATTGATGTACACGAGTTTGCACTCAAGCATACTAAAATTCATATATAAGTGACAGAGCTCTACTCAGATAGTTTCACTATGGACATCATATTCGGAGTCAAACTAATCACATGGAAAGATTAAGAGATGGATATAGAAAAACATAGATGGTTTTGATGTTTACTAAGTGAACGACGTTTCCCATATCTGTCTGAAGGCCACTGCCAGAATGAACCTATCCTAATGGACTGAGATACCGGTCTGACTAATATCAACACAACTGGCATATACAAGGGAACCAGTGGTCAATAACTTAAATCTATATCAACAAACTGGCAAATACAAGGGAACCAGTTGTTGACTACACAGAACAATAACCATTTTTTTTAACTTAACGACATGAATAGATCTTTTTGATCCAAGCGCATGCTTCTTGTCAGCAGATTACACGATAGTTCCTACGGGTCCTGCATTCCATGCTTGCTTAGGCGACGGAAACAGGGAGAACACACACATATTGCTATCCAAGTGTTAATACTTATTCTGATTGGTCTAACTGGTTCGGTCTTTTTTTTTTTTTTTAGTAACTCAGTCACTCTAATTCACCCTAGCAGTGGTGACAACTTGAATCGTGTGCCCCACCTAATCACTTAGAGTACATAGTTTAAAAACAAAATAAAATAAAAATAGAAGTGAAAAGGACTCAACGAGATATGGTGAAACTATCATGTTATTTCTAACACCTGAGCTCTGTGCTTTTATGAATAGACTCTTTAGATGTTTCCATCTAATCAGATTGGTTCCTCAACTCCTACAACCAAAATGCTTCCATCCACTTAGATTGGTTAGTGCCATCCTAAATACGCATAAATTTCTAGGCTCTGGAGTTTATTTATTGCAACTAAAAAGTTTCTCCCATACCCCCAAACTTAAATCTAACATTGTCCTCATTGTTCTAAAGATAAAATTAAAAGCATGAACAAGGAGAAATTGTTACCATTTTGGGGTGGAAATAGTAATTTTTCTGGGTTCCTCCGGTACATTTCTGGGACTCTTCCGGTGCATTTTTGAGGTGCCACCGGTACATTATCCTGGGGTGTAAAACACTACTTTTCGAGCTCATTTCGCCGCAAAGGCTTATTTCTCTAAAAACATCTACAAAAACACAAAATAACACAATAAGTACTTAATCGAGTCTAACAATATAGAATATTGAGAACAAAATAGACACATAAATGCGTCTATCAAATACCCCCAAACTTATTATTTGCTAGTCCTCGAGCAAAAATAAAAAAAATAAAACCGAGTTAATCTCGGGAGGGCTTACAAGAGATATACCCACAAAACCTTAATACTCCAGACCCTAGCTATCTACAACGAACCTTGGAAGGCACTAAAGAATCTCCTTGGTTGGCATACTTATTGACTACAAGAGGAAGTACCCTGATGCGAAATTCCAATTGATGTACACGAGTTTGCACTCAAGCATACTAAAATTCATATAAAGTGGCAGAGCTCTACTCAGATAGTCGCACTATGGACATCAATATCCGGAGTCAAAACTAATCACATGGATAGATCAAGAAGATGGATATAGAGAAAAACATAGATGGTTTTGATGTTTACTAAGTGAACGGCGTTTCCCATATCTATCTGACGGCCTCCGCCAAAATGAACCTATCCTAATGGATTGAGATACTGGTCTGACTAATATCAAAACAACTGGCATATACAAGGGAACCAGTGATCGATAATCCTAATTCTAGTTCAACACAACTGGCATATACAAGGGAACCAGTGGTCGACTTTATTCACTGATTTTTTTTTCTTTAGGTTTTTCGTTTCATTCTTTTTTTTTTTTTGATCCGTTCGGTCTAATTGGTCTGGTCTTTTTTTCTTCTTTTTCTTTGTAACTCAATCACTCTAATTCACCCTAGCATTGGTAACAACTTGAATCGTGGGCCCCACCTATCACTTAGAGAAACATGGTTTAAAAACAAAATAAGATAAAAATAGAAGTGAAAAGGACTCAACGAGATATGGTGAAACTATCATGTTATTTCTAACACCTGAGCTCTGTGCTTTTATGAATAGACTCTTCTAGATGTTTCCATCTAATCAGATTGGTTCCTCAACTCCTACGATCAAAATGCTTCCATACACTTAGATTAGTTAGTGCAATCCTCAATAGGCATAAATTTCTAAGCTCTGGAGTTTATTTATTCATACTGCAACTAAAAAGTTTCTCCCATACCCCCAAACTTAAATCTAACATTGTCCTCAATGTTCTAAAGATTAAATTAAAAGTATGAACAAGGAGAAATTGTTACCATTTGAAGCAAAAGAGATAAGGAAAGATATTACCGTGTCGCATGAATGTTGGGTCACCTCCCAAGAAGTGTTAAGTTTAAAGTCTTCAGCCAGACTAAGAAAGGATTAGTCACCTCATAGAATCATAAAGTAATAGCCGAAATTTCTGTGGGTCATCAAAACCAAATAGAGCTATCACAAATAAAAGGAATCTGCAACTTGTCAAGAAAATAAACAAATAAAGCACACCCTTGTCTAGTTTCCTGTTTAAGACAACTACATCTAGCTGTGGTTCAGGTTCAGGTTCTATAACTGGGTCCAAATAAAATATTTTCATGGGTTGGAATTCCTCAAAGCTAAGATCCGGTTCAGGTATTAGAGTCTGAAGAAACTCAAGTAAAAATTTAAAAGCACATAATAATAACCTGAATAATTGAGGATCCTTAAAGTCAATCAGTTTTGACTCACACAATCGACCACGATGAAACTGGTGGTCAATCTTAAGCAAATGTATCGACCCTAATCTCTTAAAGTAATTAGGTTTAGTCTCAAAACTAAATAATTGACACATCTGAAATTTATACGTTCCCACAAGTGGTTGAAAAATATTTGGTGGGAAAAAAAAGTCGATCTTGGTATCATAGCCTGGTCTAACCTCATCAACCAGAGGATGGGTTTCTAACAACTGAACTTCCTTATGGACATCACTAGGTTCAGGAAAACGTGTATGAAGATAATCTTGCAAAATGGTTGAGGCACATATGTCAAGTCCGAAGTGAGGGACCTTTCTAAGAGTTAAGGCACATGGAGAATGATAATCACCCCCAAACTAAGAGTTTTGGGTATATCTAGATAGACTAGCTACAATTTCCTTAATTTCTAGATCGTTGGAATCCTAAAAATAGTCAATTGCTTCTTCTAGGTTATACTCAAGTGACGCATCCTCACTCATATTTAATAGCTGTACGAGTTCATTTTCTTCGTCTAAGACCATTGTTTCTAAATCGCTAGACTCTAAAACGGTATTCTCAGAATAAACTTGTTCCTCTAAACCATTATCGACTTCGTAATCAAAAGGAAATACTACATCATCTAAAGAAGTGGTATCTCTAATCAAATCCTCATCCTTTTGAATAGGTAAATAATCATTAAAATTATCGGGATCTGAACCATAAATAACACTATCATCATAAAGTTCATTTGGAGTAACAAATTCCTGATCACTATGCCTACATATTTCAAATTCTTCATCAACACTATCTACATCATAATCATCATAATAACATGAAAATGGTTGAACCTCATCTAAACAAGTAGTGTTACCAATTTTATCCTCGTCATCTTGATTATGCAAATAACTATCCTCATTTTCAAGGATACTATTGGAATCACTGTATTGGAAATTAAGATTATTTCGAGCAATTATTTCGTTCGTCTCAGCTATCAACTTGAAGGATTCCTCTACAGAAAGTTCTCTTTCGTCATAAACTAAGTTATTCATCTCAGCTAACTTACGTGTCGACTCCTCTAATTTCCTGAGGGACTCTTCTAAAGGAGAAATATAAGAAATTTTGCTCGTATGACTGGTGCGTGTGTGGATAGTAATCAAGGTATGAGCCATAACCTTGAAAAGGCTGATGTTCCCGACCACTATTCACATTATGGTCAAAGTAGTAACGTCCATTTTGAAACTCAGTCGGATATTCGTTGTATTGGCTCTTGTAATACCAGTTCGACATTTTCTATTGCAGGGGTGTGAGTTGTCACACAAAATAAAACCCACTGACATGGGATTCGTGGGTGGATAGAGTCTTACCTCCCATACCAGACGGGCGATGAACCGTTGAAGTCGACTCAGGCCACCGACTCCGATGTCAGTGTACGAACCCGAGGGGCCGAGACAGTATCGTAACTGTCGTCCTTCCCTGCAAACAGTTTATATTTAATCTTAACCCTTCCGTAGGGTTTTAAAAAATAATGTCCAGTCCAAAAATAAAGTCCAAAAAGTGTCCAAAAATAAAAAGAAAAATTACAAAAACTAAAACCCTATTTACAGTTTCTAAAAATAAAACAAAATAACTATATACAAAATATTCTTCTTCACTCCTTTTGGATTCCTCTCTTCTTTCCTTCTTTGGCGATGCTTTCCTTTTATAGTACTTTTTTCTTTCCTTGTAGCTTCGCTCCAATCTGAAAAGAATCGAAAAATACCAAAGGAGTAAAAGAGAACAAAAATTCAAAAAGAAATAAAATAAATCTAAAACCTAAAACCTAATACATATCCGCGTCCGCGGCGCCAAAAATTGATGTAGTTTTGAAAGTGGTAGTAAAGTTCGTTCAACTCGGATTGTGTAAAGGTTTGATTTAAGAACTAAGAATAAAAATACTAAAAATATATTCACAAGGTTTTCACGAATATCGAGAGGTACTGAGACTTAGGATTTCACCACTAATCACATTCAATTGGTTCATATGATGACTCATAACAATTCTAGCTCTTTTGTTGACTCTTTTCTTTGTCAAAAGTAGATTTTATAAAGCATTAGATGTAAATCACAAGCATGACGCATCAAAAGTTCCTAAAACCCAGCATGCGACATCAAACAAAATCACAACTAATCAAGAAAAATCATAAATCGATTAAAACAAGTGCAAAAGTCATAAAGAATTAATTATACTTACCAAGTGATTGTGAAATAGGGCTTCCTCCATCATCCCTGTGTTGGGGTTTAGCTCCTCATGTCAAAAACACGCTCAAAATATTTAATCATGGCTCAAATAGGTGTTTTTATTGAAGAAGTGAATCTGTAACAGATATAATTGTTACAGAATCCACTGTTACGGAAGATGCCCTTACAAATAAATTCTAACAGGAATAGTTGTTGCAAAGCTGTTACAAAGGTATTGGATTTGAAAGATTAGGTAACAGTTTCTTGCTAAGTTGCGAAGTGTTCTACGACGTTGTTCTTCAGCAGCAGAAACGTCTTCTATGAAACTCTTGATTTTCACCTCTGCAGCTTCACCAAGCCCTCAGCTCGGTCCCCCAAAGTCTTGACTCCCTTCTATGAACTCCCAGCAACTTATATATAGCCAACAGAGCGATTTAATCTCCCCAAAACTTCTCGAAATATCTTCTTTTCTTTTCTTGGCAGTTACGGCAATAATCTCTTCCCAAAATTGTTTCATGCGTTTTTGAGCTTTCCAACTTATCTCAAACTCTTCCTTAGATAGATATGTATCTTTGGGAAGAGTTTCTTGCCTTTAGTCTTCCTAGAATTCCAAAAATAAGTCATACAGAGACCCGTGCAAAACCTGACTTCTATTTCTTTTTCCGGCTATTCTAGCCAATTTGGGTTCAAACAAAAGACTTGACCAGACCTGTTTAGGCCTAGGGAGTAAACCCAATTAATTTCAGCCATTGAATCACTCTGGAAATCGATCGAATTCAATCCCCAACTCTTCCAGTTGCATGCATATTTTTCCCGCCCAAAACTATAAAACTTGATTCATCTCCTGTGGATTGTCTAGCCAATTCTGGGAAAAAAATAAGACCATTACCAGACCTGTTTAGCCAAGAGGAACAAACCCATTTGATTTCAGCCATTGAATCTCCCTAGAACACCTTCAATTCTTCAACCCTAATTTTGTTCTTATTTTCCCTCCAAAATTCAAATTTCAAATGAAGAAGATGACCTCCCCTTATCCAGCAGTGGTTTCTCTTAGAAGCTGCCTGAAAATGGATGCCCCTTAGTAATTAGGCTACCCTTAGTAATTGGTCACCCCTTAGTAATTAGGCTACCCCTTATCCAAAGTGAGAGTCCGTATAGTAATTTTCTCCCACGAGCGCAAAAACCACTTTTTAAGCCAATTTCGCCGCAAAAGCTTATTTCTCCAAAAAATACCTAGAGGGACATAAAAAGCCATAATAAATGTAAAATCGAGCACTAATAATATATACAATTGAGATTATATAAGACGAAAATGTGCCTATCACCCTGCCAAATCTGAGAAGAGAAAGGACATTGTAGGAACAAATGTTCATCATCTTCATTATGCTGATTACAGAGTACACAAGTGGGATTCACATCTAATACCCAATGAATGAGCATGCTCTTTGTTTCCAGTCTGTGATGTAAAGCCATCCAGTTAATGAAGGAATGTTTTGGAATGTGCAACTTGAACCAGACTAATTTAGTCCATCTAGGAGTCTCCAAATGAGGTCTTAAAGTGTTATAAGTATCTTGTACAGTGAATTTACCTGATGTACTAGGAAACCATATCAATCTATCCTCTTCACCAGCATCAACAAAGACAGAAGCAATTTGACTATTGATGGCAGAAGCAAAAATATCAACAGTCTGAGGCAGTATCCACTCATTTCCAACTATGTACTCAGCCACATGACAATCTCTGTTAAGAAAGACACTACTGAGGATGTCTTCTGGGATCCAATCCACAAGTCTGCCATTTAGATGCCACAAGCCTGTGAGAAAATCAATGGAAGTACCATTTACAATTATAGTTCTCAACATTTTAGCAGCCTCTTCTCTTTGCCCAAGGATATGTCTCCAACTCCATGAGGCATCTTAGAGGCATTTCATAGTCTAGAAATTCCTATCTTTAATAAGATTATCTTTTATCCATTCAGTCCAGACAGAATATTTATTAGAGGACAACTCTCATATATGTCTCATCCCAGCTGCCGCATTAGTGGTAACAATATCTCTGACATCTAGACCTCCTTCTTTGAAAGGAGCACAAACCTGACTCCAACCAATGGGACAGCTGGTCTTCTTATCAAGGGATGCACCAGCCCAAAGAAACCTTTTGAAAATAAAATTGAGACACTTTATGGCTTTCTTAGGGAGAGTGAAGCAAGATAGCCAATAAAAGATCATACCATTTAAAACATGTTTAATAAGGCCTAATCTACCCCCATAAGTAAAAGGTCTAGATTTCCAAGCTTTAACCCTGCTAGTGACCTTGTCAATAAGAGGCAAGCAATCCTTGAAAGAAAGTCTAGTGGATAGAAGGGGTAAACCCAAATATCTCACAGGTAATTCCCCAGCCACACAATATAGACAAGTAATAATATTCTAAAATTATGTAGAGCAGTGTTAAGAGAAGAAACAGATTTTAGATCACCTATAAAGAAGACCAAGACATCATCTGCAAAGCAGCAAAGCAGAGATGTGTAAGAGAGGTAAGCTGGCACCTTGGATGAAAGCCATAGTCTCCTTATTTGACTTGTTTGTTGATGCACACACTTAAAAACTCCATCACCATGACAAATAAATAGGGAGATAAGGGGCAGCCCTGTCTAAGCCCTCTTTTAGCACCAAAAAAAAACAAAAGGTGATCCATTAATCATGATTGAAAACCTTGCATAAGTAATGTAGCATCTGATCCAATCAATAAACATGGTAGGAAATCCAAATTTCTGAAGAGCAAGAATGACAGTCCTCCAACTAACAGTATCATAGGCCTTCTTTAAGTCAATCTTAAGAGCACATCTAGGGGACCCAGTAGTTGTATGATAGTTCCTTAATAATTCATGAGCCACTAGAACATTATCTTGAATTGATCTACCTGAAATGAAGGAAGACTGATTTGCACTGATAAGACCACCTAGCACATGCTTCATCCTCAAAGAAATAATCTTGGTGATGCATTTTTACATTACATTACAGCAAGCAATAGGCCTATAGTCCTTGACAGAGTTAGGATTATCTTTCTTAGCCAATAGAGTGAGAAAAGTGCTATTTACCTCTTTGAGAAGCTTAGAATGTTTGAAAAAGTTATGAACTGCAACAGTAAAATCATCCTCTATGATACTCCAACAAGTCTTGAAGAACCAGCTGGAGAAGCCATCTGGTCCAGGGGCTTTGTTAGGGCCAATAGTAGACAAAGCCACCACCAGTTCATCTCTGGTAACAGGCTTAATCAAGATTCTTCTATGTTCATCACTTAGCAAATTATCAAAATTTAAGGAAACAAGAAGTTCAGGTTCATCCACGAAGGAGCTGTCAGAATCATCAAATAAGGAGGAGTAAAAATCAATGCATTCCTCAACAATATCCTTATCCTCCTGTAGTAGCACATTCTCTCTAGACATCAAGGTAAGTATATTATTTCTAGAGTGCCTCTCCTTCATAGAATTGTAGAAGAATCTGGTGTTTGAATCTCCCAGATCAATCCATCTTACTCTAGATTTTTGCTTAGCTACAGATTCCTCATACCTTATAACTTTAGCATAATGTTTTATGGCCACCTTTTCCTACTGAGCTGAATCAACACATAGAGGGTGTTGTTGAATGTTTTGTTGTATAATGCATAACTCAGCTTTAGCCTGTTCCACTTGAGCAGGAATGCTTCTAACTCTCTCATTCTTCCACTGAATTATTCTAGCTTTACTTTTTTGAGCTTTGAAACAAAAACAAACATAGGGTTCCCTCTTACTGGCTCTTCCGAAATAGTTCTAATCAGATCCAGAAAGTCAGGCTCCTCAGTCATAAAGTTATAGAATTTAAAAGGAGGAGGCCGACGTACTCTTTCTTCAAAAATAGATATCACCATAGGGGAGTGATCAGAAATACAAGCTTCATGAAACACAACTTTAGAATCAGAAAATCTAGTCACCATAGATCTGTCTAGTTTTAATAAAATCCTGCTCTCATCAGTGTGACCATTTTTCCAAGTATAGAAGCATCCAGAGTAAGCAAGATCAAACATAAAATTATCTTGAGTGCAGTTCCAAAAATCAAGGTAATTATTAGGAGTCAAAGATCCACCCACCTTCTCGTGAGAAAAAAAAATAGAGTTAAAGTCACCCACAAGAAGCAAAGGAAGAGTATTTGAAGAAGAAAAATTAAGAATGTCAGCCCAAAATAGTTTCCTGGTTTGTTGATCATTACTACTATAGACAAACCCAACTGCAAACTGAAGACCTCTACTAGTAACAATCTCAGTAAAAATCACTTGATCAGACACATAAAGAGGGGAAACAGAGACTTCCTTAGGGTTCCACCCAATCCATATTCTACCAGAAGCATTATTTGAGTAGTTATCAATAAATTGCCAGTCAGGCCTAATGGCCCTTTTTATTTTATCTTTATTTTGACTATGCACATGAGTCTCAACAATGCCCAAAATAGACAAGTTATTTATTCTAATTAAATTCCTAACTTCTACTTGTTTAAGAGGGTCATTCAACCCTCTTATATTCCAATTTCCAAGATTAAACATCATTAAGAACTAGAGGTTTGGACTTCCTACCTCTGGCAGACTTCTTTAAATTTGTCCCCATTTGATGAACACTCCTTACAAAATGAGTCTTTTTAGAAATATAAACCTTTCCACCAGCACCTGAAGATAGTTGAAGATCCTTATTTCCCAGATGTGGATCTAAATTTTCAGCAGCTGAGGTGTTAACCCCAATGAGTCCATCAACCTTTGTAACTTCAGTAACTTCCCCCAACACATCAAAGGAATTTTTAATAGGCAATTGCTCCATTACCATAAGATTATCAGAGACATTATTAGAGACAATAAGGGGCTAAGAACTATTTTGAGAAGTAGAACTGCAGTTTTCATAATTACTTTTTCTAGAATCCTGCATCCTCTCATCCTCTGCAACTTCCCCTCTAATCAAACTTTCTTCACCATTTACAACCTTGTCTACTATATGAAATTCCATAACATCATCAGTAACATCATTCAAATTAGTGGCAGGAATTGGTTCTTGTACTTTACTTGTGTTTTTAACCACCCAAATACTCTTCTGAGGTAAAGATGTAGGGGGCTCCTTATGTTGTGTAGCTGGTACTTGATGCTTGAGAGGACATTTAACATCTGTATGTCCAAAAGTCTTACAACGAAGACATCTTGGTGGTTTCCAAAAGCATTCTACAGGTATCTTAAAAGCCTCCTTGCCATCAATCACCATTGAAATTTTACTAGGAAAGTCACATCTTGCATCAATTTCTACACAAACCCTAGCAAAGTTCATCATAGATTTCTCCAATGTTTTCTTATCAGTCATTAAAGGAATACCAAGATAGCTGGCAATAATACCAATCCCCTTTTGATTCCACATAAACATAGGAATCTTCTTAAGAGTGAACCATACATGAATAATTTTAATATCCTCTTCCATTTGTTCAACCATTGGAGACCATGGTCGAATCATAAAGATTTTACTAGAAATATACACATGACCAATCTCTAGAACTCTCTGTCTATCTTCCTCAGTAATAAAATCAAACACAAAAGAGGCATCACTATGCAGAGTCATGTGAACCTCCCCTTTGAGTTTCGAAAGTCTAAGGAAACTCTTCTTAACAAAGTGAAAAGGTAGTCGACGACCCACAAAAGCCCCAACAACCAATTTCTCATACTGACTAATCTCATCCACAAAATCAGACAAAGATGCAACAGAAGCTTTCTTACCATTAAACAGTTGAGGAGCACGATACTTCAAGTCATCACTGTTCATCTGAAGATTCCTGCCCAAGACGTAGTTCCACCACCCTTAGAACCATAAAGAACGTCATGAACAGAAGGATTAGAACCCCCAAGGGGAGGGAAGTTCTCCAGAAAACTCTTCTTAACAGACTGTAACAAAACATCTCCCTGCATGGATCCCTCAATCATCATGGTAGAAGATGAAAGAGGGGTACTGTTCAAAGTGGAAGAACTTGCGACACCACCAGATGGCGGTGCCATGAGATTCGAAGCAGAGGAAGGAGAAAATTCGACAAACCCTAAATCGCCTTGGTCAAACACGAACGGCCAAGGTCAAACTATAGAAAGTATAAAGTCGATGTATGGCGATGAAGATTCTTGCTAGGTATTTGACCGACTGATCAGTTTCCCTAAATTTAATCTTCTTTATCTCCTTCGATTGATTGTTCTAACAACAAAAATGGTGAGAGGCTTAATTTTTTATTTATTTTTTATATTCTTTACAGATCCGAGTTTTTTACATGTGATAATTGTATCAATTGGTAGGTTCTTGCTTAAATTGGAGTGATTTGTTGGATTATATCTACTAGTTACAGTTTATTAGTAATCCAATTTTGGATCTTTGATTGCTTATATGTTAGTTTATTCGATATTTTTTTGACGATCTATCTGGTTTGATAATGTTTTAATGGATTTCATTTTAGCTATCGAAACGTTATGGGAACAACGGATGTGTTAATTTGAGATCGAAAATTGTTTAAATTATTTAGTAATATAACCATGAATTGGTGTTATTCAAGACTGATAGTTGTAAATATAGGCTTGAAATACTTATCAGGGATGTTATTTATTGATGTACATGGAATACTTTGAGGCCTGTCAGTAAAAAAAAAAAAGAAAACGAATTGAGCATATATTGGTATACTGTCGAAAAATTGAGTACAACTTTTATAGACTGAGCATTGATATACAGGATTACAGTTGCTCTTTGTTTGGCTACTGTTTAATGTTTGTATATCTGTGATTGAGAAAGTGCAGGAGGACCGTAAACTTATCTTAAGCTTGAGTTTTTAAGATATGATTTACTTTGAATGACTTGTATTTTTTATGTTTGTTAATTTTGTGTTCACTTAAGTTTTTCTAGTCACGGAATGGTGTATATTTGAGTGATGATGCTGATTATTTATCATCATTAAGTGTGTATATTCATTTTTCGCTAACTAGATGTAGATGCCCTCCTGGAAATAACTTACATGTGAGGGGCTTGACTGTAAATAGTAAATAACTTGATTTAATTACTATGGTTTTCTAACAAAGATGCTTAATGTTGTTTTAGCATACGAAGATCTGATGATAATATAATATGTTACTATAATAGAGAGGGAATTGTTTGGAACTTTGATGCTAGTATTGTTTCTTTTTTGTGAGTGCGGTTTTTATATACTAGAAGTTTCACAGAATATGTTTATTATATACTCATTTTTTACTAGAATAAAATAGTAGTAATTTTGACAGGATATAGTATTTATCATCTCTGAAATTTATGTGAAGGTTGGAGTTTGAAGGGGATTTTTATGGGGATTTTGATGGGTAGTAGACTATTGAGGGAATTTAGTTCTGTATGTAAATATCTGCATCTTTTTACTTGCAAAATATGTTGTCAAATGGTGCCATGGTGAGTTTGATTATAAGTGAACCCATATTTTTTTTTTGTATATCATGATTTCTTAACTGGGGTCGAGGGGCCCTCCGTAAACAAAATTTTTTGTTAACTAAGTATATGTTTTGTCTTTGTAGGACGGAGAGCAGGTCGATTTGAGACTATGGGCTTGTACGCGAGTTCTAATCGATTTTTCAGGTTTGGTATTTTACATTTCCCTTAGGTGATTAAACTTTCTGAACAATAACAGCCACCAAAATTTTAGTATATCTTGACATTTCTTGACTTTATATAGATAGTATAATTCAAATTAAATTGTTGTTCACTTTGGTTTTTGGTTTACGTTTATTTGCAATCAGTGCAGCGGGTATGTACTTGAGGTGAAGTAGACATGTACTCGAACTGGTCAGTGTATGTTTGATATATTGAGAAACAATTGAGTGTATACTTATGCACCACATTTGACAACATGGATCCATTTTGGAAATGTAATGCTGCCAAACCCGATATTCTGTCCTTTTACAAATCTTTCGCGGTTACATTAGTCTGCCATTGTATGCTCTTGTAACTTATCGTAGCCAGTGTCGTAAAAGTATTCCACCTTTGTCACATTTGGGTGCTTAATTCTGTAATTGTTCCAATTTGATTTATTAGTCTGCATATTGATGCCTTCACATGTTTACCGTGGATGCAGGCTAAGCATACAAAAATGGCTGGAATTGTCGGTAAATACGGTAAGTGGTTGATGTTGTTTTATTATAGTAACATATTTTATGTGTGGATGAATGCTCGTTTGCAACTTGTAGCTTTTTATAATAGTGTTGTGTAAAGAATACCAATACCGTTACCATGAAACATTATATGAATTAGGGATAACAACTTTTGATAGTACTAAATGACGCACTTCGGAAAAATCAATGCATAAACGCTGCACTTCAGAAAACTCACGGTACATAAACGCTACACTGGGAAAATCAGTGCGTAAGCGCTGCAGTTAACAAAATTCACAATTCATAAATGTGGGTAACATTATCAAGATAAAACTCCTGAGTACTAATAATTGCCTTTGTTTTTTCCTTTTTAGTAGAGCTTTTGATTTTTGCTAATGTTGATCGAATAAAAGGCAAGTTAATTAGTTCATGAAAAACTTACTTTGCATGTTGACGAATATGTTTTATCAAGTATCTTAAGGAGCTGCAAGTGCAGAATTATAGATTTAAACTAACTTCATTTTCTTAATAACGTTTCAAGGCTCACAAAGATGATCTCCACTAAATACGCAAACACAAATTTTGGGTTCATGGGTTCATAACATGGTATCTGTATGATCTATTTTCTAGAATGCTAATGTGTGCTCAATAGTTATACAAATTAGTCAACACCATTATTTGGCAATATATGCAGTTTTAATATATTAGTGTAATATCATTGTTTATCGGTATATTTTTGCATCTGTTATGCTGCGGAAGGAAGCGTATCTGGTCATTGTGGATGGATCAGCACAACATTGTGATGGTATTTAGGACCTTATAAATTGGAAGGTATGAGTATTGTTGATATGGTTTATATGTACCATGTAGGCTTTTGACATTTGAGGATTGTATCTACACTCCAGATAAAAGCAGTGTATAAACGATGTACTGTGTTATTTTGTTATTTTGTCAGTATATAAACTCTGTACTGTGTTATTCCTCGGTGGTAATGTTCAGTACATCGATATTGTACGCCTCTGCAATCTTTTTTGCTGAACATAAGCTGAGGGTGATACTCAACAAACATTCAAGTCCTGAACATAATGTTGCTCTACTTGCCCTCTGCCAGTAATGGAGAATATACCTGAATCCTTCAAATGTCATGTATTTATGAGAGGTCTCGGAGTATATTGCATTAATTCAATTTCTACAACTGTACTATCTCAGTCTAGTTTACTGTAAATGATGGATCATTGTTTAATGGTTCATGTAATTTTGTTTTCACTTTAAAAAAAAGAATCTAATTGTAACTGATATGTCTGTCGCGTTTTATTGTTGTACCTCGAGCTTAATAAAACCCAACAATTTCTGATTTTTCTTCTTCAAATATCACCGTAGTTGCATCTTTTCTGATGACTACACCCGTCTAGATCTAAAGGATATAAAACTACTAAAGCATACAAGATTCAAGATGAACAAAATGTAAAGAGCATAGAAAGTAAAGATTGACACAAGCATATAACGTGGTTCGGCCATGAAGACCTACGTCCATGGGAAAGAAGATGTTTTCTTATTGATTATAGTGGGAATTGTATAAATACCCCTCCTTTTCAAGGACTTCAAAAATACCCCTAAGGACTTCACAAATACCCTTAAAGGATGTATTTTAAGTTTATAGTTTTTGGCGCATCTAAAATTATATTAAGTCAATTCAACCTCTGTAGGAGGTTGGGTTGACGTTTCACGCATCAAGAATATACTAGTTCATTTTCATTATCCAAAAAAGTACTAGTTCATTTTCATTATCCGCTTAAAAAAAATCCTTGGAGGTATTTGCGAAGTCCTTAGGGGTAGTTGTGAAGACCCTGGAAAGGAGGGGTATTTAATTAATGTTCCTTATAGTATAAGGTCTTACCCTTGAAAGAACTACAAATATCACTTAGATTTTTCACTTTCTCTCTATCTAGATCTCTCTCAGGAATTCTCTGTTGAAAGACCATCTATTGAGTTGTCCATCTCCTTCTACATGGACTGGTATTTATAGGAAAATTAGACTCGTGGAGGCTTGTTCGTCCGAGCTGGTGAAACTGTCATACATCGCCGCTGCTGCTTCGGACTGGTTCTATACTACCCATCTTGATGGCTTGCTTGGTTCTCCCTCCGAGTTGTCTCGCTCTCCTCATCATCGCGTAGCCCCTCTTTGGAGAACCTCGTGCTCTATCACCTTTGGGCCGTAGTATAGATCGTATGATCCTTCCATCGTGATACAGATCTTCCCACGTCTTGCTCGTATCCTTCATTAAATGTGGTCCTTATTTTTAGACTTGACCGTCTGAGCGGATTAGACCACTCCTTAAACGCGTCATTCATGTGACGTTGTAGTAGGTATCTCGATTCAGACAAACTCACCTTTTTAGAGTATGATTCGATGCTCCTATCCCATCGTCTTATCATAGATTCACCCTTTAGGATGTCAACACGTGGCTATCGGGTAATTTACCCTCACATTTTTCTCTTTTTCTTTGCAACTTGCTAGGAGCATGTTGGGAAGAAAACTTCGTAACCGCCATGTCTTTATCGCCATGTGTATGTGCATTTGTCTGTTATCTTTATGATGCCTGTCGGCTTTCTTTAGACTTCTTGGGAGAGAGAGTATATCTTTCCTCTTGTGCTCTTCTTCCAGGATTTTTATCGCCTTGTTTGTCGCGTCTTTGACCTTCTTGGGTTTGAAGAAACCGGTTGGTTTTTCGAGGATCTCTATTTTTATTTAAAGAAAAAATCCTTTTGTGGTGAAGATATGAGTTCCATTATCCCTTTCTTCCCTTATGTAGAGTTCAGAGCCTTTTTTGCAGAGGCCTTTCATGTATATTGAACGTTTTCCTCCTCGTCCCCCGTAACGACGAGGTATATTTTTTTTTTTACGTTTTCTTCAACATGACATTATGTCCTCTCATTTACGTGTTATTTCGGTTTTTCTTGCTCTGGTTTCTAGATCATCACCGATGTCTTCTCAGAAAGGCCTATTTTTTCGCATAACGTCTTTAGCCTCATCTATCTTCCTAGAGACTGAACTTTCTGCTAGGGGATTCTGTGTTTAAAATTGTGTTTCCTTTTACCGGCAAGCTCGGAAACACTTCAGATATTGTGTTTGTTCTTGCGATTGTCCTTGGGAACACTTTACGCCGTGTGTGTCTTCGTACGTTTTGTCTTAGAAACATGTCCTGCTGGAGGTGCTGAGGCATAAAATACTGTCTTTGTGTTCATACGTATATATATATATATATATATATACCTTGACCATGTTTTATGCCTTAGCATCGGAGGTTGGTGGCTGACGGGAAGTGGGAGTATTTCAGCTGGACGGAGGTACCCGATTATTGCTCCTGTCCGAGTCGTGTGTGTGGTGATGGGATCGTTCGTGCCCCAATTGGTGGTGTTAGAGCATGGCTCGGTTGAACCCACCAAGCGTTGGTATGTCAAGTTTGGATGTCATATTTTAGTGAATCAAAACTCATGTTAAGAGTCGCTTGATTATGTACTAGAGTTAAACTTCGTATAGCTTAGCTTGAAAGTATTAGGATATGAGACATTACAAGTATTGCGAAGACTTGAAGTTGTGAAGAAGCAAGCAGCTACAACGACAAAAATCATCCTTCCACTTGAGGTTAGTGATATTTGACTTGAACTGTTTCATTCCCTAATGTATCTTTCAAATCTTGCATATTGAAAACATAACTGCGAAGCATATTTGAACTCTAGATAGACATAGTATTAAGGAATACAATACGAGGTTTATTGCTTAACCATTAAACTTTGTAGATAAGACATCACCATAATCATTTGAATGCTATTGTGATTATGTATGGGTATGAGGTGAGGATTTCATTCTAGGGAACAATGTTTACATGTGTTCTAAGGAAGTAAGTTCATAAACTTGTTTGTGGACCGAAAAGGAAATTGCCAGGTGTTATTGGTTTTGTTATTCATTGCATATCTTATGAACAACCAATATGTGTGATAGAGTATAACAACTCACAACTTGTTGTGTTCTTGGTAGAACTATTCACAAAGGCATGACTCTTGTATTGGTATAACTTTTATTAGTAAACCCAATCTTAAGTAATCACCTGTGGTATGATTGGATTATGTCTGCCTTGGGGAAAGGGAACCGATCCTTGTAAGGGAAAGGGAACCGATCCTTGTAAGGGGTGCAGTACATCAAGGGAAATCGATCCTTGTATGGGGTGAAACAAGGTTTATATCATAAAGGGGAACCGATCCTATGAACATGTGAAACACATATAAGTTAGATACCATATATATGTTGGGAACCGATCCTAGTACCTAGTCAACCGAACTTTTATGAAGCTAGTGTGACTATGCGTAATACTCACATGGAGGTAGAACCGAAACTTATTTTGGTAGAACCGTAAACCCATGATTGTGATTGAATGTTGGTTTGATCAATCACATAGTTCTTGAAAGTCAGATGAACCAATTCTAAACTTGTTTGGAAGTGTGGCAAATCGGTTTCAAGGTTGTAAGTGTGAAAGCGAACTTACAAAGTAGAGATGTCGACAAACTTTGAACACGTGCTGTGAATGTTTATTTCTATAAGTGTTCAAAGATATTCCTTAACGGATAAGGGAAGAGAATCCCAGGATCGAAACATAAATAAGTTAAAAATCTTTTAATTAAGGTTATTAGTTTCATTTTGTAGGGAAATTTCAGAATTAGTAATGTGCATTTACTAATTATATTTTCCGAGAGATTTCGATCGTTATTTTTGGACAGAGCATTCCAAGAATTATGAAAACCGAATCTGTGCTTTAATTAATATCTTGAGAATATTCTCGATTTTGGAAATTCCTTGGCGTCCAAACTTCCTTGTCTATAAATACACGAAGTTTGCCTTTCTAACAAACTAATCCTTCGTAACAACAGATTTACTCTTTTGTTGTGGTTACTGGTGTAGCCGCCTATCGGAGAGGAGAGTAATCTAATTAGGTGAAATCTCTTATGGCCGCTCAGTTTAAAGTCTTCTTTGGGATTGAGAAGCTTTAGCGTGACCAGTTGGTGGGAAACTAGATAATTGCGGTTTATCTTTGTTTTCGATTGATTTGATTGACTAACGGTGGTTGAAATCCGATTGCACCTAGTTTGTTTATTCTTGAGAATCTTCTCTTCTGATATAAGATTCACTCAAACTAGTGCAGAGTTTCGACGGGGATCTTTAGACTGTTGTTAGTTCTAAAGACGATCTTGTGATAATCCATTGTTAACAGACTTCGTTTTGTGCGTGATTGATCACAAGAGATTCAAGTGATTGTGTGCAGGTTTTTATTGAAGATTTAAGAAGATTTGAAGACAAAGAAGATATTGAAGATCTGACTTGGGTTTTATAATCTTTGGTGTGCACAATACTTGTTTCGGTAAAATAGGATCCAATTAATAATAAGTTAATCCTTGTGGTAGATTGGATTGATTAATTGAGTAGATCGGTATCAACACGGTTCTTCAGATTAAAGGTGTTGTTGGCTTAATCTTAAACGATTACCTTAGGGTGATTGAACATAAAATAGATCTAGACCCGACGAAGGAGTTTATGTTGAGATAAACGAAAGAGTCTTTGTCCGACTCATATCACTTGGTTGAATAGAGTTGGTACCAAACAGATTTATTGTTCCTTTACTGTTTGGAATACGAACCAAAAGGATTGTTCCAAGTACGTGACTTATTCACAAGTCGGAGGCGTGTGAATACAAAGGGAACTAAGTGAACTATAGGGTTAGTTACTTGGTCTCAACTATACAAAGTTAGGTGTAATTTTGTGTAGCGGCTTAATCCTTATTCAATTCTGTACTAGGTCCCGGGGTTTTTCTGCATTTGCAGTTTCCTCGTTAACAAAATCTTGTTGTGTCTTTTACTTTTATATACCGCATTATAATTGTTTTTATTGTAACTAAAGTAAATCACACAAACGTTAATTCCTATTTACTTGATAAGGAATCCTATTTTGTTTGGTTAAGTCCGAACCTTTGTATCAAGTAAACATACTTCGTTATTGTATTGTCTCGATCTCGTATCCATAGACGATCACAAGAAGTGTGAACCGATTAGTTGTATTGTCTCGACTCAGTCCATAGAAAATCACTTTCGGAGAAAAGACTTATAGGTAGGAAAAGTTTTAGCTTGAGTTATATTTGGGTACCCTCGCCTTTTCAATTGGTATCGGAGCAGGCAAACACGAAAAGATCTAACAATCCGTGTTTGGTGCGATCCAACCTATAAGAATTGAATCCATGTCTGATTCAGTTAACGTTATGCAAGAGTATGAATACTCAAATGTTGAAGATGTTAATACTTCGTTGACTCGTGATCCAGGAGTTACGAAAACATCTATGTATTTTTCTGAGGAAAAAGAAGATGTTGATAAAGAGTTGGTAAAACTCCTAAAGCCTATACAATCTCTGTTTTCTAAAGTGTTTATTTTAAACACAGAGTCTAATATTCTTAAGCAGGAGATCAGAGAAAAAGACATTCAAGTGAACTGTCTAGCCAAAGAGAAAATAGATCTCGCTATCAAACTAGAAGCTCTTGGTAAATCTCTTACAGATAAAGAGACACGTCCCATGATTCTGACTAATGATGCTGTTGTGATTTCTTCTGATGAGGAAACTAAAAGTCCTTGCTCGACTTTTACAGATCGTGACAAAACCGGGTTAATCACATCTTAAACACATCAAGATGATGGTAGTTTGCCTAACTACATCAAGTTAGAAGAGGATGAGAAACCAGCTTCTAGATCTACTGATGATCAAACGAAATCTTGTCCAAAGGAAACTTTGAACCGATTCTGTGACGACTCTAAGGAATACAACTTTCAGTCACTTGACAGGAAACTTATACTTCTTCAACATATGGTGGTAAAAATTTTGAAAGAAGTTTTTTGTCTTAAAAAATTGAAAGATTATTCCTCAGTAGAAAGACAGATTATACTACATCCCGATAAGATCAACTCAAGGAGTCAGATGAAAGAGTTGATAATCGCTTTCGGAAAAAGGTTCCTCCGCACCCATATCGAAACAATTTTGGTTTTGATAAGGAACGACTTCAGAAGGAAGGGAAAGAGCGAATCTCTGCTAAAAGAAATAATCAGGATTTTCCGATAGTTGTTTCAGATGATCACACTAATGTGAATAATAAGGAAGTCCTTAGAATGAGAAAATCTTATGAAAATCTCATTGAAAGAATTAAGAGAGATCTAGTTATCTCCGAGAATTCTCACATTAGTACATATTTTCCACATGGTCATATCTCTATAGTTAGAAAAGATCATCGTCTTGGGAGAAAATATTTTGGGCAGAAATTCCCTAAAAGAGACATGAACTATGTTTCTGATATTCACTGTAAGCTGGTAAAAACTTACTCCGATGCAAATTAGTTGTATCATATGTTGTGGTTTCTCATCCTTTTGTGCTCATGATCTTGGATGAGAAAGGCACAACAAAACAGGAGCACATGTACATTGTGTAGTAGTTTATCAGAAAAACTCTGTGATAGTTTATGGGTTGCTGCAAATCCTTGAAGTCTAAAAATTGTTCATGATTAACATGATTTTCCAAAAATAGGTGTTTTTTGGAATCTTCGGATGTTTTTAATAAACCTTCCAACTTAGTATTATCGGACTAAGGAAACGTAATATATAGTTTTATATTTTCGGATTTTCCAGAGTCTTTTGGTCCGAAAGTTGTCTCTTTTAAGAAGAGAAACTCTATCTTGTCTATATTCGAAACCCCGAGGAATCCTTTATAAATTCGTTCATAACCGAACATGCCTCCAGTAACTCGCAGTGTCTCAAAGACTAATAAGGAGGAAGCTCAAAAGGTTAAGGATTGTCAAGGAATCAATACAGAGAGAAAGAAGAAAGGCATTATGTCTGATTATGACTCTGATAGCTCTGCTGGATCATAAGATGAGTCATGTTTGTTGTCTTACAACAAACAAGATCCAACCAAAACCCATTGGATTCGTTTTGATAGTATGTCTCAATATATTCAAGGTTTTGGCGAACTAGAAACCAATCTTGCTATGACTATTCGACAACAAGATTGGATAAAGGAGAGGTACGAAAGTACAAGAGGAATTCTTGGTGAGCTCAAGGCTCTAATTGAAGATCTTGAGAAACAAAAAGTGGTTGCGTACAAGTCTATTGGGACATGCTTTAAGAGTTTGAGCACTGAAGAGACCTCACTGAACAACAAGGGCACCACTAGAGATTAAGTTATTACTGTATTACTTAATCTAGTTTAATAGATGTTAGAGCATAGCTCGGTCGATCTCGCATGCATTGGTATATCAAGCATGTTTTTCAATGTTAGTGATCAAAACTATAAGTCTTGATTTCCATTCTACATAGCTAAGTCTCGGACTAGGATAGAAAAGTGTAGTTGAGCTCAAGGAATTCAAGGAGATTCATCATACAACGACGAAGATCTACTCAAGGAACCGAGAAACTTCATCAACAAAAAGGTATGTGGAGACTTGAACTTATCTATCACTCAAAAGTCTATCTATTTTATCTCATACTTCTTATGAGACAAAAGTTGTATGCTATATAGACTGGATCATACACATTTGACATTTCGATCTGAGTATCCTATACTTATCTTTATCTCGAAATCATATGTTGGTAAAGCGTTTTTCTTTGATCAGGTTTATCTTCACCTAGTGACGAAAGTCATAATGTTTCAATCACTTTGAAAATCGCTTTGACGAGAAATAGTGTAACAACTATATAACATCCTCTAAGAATGTTTCAATGGTTAGAATGAGAGTTTAGGTCTATATAACCAATAATGGATATAAACATCGTGTGGCAACACATATGTGCATAAGTCTTATTCCTTAATCCGAAGTTTGCGAACTTTGTTGATTGAGAGAAACCGGAGGAATTGGCTTTGCCAAGTCCGCAAACTCAGTCCGCGAACTGACGGAAGTTCTCTTACTGAGAATTTTTTCTGGGATTTCCAAAAACTCGTTTGCGTGTTTAGTCTGCGAACCTAGTCCGCGAACTGGTGGAAGTTCTCTTTCCGAGAATTTCTGCTGAGTTTGGAAAACTCTGCCGGTTTTCTTAAGTCCGCGAACTTGTTTACGAGCTTGAGTGGGTTATGATCTAAAGATGTGTTCTGAACATGAAACTTAATTACTAAGGAATGCAGTATGCAAACCGTGACTATAAAGTTCATGAGCCGATTCAAATCGAATCGAATCATCTTTGTTTCAATTGTGTCTTGTGTAGTTACATAAGATCTAGCAATTAAACAACTCTCTAACTAGTTAATTTGAGTCAATTGAACTATTTATGGTGAAGAAAAACAAGATTAATATGAAAAGCTCATATGGTTAACCTTTTGGGTTACTATGTTGAACCAACACACACGTACATGTTTGGGCACGGTTTTCACAAACCCAGTAAACGTATATCTCAAGTGTGTGTGACAAGCTAAGTTTTCGATATAACGGTTGAGAAATATTAGCTTGAATCTAAATCAGGTTTTCATCTAACGGTCAATATTGAATGCTTAGTTACTAAGGTAACCTAGATTGCAAACCTGATTTGAAGGCTATATAAAGGAGACATCCAGCATTGTGCAAAAATAATCCCCACATGTCTGTGTGATACTAGTGCGCTCGCTAGAGTCGATTCTCCTCTAACCTTTGGTTTTCTTCTCTAAAACCAGGTTAACGACTTAAAGACTTCATTGGGATTGTGAAGCCAGATTGATACTACTTTTATCGTAGTTGTGTGAACTGATCTTGCATCTTCTATCGTACGAGTACAATCTATTGATTGGCTTGAGATCGTGAGAGTTCTCCGATAGGAAAGATAAAGAAGTCACAAACATCTTCGTCTCATTGTTTGTGATTCCTCGACGTCCTCTTGTTTATACAAGTAAGACTGTTGTGAGGTGATTGATTAATCTAGGCTGTTCTTCGATAATATAAGACCGGATTATCAATTGGTTCTTGTTCACCTTGATTTCATATCATAAGATGGAACAAAAACCTAGGGTTCTTATGTGGGAGAAAGATTTATCCTTCGATAGACTTTTCTGTGTGAGACATATTTGTTTATCATCAAGTCTGCGATTTTGGGTTTCAACAACTCTTAGTTGTGGGTGAGATCAGCTAAGGGAATCAAGTGCGCAGTATCCTACTGGGATCAGAGGCGTAGGGAGTACAACTGTACCTTGGATCGGTGGCAGACTGATTGGGGTTCAACTATAGTCCAGTACGAAGTTAGCTTGGAGTAGGCTAGTGTATGTAGCGGCTTAATACAGTGTGTATTCAATCTGGACTAGGTCCCGTTTTTCTGCATTTTCGGTTTCCTCGTTAACAAAACTTCTGGTGTCTGCGTTATTTCTTTTCCGCATTATATTTTTTTTTATATAATTGAAATAATACAGGTTGTACGTTAGAGATCATCAATTGGAAATCCAACCTTTGGTTGTTGATTGATATTGATTTATCCTTGGACATTGGTCTTTGGTACTGTCCAAGTTATCTCTCTTTCATAAAGACTCGCAAATTTTTATTTGCTTGAGTAAAGATCAAATCGAGAGACTGAGATATAAACTCTTTGATATATCTTTTTATTGATTGAGTCTAACTGTCTAGTGGATTCTCATAAAAAGTATATTAGAGTTTGTCCATACAGATTGCTAAGTGAAATATTGGGTGGTGTTGTTAAACCCCCGCTTTGGTATCAGAGCAGGCAAACACGCTAGACCTCATCAGTCTGTGTTTGTAGCGATCTGACTCTATGGACATAGGTGCTATCTCTACTAACGTACCACCAGTCTTCGATGGCTCTAATTACTTATGGTGGAAAATTGTTATGCGAGCCTTCATCCAGTCGCATGATTTTCAATCATGGGTATATATTGTCAATGGCTATGATGCGCCCGTTGTTGCAGTTGGAGATGTAATTGTTCCCAAGAATATGGGTGAATATAATGCTGCCTAGATTCTTGCTGCAAAGCAGAATTCTGAAGGGTTAAATGCTGTCATAAATGCCATTGCCCCAAGTCTTCAACACCATGTGTCTAATTTCACTAGGTATAAAGATGCTTGGGATATCTTAGAAAGCGTATTTGAAGGTAACTCCAGTGAAAAGGAAGCTAAGATTCAAAACCTTAATTCCGATTGGGAAAACCTTCGTATGGCAGATGAAGAGTCATTTGATGAGTTTAATCACAAAGTGTCTGAAATTGTTAATGCATCTTTTGCATTGGGTAAGACTATTCCTGAAAAGGACATTGTGATGAAAATTCTCAGATCGCTGCCATCTAGATACGAGTCTAAGAAGCATGCCATCCTTGAGGGGAATAACCTCAATAATCTTTCCAGAAACACCTTGGTTGGGAAGCTAAAGATCTTTGACCATGAGCATACATCCAAAGTCGGCAAGGATGTTGCCTTTAAAGCACATAAGAACACTAAATTACTTGTCAAAGGTAAAATTGTTCATGTCTCTAAGGATGATCAGTCTGAGGATGATTTTTCGGATAAAGATCTTGATAAATCAGTCTCCTTGATCACAAGACAGTTTAGGGATCTTCTTATGAAGAGAAGTAAACTTTTTTCAAAGACAAACCTAAGTCATCAGACAAACCTCACGGTCGCGTACCTCCTAAAAACTGGGATGCTGACGAAGCTGATGACGAGGACATGCCTCAGTGCTTTAAGTGTAAGAGTTTTGGCCATTTTGCTAACGAATGCCCAAATCGTAGAAAATACACTGGGAACAAAGGTCTAGCTGTAACACTTAATGAAATATCTGAAACCTATGATTGTGATGAAGATAGAAAATCAAGTGTAGGGCTTCTTTGTGAAAACATCGATTTTGATACTTGTAGCAATATATATATCAACCTCAATGGGTTCAGAGAAGAAGGAAACCCAATCAAGCTGGAAGATTCACTGAATCCGATAACTGGAAACCCTATCAGTGATGTTTCAGGATCAACTGTTTGTCTAGATGCTTGCACATCTCAGATGCCTGAATACTATCCAAGATTGACGTGCTCGTTTTGTTCTATGAAGGGACACGAACTATCAAGGTGTTACAATTACAAGCACCAAATCAGGCACGCAAGAAAACTTCAATGAAGAGCAGATCGATTAGCAAGAAAGCTGAAACTTGCTCAGAAGACCGCCGAGGTATGTAGGATCTTATCTTCGTCTAAGAAGTTGGTTTCCAGGGATAGAATAAGACCATTAGAAAAGAAAATATGGTCAAATCGTTTTGATAGACAGAGATAAGAGGATTCCTCCCATGAGGAAAAAGATGGATGAATCGTTGTTCATCGCAACACAACTTGATTGTGTTGTTAGGAAAATCTTGTCTCATGTGCTTGTTCAAAAAGAGACAAGATTGAGTGCTGATCCAGGCTTCAGAAAAAAAGTTTTCCTTCTTTTCTTAGATTTGTTATTTTTTGTCTATCAAATAAAATAAAGGGTTATTATCGGCAATTCTACTCTTTATAGGGTTTTAGAGTTGGGCGTATGCGAACCTGTCAATATATTTCGAACCCTATATTCCTTTTTCCTTTTGACATTCTTTATAAGACTGCTTGTTGAGTTAAGTGATTCCATCACACAAATTCAGTTGTTCATAACTGTTCTCAAAGCACTATGTCATCAGATGGAAAGGATGTCAACATGATTGGTAAGCCATCAATCAAAGAAAAAGAGAAATCTCCTGTTTCTAAGTCCCTAAAAAGAAAAAGAAGGAATACAAGAAAACCCAGGGATGTTCCTTCTAACTCTCAGAAGTTTACCAATGTTCTTGATGAGTTAAAGGAAATAAGAAGGGATATTTTTAAAATAAAGACGTTCGTGGGTATTGACACTTATCTCCGTGAACCTTATGTCCCGATGGCTGTCGATAACAAGGAGGTCGGGAATGATAAAGAATTTCTCAAAGGGATTGTTGCCTAGTATGTCTTCTTTTTGGTTTAGTTGGAAGAATAACTAGCGTTTTGAATAGCGAAGATTGTGATTACACATAGCTATTTTTTCTTTCATCTTCTTGTTTATTTTTTAGGTTTATTGGTTTTAAATTCTAAAAATATTTGGAGGATGGTATTACTGCAGTATTAATCTGTTTGATTTTTAAGTATTGCAATATTTTTATGGGATATGTATTGTTTGCATCCGTGAACTTGAAGGTCCCATATGTTGTCAAAAGTAAAGTCGTTCATAAATTGGTATTCGTATTGATGAAAGGGCTAATGGACTTTTGACATATATAAAAGTTAAGCCTATGCAGTCATTTATTTGATGGAAAATAGGATAAAATATTTTGTGTGACAAGGATAAAGTCTATTATGTCGTTATGCATATAGTGATGGAAAATAGAATAGATCCTTATATGTTATCCACGATATTGATCTTCATTGATCCATTTTGCTATGTATTACCCCGAAGGATCCATTGTGTGTCTTATGTTGAGAACGATACAACTAAGTCGATTATTCTTATTGGATTTGTTGGTTGTTCCGTAAGATGCTATATGTTGAGCATTATGTACTAAATTAATCATCTACGTTGGTTATTTAGTCATTTGCTCCGAAAGTCTTCTTTTGTCGAGAAAAACAATTAACAATTAAATTGATTACTTCGGTGATTAGTTTGGTTATGTTTTCCAATTAGATTAATTATAGGTTCTCTTGTAATTAGTCTAGTTGAGTTTTCATAAATTCCACAAGTCCTTGTGTTGAGTATATGAACGGCTATACTAGTTATGTTCTATTGGTTAATGTAGTCGTATCTTCCTTAAGGTTTTCCTTATGTTGAGTATGTGAACGATTAAGTTAGTCATCTTCGTATGATTACCTTAGTTGTAGCTCCGTGAGTTTACTTATGTTGAGCACAATCAATTAAATTGATCACTTTTGTGGTTTAATTTAGTTGTGTATTCCAATTAAATTAATCATGGGTCTATCTTGTTGTTCTCTCGGGAATGACATCAAATGGGGGAGAGTTCTTTTGAACTTTTGCTTAATGGTAATATCTTGCGGGGTGTGCGGCTGTGGAATTTTATAGGGGTTATCTTTTATCTTAAAATTCCTTGATGAATACATTTAGCTTCGGCTTTATGATTGCATCTAAATTAAGTTGGTATGTATTTTTTCTTTTAGTCTATGAAACGTCTCTTCTCGGAAATTTCATTAGGATCCCGATTCTTGTACCTTTGCCAATTTTATTGACAAAAAGGGGGAGAATTAATGTGTAGTTCTACTACATATACATATGGTTTTCGGATCATTGTGTAAGGGGGAGTGGTTTCCATGTGAGATGGAGTATTGACTAAGGGGGAGTGATACATATCACCGTAGTATTACTGTTAAAGTCGTGATGCAATTAGAAGGATGAAGATTTCAAGGAACGTTGAAGATTAGACTATGGAATAGGAGCCACTAAAGTTTATCTTTTTTGTATTCCATATGTATTAATAGTTTTGTCATTAAAATTGACAAAGGGGGAGATTGTTAGATCATAGCTCGGTCGACCTCGCATGCGTTGCTATATCAAGCATGTTTGTCAATATTAGTGATCAAAACTATAAGTCTTAATTTCTAGTCTACATAGTTAAGCCTCGGACTAGGATAGAAAAGTGTAGTTGAGCTCAAGGACTTCATGACGATTCATCATACAACGACGAAGATCTACTCAAGGAATCGTGGAACTTCATCAACAAAAAGGTATGTGGAGACTTGAACTTATCTATCACTCAAAAGTATATATATTCTATCTCATACTTCTTATGAGAAAAAAGTCGTATGCTATATAGACTGGATCATACACATTTGACATTTCGAGATGAGTATACTCTACTTATATTTATCTAGAAATCATTTGTTGGTAAAGCGTTTCGCTTTGATCAGGTTTATCTTCACCTAGTGACGAAAGTCATAATGTTTCAATCACTTTGAAAATCGCTTTGACGAGAAATAGTGTAACAATTGTATAACGTCCTCTAAGAATGTTTCAATGGTTGGAATGAGAGTTTGGTCTATATAACCAATGATGGATATAAGCATTGTGTGGCAACACATATTTGCATAAGTTCTATTCCTTAATCCGAAGTTCGCAAACTTTGCTGATTGAGAGAAACCGGAGGAATTGGCTTTGCCAAGTCCGAAAACTCAGTCCGTGAACTGACGGAAGTTCTCTTACCGAGAATTTCTGCTGGGATTTCCAAAAACTCGGTTGCGTGTTTAGTCCGCGAACTGGCGGAAGTTCTCTTTCCGAGACTTTCTGCTGAATTTGGAAAACTCTGCCGGTTGCCTTAAGTCCGCGAACTTGTTTGCGAGATTGAGTGTGTTATGATCTAAAGATGTGCTCTGAACATGAAACTTAATTACTAAGGAATGCAGTATGCAAACCGTGGCTATAAAAGTTCATGAGCCTATTCAAATCGAATCGAATCATCTTTGTTTCAATTGTGTCTTGTGTAGTTACATAAGATCTCATAGAAATTGAACAACTCTCTAACTAGTTCATTTGAGTCAATTGAACTAGTTATGGTGAAGAAGAACAAGGTTAATATGAAATGCTCATATGGTTAACCTTTTGGGTTACTATGTTGAACCAACACACACGTACACGTTTGGGCACAATTTTCACAAACCCAGTAAACGTATATCTCAAGTATGTGTGACAAGCTAAGTTTTCGATCTAATGGTTGAGAAATATTAGCTTGAATCTAAATCAGGTTTTCATATAACGGTGAATATTGAATACTTAGTTACTAAGGTAACCTAGATTACAAACCCTGATTTGAAGGCTATATAAAGAAGACATCTAGTATTGTGCAAAACTAATCCCCACACGTATGTGTGATACTAGTGCGCTCGCTAGAGTCGATTCTCCTCTAACCTTTGGTTTTCTTCTCTAAAACCAGGTTAACGACTTAAAGACTTCATTGGGATTGTGAACCCAGACCGATACTACTTATATCGTAGTTGTGTGATATGATCTTGCATCTTCTATCGTACGAGTACAATCTATTGATTGGCTTGAGATCGTGATAGTTCTCCGATATGCAAGATAAAGAAGTCACAAACATCTTCGTCTCACAGTTTTTGATTCCTCGACGTCCTCTTATTTATACAAGTAAGACTGTTGTGAGGTGATTGATTAATCTAGGCTGTTCTTTGGGAATATAAGACCGGATTATCAATTGGTTCCTGTTCACCTTGATTTCATATCATAAGACCGAAAAAAAAAACCTAGGGTTCTTCTGTGGGAGACATATTTATCCTTGGATAGACTTTTCTGTGTGAGACAGATTTGTTTATCATCAAGTCTGCGATTTTGGGTTGCAACAACTCTTAGTTGTGGGTGAGATCAGCTAAGGGAATCAAGTGCGCAGTGTCCTGCTGGGATCAGAGGCATAGGGAGTACAACTTTACCTTGGATTGGTGGGAGACTGATTGGGGTTCAACTATAGTCCAGTCCGAAGTTAGCTTGGAGTAGGCTAGTGTCTGTAGCGGCTTCATACAGTGTGTATTCAATCAGGACTAGGTCCCGGGGTTTTCTGCATTTGCGGTTTCCTCGTTAACAAAACTTCTGGTGTTTGTGTTATTTCTTTTCCGCATTATATTTTTTTATATAACTGAAATATTACAGGTTGTGCGTTAGAGATCATCAATTGGAAATCCAACCTTTGGTTGTTGATTGATATTGATTGATCCTTGGACATTGGTCTTTGGTACCGTCCAAGTTATCTCTCTTTGATAAAGACTCACAGATTTCTATTTGCTTGAGTAAAGATCAAATCGAGAGATTGAGATATAAACTCTTTGATATATCTTTTTATTGATTGATTCTAACTGTCTAGTTGATTCTCATAAAAAGTATATTAGAGTTTGTTCATACAGATTGCTAAGCGAAATATTGGTGTTATTAGACCCCCGCTTTTTCAATAGACATCAATTTTTGATTTCTTTCATTGATTGTATTGGTCTATTATGAATAAAACTATTATAAATAAAATTATTTGATTAAGAATTTTTGTTGTGATAGTTTTTTGTTTACATAGTCTGTGCTTAATTGCTTTTACCTTATTGCTATGTATGTTTCTGGGATGTCTGATTTCGGTTTTACTACCTTAATATTCGATCTCATAGATTGTGAACCCTCATGGTTTGGGTGACTTTTTGATTTAGCGGGATTAATTTCTGGCCCTAGTAGGTAGGCTTTATCAAATGATTATGAGGGGTTCTGGTAGAAACAATATGTGAAAAAGTCACAATATGTTGAATCGGTTTTGGTTTAGCATAAAATCATATGTGTTTCAACGGTTTTCAACTTTTGTTTGCAATAGTTAAAACCGGTTTTCAACCTTTCTCTGGTAAAGGTTGAGGTGTGTTGTTATTCTTTTGTTTACGCATAAGGATGACAACGTGGTGATATTTCGATATCAATTCTCCCTGGACGAAGATGCAATCATATTGGAGAAGTGGATGTGAAATTTGAGGTAACAATCTTGTTAGTTAATTGTTTTCCAGTTTAAAAAAACCTGAGTTTATATTATATATATTTGTTGCTTTTGCTTAACAATTTAGGTTCAATTGATATTTATTCCATGATGTGTGTGTGGATGTGTGCTTCAATTGGTTCCTGTTAAGAAAAACTATTGTCATCTTGCTTTATTGTGTGGTATTAATCGTTTAGGCTTACAAAATTTTGGTACAATTGATGTATGTGTGATTCAATTGGTTCCGATTAAGAAAAACTATTGTTATCTTTCTTTTGTATGATATCAAACGTTTAGGCTTACAAAATTACGGTGCAATTGCGGTGCTTATAATGTCTATTGTTGTTTCAATTGCTTCCGGTTGAGGTGAATAATTATGCAAGTTGATTTATTTTGGTTTGTATGAATTATTCATGGC
Organism: Papaver somniferum; assembly: GCF_003573695.1. Classification (NCBI taxonomy): domain Eukaryota; kingdom Viridiplantae; phylum Streptophyta; class Magnoliopsida; order Ranunculales; family Papaveraceae; genus Papaver; species Papaver somniferum. The sequence goes on from NC_039364.1 coordinate 34,796,145, forward strand.
TTAACGAAATAATATGTGTACGGGATGAGTTGTTTAGTCCAGTTCGATTCCGGATAAGAAACTAAGTTAATTCTGATCTTAGTTTGTCTTATCAAATTGAGGTTTAGGTTATTCAAGTCTAATCGAATGCCTAAACAAGGAAACGCTGGTTAACTAACCTAGTATTTGGTTTTTTTAAAATTGAAAGGTCTAAGTTTATGGATAATTAGAACCTGATGAGAAAAATGAAGTTTATTCTTTATTTTGGTCTTATCGAATTAAGCGGTTGTTTTTGAACAATCGGTTTAGCAAAAGAACTAATATGCTTAGTTGTTTTTGGTTTGCTAAACTAAATTGGAAAAATTGTTTCGGGCAATTGTTTCCTTGGTAACATATCAAAATAAGACTACTTGTAGTTTCGGTTTTGATATTGGTTATCAGAACGTAATGTGTGGAACCCTCGTACCTAACTCTACAGGTTTGCAAGTATATTCTGAGATTTGTAAGAGTATTTTCGTGTTGTCTTTTATTTTTTCGTTTCCTTGTCATTTTTGTGACAAAAAGGGGGGAAATATATGGAGTAAACAAGCGATATTGGCATTGATTTTATATTAATTGGTATCACTAAGGAAAAGAACATTGGTACTTGAATGTTTAGCAGCTCCTTGTAATTACCGCATCAATGACCACAGCTACGACAAGGGTTACTACTTGGAGGATAATATATATCCACGATTGTCTTGTATTGTGCAGTCATTCAAAATTCTTCTTCCAAATCAGCCAGCCAATACGTTGTTCAATATATACCAACAAGCGAAGAGAAAGGATGTTGAAAGGGCTTTTGGAACTCTCCAAAACAAGTTCCAAATAACAAAAAATCCAGCAATATATTGGGATAAGGAGGATATAAACTTTATTATCAAGGCTTGTTTGATTTTGCATAACATGGCATTGAGAATGAAAAACGTAACTTAGATTGGGGCCAAGTCGTGAACGAACCAATACGACAGGTTACTGGAATACCGAGGTCATACCACGAGTTAAGGAATGATGAGGCATATCTCCAACTCCGAAATGATCTTGTTCAACATATTTGGATACGACATGGACTAGGTCTCAGAGACGGTGAAATGCCACCAGAATCTCCCCCTCCGCCACCAGATAATCTTGACGGTTCAGATGGTGAATTCGATCCTACCGATGTTTACCCACCAGAAGAACATCTTTAGTCTTTTTTCGTAAGATTTCGAATGAACTTGGTTGCAATCCTATGATTTCTAGATTTTAAAATTAAGAAATATTAAGATTTTCATTGTATTATTTATGATTTTCATTGTTTTCAATTTATTGTTTTCAATTTATGGTTTTCATTGTTTTCAAAATAGAAGAAGTTATGGATTTTCAAAAAAGAAGAAAAAAACTAAGTATGGAACTTGAGGAATTGCGTAGGTTCTGGATGTTTTTCAAGAAAAGCGCAAATAAGAATAGCGCCAAACGCTATTAAGAATTGCGTTTCATTGCTAACCATTAGATCTGTAACGGCTCCTTCTAATCAACGACTCACAAAAAAACGTCATTAACAATAGCGTTTCAACGACTATTTTTTAGAATTCGAAATTTTCCCTATAAATTGATCACTTCTCAGCTCAGACCAAAACCATTCAATCTCTAGATTTTTCTCCATCTTCTATAGATTTTTCTCCATCTTATTAAAATTCATTGCAATTTAGACTTTTTTTTTAACCATGGCAAGATATCTTACACCCGAAGATGTTGCAATCACCAAAGCTTGGATAAGCATTACACTTGATGGTGTTGCCGGAGTTGATCAAAAATCAAACCAGTTTTGGGAGTGGGTATTCGATACCTATGTAAGCAGCTTTGGAATAAAATGATGGAACTGTTCATAAGTTGCAAAATAGATTTGGTACCTTGAAAAAAGATGTCAAAAAATGGGTTGGTATCTTAAGAAATTTGCATAGAAACAATGCAAGCGGATGCGGAATTGATGATCTTGTAAGTTTTATTAAGATTTCTTAATTATATCATTTTATTTTATTGAAGGATTTCTAACTTGGGTTTTTGTTTGTTGCTTGTAGGAGAGAAAAGCTAGATTGGAATATAGTAAGGTTAGCAAGGGAAAACCGTTTCAAAATGAAGAGGTGTACCGACTTTTCAAATCCCATGTTCTCGGATTCAATCCCGAAGAAATTGATCCTACTCAAAATGTGGAAGATGAATCGGATGCTCCTAGTGTTAATACTTCAACAAGTAGTGCTCCCGCAAGAAGCGACCCAAGATGGAATGAAGAGGATGGCCCTCGTCGACCAACGAGGAAAAGTGCTCAAAAAAGGGAAGCTTCGGAGCTATCGGCCATCAACGACTGAACTGAGCGTATTTTGAAACATTTTAGTGAAGAGAATGCAAAGAAGACGGCAAGATTAGATGGATAAGAAGAATATTTATTAACTATTGCAGAGACAAAAAAATAGAAATCCGTGGATTTGGCTTTGGAGAAACATGAACTCGAAGTGTTGGATGTGGTGGTTGAGACCTTTCCGGAATGGAAGCAGCAATTTATGTTGGATAAACAAAATAAGATTTTGAAAAAACATTGTTATCCTCCTAGAACACTTGATTATCCTAGCACTAGCAATGTTCGTCATTTCAATATATGAAACCATGTAACTTATGGAACTATGTAGCTTCAATTATGTTTTTTTTTTTTTCGCAATTTGATGTAGTGGAATCAATGTAGTTGAAGTATTTTTAGTATCAATCAATTTTATCTTCTTTTTGATTTGATTCAATTCAATACATGAAACCAAAAAACTAGTTTGTTCAAGAGGAAAAAAATGAGAGAGTAGAAAAAAAAACTAAGTATAGGATTGGAGAAGTGGAGTGGCTCCTGGATGTTTTTTGTGGTTAGCGCAATTAAGATTGGCGCTGAAAAACATTATTAACAGCGCTGATCGCCATTCTTTTTAGCGCTTGACTTACGTTATTTTGATTAGCGTTCAGCGCCAATTGTATTGGTGTTTCTTGTCCTCTACTGCACCAATCTTATTGGCGTTCAACGCTATTCTTATTGGTATTTAGATGGATTCCACGAACCCTTCCACCAAATCATGGAATGTTGCTTGGATTTTCCGTGAAAAACCCCAACCTGGAAATCACTAGACTTGACATTCCATGAATTTTCCACACTTTGGAATAGGTTGGATTCCACCATAAGACTTGATAAGAGATCTTCGATTCAAACTTACTGAAAAAATCATTAGATCAAGCTGATGATTCGGATCCTAACAGTAGGAGAGAAACGGGTAAGGAAGATCAAGATGAACTATTGCAATACGGACTCTATGGGTCAGATTCAATGGCCCATATTCGACCCAAATTTAACAGAGCACATCCGAACAAAATTTTCATCGATTTTTTTTTTTGAATCAATATCAACTTATTCCAAAAACCAATCATTCACTGATTAAGGTACACCCATTTCTCGTTCTTAAGTTTCAAATTCTGATTTCATTTTATTGAATGAATACATATAAACAGAGACGAATACTTAGATCTGATATATCAATAAAGAATCCATTTGTAAGTTCAAACCCATCCAACTTAGTAAATTAAAGCAAATTAAAAGACCCATTAATCTTAACGACCAAAATCATCAATTGAATCTAATATGTACCAAAAAAGAAATAACAAGATAGAAGATTGATGAAATTTAAATAAATCACAACACCACCAAAAATAAACTAAAGTGCTGTGAAGAGCAGATCCTCATGTATAAAAAAAAATTGTATTTGTTGTGAAATTGTTGCTGTTAACTGTGTACAGTGTAGAGGCGGAGCCGCGGAGGAGGGAAATGGTAAGTAGGCAGAGACGGAAAGAAAGATGCAAAAGTAAGGGCAAAAGACTCTGTCCATACTCCATAGAAGGATTTACGTGTAAACAAAATTACCCAAAATATCCTTGGACACACGTAAGCTTTACTAGTTAGTATGTGTCCAAACTGGACTGACGTCTCATAGTGGACGTGGCTAATAAGTGTAGAGGACTCAGGGTGTTATCTTTAGACTGTCATAGTTGGAAAAAAAAAAGTTTGTTGCAACGTCTAAGTTTTTTATAGAGTCCAATATAAATTTTTTTTTTTTTGATGAATTTTGTTATAGAGTCTTCCGATCAGGTCGCATTGTTCGTCAGCCACCCAGTGCTGTAGCAGTAATCTAGTCTAGTATATGGTGACTATTTGGATTTTGTCCGTCACACTCTGATGGTCCTCTTTTTTACATGAATTTCTTTTTTCCAATTTCATTAAAAGTCGATCAATTTTGAGGTTTTTTTCTTCAGCTTTCAATCTAATTCAAACGCTACTATTACACTAGTTACCAATTTCAATTCAACGATCCAAAACGACATGTAATAACGTCGAATTCGATTGAATTAAAAAATGAAGAATGATGATGATTTCAATTTTGAAATAAATTCATCAATTTAGCTAATTACCATGAATTGGTACCAAATTACTTAACATAAATGAACTTAATTAGAACCCAATTGACTCATTTTACCAGAAACACAGTCTAATTACCAGTTACCTTAATAATTGCACTAGCAGAGAATAAATTTTCGTATTACAGAGAATCGGGCGGAGAAGATGAAGTTTCGGATATGGGCTTCACTAATCCAACACTGACACGTAATCAACCCACATTTGCACCTTTGTTTTTGAGAAAAAATTGAGCAAAAGAAACTAAAGAACAGAACCAAATTACAATTTCAATTCATCATCTTGAGCCGTATAACTTAAAATCCCTGCACTTCACCCCATCACCGACCAAAATTAAGTAAATTTGTTCTTTTGTTTAACCCGGTTAGATGAAATAAAGTCGAAAACAAAAGAAGAAAAATAAATCAAAGTAGAGACGAGATATAGAGTCTCCGTTAAAGACTGAGAGAGACGAAATTGAGACCTTCCGAACAGAGGGTGAGGAATTTGATAAGAACGAGTGTTAGGTTTGATTTTCTATTAAGACCCAAATTTACAAAAATGACCCTTCAACTCTTATAATTTGAACACTTGGTACGCATGCTTCAGTTATCATTTGTGGGCACTGGGCATAGCTGTGAACTCTATGTGCTGAATAGGATGCTTATGCTGCAGAGCGGTCACAGCTAGCACTACGTGACCTCATGTACTCATTTTTGTATCCACCGTCATGATTCATCAATCATCAATCAATTGCCTCGGGTTGCAATTGTGTAGATTTTAGATTTTCCCCTTCTCCTGTTTGCCGTGTGCTGACCAAATTTTAGCACTAAAACCTATTTATTTGGTATCCGGCAAAAGGAGAGAGTCCCTACTTAATCAAAAAAAAATGTACATCCAGTATTACCATCGCTTTAGAGCAACTGCAATGGTGCGAGTATAACCAAAGACCAAAAAGGGAAAAAAAAGATCAAATTTTGGGTTTAGTATGGTGTGTGACGCTACGGTGGAAAGATTAAATTTGGTCAGACGTACATTATACGTTCGCCTGGTGTGGGGCGTAGACTATACCAACGCCTGATTGGGACGTGCACTAAAAAAAAAAAAATGAAAGAAGTGGGGCGGAGGTATATGCCCGCCCCACTAAAATGATTTTGGAAACAAAGAATGGGGCGGGGGTATAATGCCCGCCCCATACAAAATAATTAAAAAAAAAAAATGGGGCGTAGACTATACGTACGCCCCATGTGAAGCGTAAACTATACCAACGCCTGGTGTGGGGCGTAGACTATACCAACGCCTGATGTGGGACGTGCATTATATGTCCGCCTGGTGGTGGGGCGTGAAGTATATCAACGCTCGACTATATCTGGGTTTAGTCTTGGTCCCATACCAAATATACTCTGGGTTTTAGTCGTTGATCAAAATTTGATCGATAGTACGTTCCACTACGTCTGTCCAAAAAACCAAATATTTGGGTTTACTCTCCCACTGTGGACGCTCTTAGGTGACATGTTTTTATAATTCAATTCGATTAATAATTTATAATTTTCGCAATTTGCTAATGCATTTTAGTTCTTAAAATTAATTTGGATGTAATCTAGGGTATCGAAAAAAAAATTGGATAGTTGGAATTTTGGTTTGCCTTCGCTGCCCGCGAGTATTTTTTTTGTTTTACTTGAAATCAACTTATATGGTTGAAATTTTGGTTGGCCCCACTACTGCAGCAGTCATCTAGTAAAAATAATGAGTGATGCGTAGCATTTCATGCTATTTAGGTATGACGAGCAAGATCAAATCAGTAGATGGTGACCTTGACAATTGAGGCTGTGAAAATACGCAGAATGTGTTCTTCAGGTGAATTATTTTTCTTCCATATGGGTGCTTTTACTGCAACAATGTAGCATTATTCATAGGAATACTAATTAAGGATTTTGCTCTGTGAATGTGCTTGAACGGGTGTATCCTTTGTTGTGATTGGTTAAGATAAGAATTAACCACATTTTTAGAATACGTGGGACTGTGGGAGACATATCAAAGATCAATTTTCACTCAATAGATTTTACTCTTTTGAGAAAATTGGTTTGTCCCTTATGGATTGTATTCTACTCAATGACTTCAACAAACCAAATTGATATAATCCTGGAACTGTATAAACTCTAGGGCGCAACCACTAAAACGCCAGCAAATTCACGAAACTTAGCAAGTAAAGATAACTCTGGCAAGTAGTAACTTGGTGATATATAATGCTAAAGGTACCCAAGGAACAACATAATTTCTCGACTGATATGCATGGACCTGTTATGAGAGAGAAGGAATATGGTGTGTTTGCGTCCAATATCAGTATTCAGGGATAAAGCAACAGGACTAAAAGAGGATTGTATTTGATACTCACATGTTCTACTATTATTGCAGGCTGTGGAGTAAATTTTTTTGATTTGTTTTGGTTGTACGCAATTTTTGATGGGGGCGAAATTCGAAGGGGGCATGGGGGACAAATGATATGTTGACACATGTCTTTGATTCCCATGAATTCTGTTTCCAATAATATAAAAGAAATGTATTTTTGGACATAAAACTTGTTTTCTTAATTGTTGTTGGTATTATTGGAAACAGAATTCATGGGAATCAAAGACATGTGTCAACATATCATTTGTCCCCCATACCCCTTCGGATTTCGCCCCCATCAAAAAAAATTTCGGGAATGATTTAATCTTCTTATTTTCTGCAAGAGGTTATTATTGATTTAATTTGTGAATAATTTTTTAGTGATTTACTGAATTCTTAATCTTAATGCCCATATTATCTTTGGTGGTACTATAGCAGGATCATGACCCAGTTTTGCGTAGCTTAGGGAGGTGTGAGTAGTGAACTCGATAAGCCGCTTGGCTGGAAGATTGAGTAGCTGTGAGTTGTATATCTGTGCAGAACTGTAAACGGGTTGTCTGCTGCAAAACTGAAACATGACTAAAAGCTGAGAGAAGGTGGCGCAGGACCTGCAGGTTGTAATGGAATCCATGTGCGCTGCAATCAGGGAAGTACATGGTTATATTATGATGAAACAGTTGGTAGAGAACTCGCAATGTCAAGTGGAAAGGTCTCTACTTCTATATATAAAATTTTCACTTTGCATACAAATGTAGTACATCCTTTTAAGTAGGTAGATTTTTTTTACCCAATTTTGTGAAGTCTGAACCTTGAGCATGTTATAATGTACCTCTAGGAAATATATTTTGAATGCACTCATAACCTCTGTAAACAGGAGCTATGTATGAATGAAATTATATGATCAACATGACAGTTTTTAGTATGATGTTCGACCATACTTTTTGTGATCGGCAATAATGGTTTTGGGAGTATTTATTGGTTGGCAATAATGGTTTGGGAGTGCTTATTGGTTGGCTTATACACTGACTGTTATATATGTAGAGCGGAAACAGCCGTCGCGCGTGCGTGTTATACTAGTAGATAAAGGTTCATCTTTATCTTGAAGAACATTCGTGAGATGAGCTATGCAGTTTTCATTAGGTACATCGGACATTGTTAGAAATATTTAAGTGTTACAGTAAAAAAATTGATTGAATTCTCTATGAAAAAGTAGGCAAAACTTGTAATCGTGAGATGAGCTATGCAGTTTTCATTAGGTACATCGGACATTGTTAGAAATATTTAAGAGTCATAGGTAGTAAAATTTTTGATTGAATTCTCTATGAAAAAGTAGGCAAAACTTTTATTTAGAGGGCAGGGAAACGTTTTTCCCTTCGTTTGGGCTTAAATTTATAAGCCTGGTGGGCAAATGGGGCAGACTTCCCTACTCTTGTCTTGGGCTGCCTCCGCCCTGCCTATGGTTTCAAAGGAATAACTTTTTAGGGAACATGGGTTTTTTGAGGGGACTAAGGTTTTATTAGGCCATCTTTCCTATAGTGATAAGGGGTGTCCTAAAACATTGAAATGACTAACCTATCCTTAACCTAATCTAATTTAAAACCAACCTAATAACCACCTATATATATATAACCACCACCTCCTCCCACCACCACCGCCGATTACCACCACCACCACCTCCGATTATCACCACCACCAACCACCGATTACCACCACCACCTCCTCCCACCACCACCACCCCCGCCTATTTAAGAAATGTAACAACATCAATGCAATCACAATTAAGTTCTGTTACATAATAATTTTATCGAGTATAAAAGACGCCAGCCGCAGCCTGATTCTGCCATGGGACCACTCCGGAGGTATTTTCCAACAAACCCTTCACTTTAATTTGATTTTGCTTGCTTCAATCGAATAGAAATCATCAAAATAGGGTTTTAATAGGAGTTACAGAGCCATGTTCGGTTAGGCCGATTTTCCAAAAAACCCTAGTGTACTAACCGAACTTCTTGAAAATGAAGAACACGAAGAACAGTTCGGTTCTATTGGATTTAAAACTAAGTCACCGAACTCTCTGTTCGGTTGTTTCGCAAAAAAATTTAAAACTACAAAGTAACCGAATTCCACCCTTAGAACCGAAAAAAAAAAACAAATCCAGTCTAACCGAATTGTGTTGTTGTGGCCACTATGTTGAGTTCCAAAATAACCGAACTTAGCCAATAGAGTTCGGTTTTTTCGCAAAAAAATTTAAAACTATAAAGTAACCGAACTTAGCCAATAGACGCTGGAACTTCACATTTTTTTTGTTTGTTAAGTTCGGTAACTTCACAATTTTATCGCAGAAACCGAACTCAAAGTTCAGTTGGTTAGTTGTTAGGTTCAAGTTTGCAAAAGAACCGAACTTTGTAAACTTATATACTCTTATATTACGTAAAGTTCGGTTAGATCAAAAGTGCATGCAGTTTGCGAACCAACCGAACTTTGTACACCAAAGTTCGGTTAGTTGCGAACCAACCGAACATAACGCTGTAACTCATAGAAATTCTATTATTAGAGAGTTCGGTAACCTGCGTGTTTGGAACAAGTAACCGAACTACACTTTCAGATGAGTTTGGTTACTTGTTCATCTCACGGGGCAACCGAACTACAGCTTCAGATGAGTTCGGTTACTTGTTCTTCATATAAAGTAACCGAACTGTTCAAAATCCAGTTCAAATCCGGATCATTTTGAAGATTAACAAATATTCTAGGAGAGGATGGAGATGAAGAATCAGATGAGTTTTCATCATCTGAATACTCAAACTTAGTGAATTGGAAAAAAAATCTATTTTCCATGTTTTTCTCCTTCATCTTCTCTTACTCTACTCTCTCAGTAATTCTACTCAACTAATAATAAACTCATATTTTAATTTAATCTCACTAATTGTTTTTAACTAAATCATTCACTAATCATAACCTAAAATTGATTAAGAGGATTGATTAGGTATTAAATAAATAACTAGATATGGGGTTACCTAAAATTACTTCTAATGCCTTTACCCAAAATAAAATCATGGTCCCAAAAAAAAAACATGGTCCCAAAAAATCGTTCTTTCAAAGAGTTGTGGCAGTAACATGTAATTTCTAATCCGTAATGAGTAGCGAAAGCTCACTGATCCCCATGTGATTGCCGCTACAAGGAAGTAAATGAAGCCAAAAGAACAACATGCTTTTTTCAGAGAGTTCTGAGATGAAATGGAGTTCAATTCAATCATGAAACTGACGACGATAATGGTGATATGATGATTTGATGATATGCCTAGCTCCTATTATCCTACTTACCAAATCAAGCTCCTCTCCACTACTTCTTCTCCACTACATATTAAATACGTTGCTATGGCCTGACTGCTGTCTGACATACTATCCATCTAGGACTTGTTTAGCACTCACTCATTATTCAGATCTGCTAATTATTATGCATAAAGAACACTATGCGCGCGTCTGTGTTTATTGAACGAGCCAAAATCACAAACTTGACTTTAAATGTGATTCAACTGTATGCATTCAACTTGGAAAGTATGGACAGATGATTTGAAAAGACGAAACTTGTACTCCACTGTAATGGTGGGTACTGATCGTTCATACCATAGATCCTGTACAATCTTCTAGACTTGATTGTTTAAGCTCAATCTACTAAAGACAGTTCTACCATGTGACTGAACCTGTTGCAAACTCTCTTCCGCCATTGGGTACTGATGCGGCCCTTACCTTATGATAATGAACCTCTACGTTTTTCGCATGTAAGTAGTGTTTTCCATTAATTGGATATGGTTATGCTTGGCTCAAATTAATTAGATCAGATAATTTTTTTGTAAGATAAAGCTAAGGCATTAGGAAAGGAAAGGTTGGTTGGTGCTACTTCTGCAGCATTAAAACCAAATCCAACAGATCCCATGTGCCAAACCAAGCAGGCTAAAGACAAACTTTCTCTTTCGCTCTCATAGATCAACGTAACCGAGCCCTCCACGGAACTGTCTGTACCCTAGCTAACAGTATTCAGCTAAAAGGCTCATTAAATGGTTGACAACACTGATGCATAAACATAAAAATGAGAAATAATGCAATGTTGTACTAGTTAGTCAAACATCTCAACCCATGGTGCTGCTATAGCCCTACAAGAAAATTGAGTGTGCCCCCCACTCCGTTTATGTCATTCTAAGGCACGCGATGGGTTTTGGCGTTTTAACCGATGAGATCCTCACATGATACCATCTTTGGGAGAATGCATGGGACCTGGCACCCACCGCCCTTGATTTTTATGATTTGACTCCATACAACTTTTGTCTTCTTTTCTTTTGTTCCGTATTTTCAACTTCTGTGGTATTGGTACGTACATATAGGAGATAACACATGGAATAAACAAGCTGGCATTTTAGCATGCTAATATTGCCAGGCCGAAAATGACCAACCCATCCGGAGAAATCTTGGTAAGCTAGCATTTTTTCAAGAAGAGTCTCGGAAAGTATGCCTGAACCCTGAAGTGTTGTGGAATATGTCGCGTAAATTGAGCATGTGGTCTGTCCATTTTTGGAAAAAAACATTTGATATGCAAAATGTATGGCAAACAGGCCTGTCTTGCACTATTAGTGAGCTTTGGCTGCAACACTATTAGTGAACAGCTGATGTTAATGTTACTTGGTGATAGTGTGTAGGATGCCTCTTAATTTCCACATTATTAGACATGTGGAACAGCTGATGTTAATGTTACTTGATTAATTTCCATAATCAGCATTAATTTACGAAATCAAGCCTTGATTTTTATTTTATTTATTAATTTTGAAACAATGCCTTGATTGACGTGACCAAAATTTGCTTTCAATAGAATGCCATAATGGAACGTGCCCCTTCAAATGCCCTCAGGGCCACTGGAGGGTCCAGGGTTATACAAATAGGCTGGTAAGCCATTAGGTTGAGTTGGCGTACTTAGTGTCGTGATTAAGGAACTTCTAGCTACGACCTGACCGGAATTCAATATACCTATTTATGTCCTTTTGTAATAGTTTTTGTACCTTATCTTTCACACATACATAATTATGCATGAAATATGATGGCACATTCTTCAACTCATGTATATATAGAGATGCTTTCTCTTTTAAGTTTTAACTAACTTCTCTACTATCTTCTTTTGTCTCCTTTTGTTTTCTCTCGTTCAGTAGCACTTTCTTTTCTCCACATAATCTTTTCTTAGAAAGAGAATACCATGCCAGGGAAGCAAGTAAAAGAAATGATCATGATGAGATCATCACCAAGCCAAGATCATAGTAATAGCAGAGCTCCAAAGGGGCACTTTGTTGTGTATGTTGGTAATGAAATGAAGAGATTTGTGATTCCAACTTCATACTTGAAACATCCACATTTTCAACAACTGTTAGACAAAGCTGCAGAAGAGTATGGGTTTCATAATACAAAGGGAATTGTTTTACCTTGCGATGAAGCAACTTTTGGAAGACTTGTTTCTTTTCTGGCCAAGTATATGTAACTAATAACGGACATTATTATTGGCTATTGCTAACCATCATTTTTATTGCCAAGCCAGAAGAGAGCTAGAGAGAGAGAGATGTAGCCATGTTGAGGTGTTGTACTACTAGAACTAGAACTGCACTTGCATAAATTCTAGTTCTGTTAACTGATGCAATTTTTTGCTCCTTTTTTATCTAATGACGACTTTTGCAGTGCCAAGACGAGTTCATATTTAATCAGCTAGGGCTGTATTTAATTAATTTGTGTTAGAACTATTGTTGATTTCACTCCTGCAAAATAAAAATTAAACACAAAAATTGGATTGCGGCTGAGTCACGACCAGGTCGCTCTCTTTAAGACGTTTCGTGGCTCTGCCTTGAGTTTTGTGCAAGCAGTCTTTCTTTGTCACAACGTCCCCAGGATAAAACAGCCGAGAAAAACTCTCGTCGATCCCTCACGCACACAGTGAGAAATCGATCACTTTCACTCTTTTAATCTTGCTCAGAAAAAAACTTGGTCTCTTGATTCACAAAAACAGTATATGGAATACTCTTGCTTTTCTGTTTCTCAAAACTGGCTTATTATAGCCTTCGCAATTAAAACAAAATTAATGGGAATAAATTTTGGTTTTATTTGTCTCCATAAAATCCTGTGTAACAGTCCAAAAACGGTCAAGTAATTTATGCCAGAATAAATACTATTTAATCTGTAATTAAAACCTGTGAAAACGTTTTGAAAAAAAAAACTTTTTAAAAGGACCAAAAACTACTTTCCAAATTCAAGAGACCTCCCAAGACCCCCAAGGCCCCGCTCCCGGACTAATGTTATATATATTATTTATTTATATACACCCATCAGTAGGGGGAGGGATTCGATCCTGAGACCTATCCCTCCGGGCCCAAAATGCTTAACCACTAGGCCAAGCTTGAATTGTTGATATAAATGTACAAAATAATTATTTTAAAACATATATCCCAACAATCCTCCACTTATATTTTTTAAAATCATTGAGCAAGATCCGTATAGTTATGTGCATAAGCAAAGGTACCTTTCGGTTTTGAACCTTTACATAGTATTAAATTCTCCGAATTCTGACACAGAGTGAACATATTTATTTGAACTCTATGGAGAGAACGAATTACTTAATACAGACACAACTATACTAAGAGTAAAGTCCTAAATGCCAGCACATTACGGCCTTGTGCTTATCCAAGTTTCAATGAATGTTCTAGAGAACTACCCATGTTCTCATAGAAAGCGGCCACACTTTCTCATTCACATAGGTGAGTCTATCAAAAGTACTCATGTAGCTTGGTACCCCACTCTATACAGAGTTATGGACTTCATTAAGAGTTAAAGAACTCAACCTTAACCCGCTTCAGGATATCATGCCATGGGAAAGATGCATGATTCTATCTCCATATCATTTATGAATCCTTATTCCCTTTGAACCTATTTCTAGATGGGTATCCATCACAAAATGACTTAACTTCTAGTGGGCAAAAGTCCCATGCCTTTAGAGGTATATAATACCTCTTCCCTAGCTAATCCCTTCGTCAAAGGATCAGCTAAGTTCTCTTCCGACCTAACATGGTCCACACGTACAACACTAGTTGTGAAAAACTCCCTAACTGTGCTGTGCTTTCGACGCATTTGTCGATTCTTACCTTTATAAAAACAGTTCTGTACTTTTGCAATTGTCGCTTCATTATCACAATGGATCATAATAGCTGGTACCGGTCTATCCCATACAGGAATTTGAGAAAGCAAGTTTCTCAACCATCCTGCTTCTTCACTAGTTGCTGCTAGTGCTATCAATTCAGACTCCATCGTAGATTGAGACAGAATTGTCTGTTTCTTTAAATTCCAAGACACAACGCCACCAGCAATATTAAACAAATATCCACCAGTGGACTTGGAGTCATCTGAAAGAGAGTTCCAATCGAAATCGCTGTATCCTTCAAGGACTGCAGGAAATCTCTTATAGTGTAATCCTAGGTTAACGGTCTTTTTAAGATACCGCATAACCCTCTCAACTGCATTCCAGTGTTCCAAACCAGGACAACTGGTAAACCTGCATAAAACCCCCACTGCATATGCAATGTCTGGTCTGGTACAATCATTTGCATAACGAAGACTACCAATTATGCTAGCATATTCAGATTGTCTAATGCTATCACCAGTATTCTTAAAAATTTTAACACTAGCATTAAAAGGAGTACTCACAGGTTTACAATCAAAATAGTTGTACTTCTTTAAAATCTTTTCAATATAATGAGACTGATCCAAAGAAATGCCATCATTAGTTCTAGTAATCTTAATTCCCAGAATTACACTAGCTTCACCCAAATCTTTCATTTCAAAGTTAGACTTAAGTATATTCTTAGTTTCTTCACCCACAGACAAGTTTGAACCAAAAATCAGCAAATCATCCACATACAAACAAATCATGATGCATGTATTATTTTCAAACTTATAGTATATGCATTTGTCACTTTCATTAATTCTGAAACCATGTGAAGTCATCAAGTTATCAAATTTTTCATGTCATTGCTTAGGAGATTGTTTCAGACTATACAGTGACTTATCTAACTTACACACTTTATGTTCTTGACCAGGAACAACAAAACCTTCAGGTTGTTCCATGTAAATTTCTTCTTCTAATTCACCATTCAAAAAAGCTGTTTTAACATCCATTTGATGAACAACAAGATTATGCACAGCAGCAACAGCAATCAAAACACGAATAGAAATCAATCTTGTAACAGGAGAATAAGTATCAAAGAAATCTACATCTTCTCTTTGTCTATATCCTTTAGCTACCAACCTAGCTTTGTGTTTGTCTACTGTACCATCAGGGTTCAACTTCCTTTTAAGTACCCATTTACAACCTATTGCTTTGCAACCAGGGGGTAAATCTGCTAGGTGCCAAGTTCCATTAAGATTATGGGAGTCCATTTCATTATCTATGGCTTCTTGCCAAAAACCGGATTCAGGAGAATTAAGTGCCTCTTGAAGACTAGAAGGGTCTTCCTCTAGGGTATAGACTTCAAAGTCAGAACCATAATCTGTCGCAATCCTAGCCCTTTTGCTACGCCTAGGTTGAATTTCAGCGTCTCTAGTTTCTGCAGTTCTATGTTCTTTTATTCTAAGTTCAGAACTCGTACTAGGTAGAGAACCCCCACTATTTCTAGATTTAAAAGGAAATCTATCTTCAAAGAAATCAGCATCAATAGATTCAATAATAACTTTATTATTAAGATCAAAAAATCTATAATCTTTACTGTTTTAAGCATACCCAACGAAAACACATTCATAAGCTTTACTAGCTAGTTTTGATCTTTTAGGATCAGGAATACGAACATAAGCCAAACAACCCCATACTTTAAAATAAGATACATTTGGTTTTCTGTTTTTCCAAAGTTCATATGGTGAAATTTTAGCTTTTTAATTTGTAACACGATTCAAAACATAACAAACAGTCAACAAAATTTCTCCCCACCAATGAGGGGCAGCACCAGAACTCAACAAACATGCAGTCACAAGAGTAGTAAAAGTACGATTTTTTTCTTTCAGCTTTTCCATTCATTTCAGGGTTATAAGGAGCAGTTTTTTCATGTATAATTCCAGAAGATTCATAAATTTCAGTGAATGGTTTAGAATCATATTCAGTTCCTCTATCACTACGAAATCTCTTAATTTTCCTACCAAAATGATTTTCAACTTCAGCAATAAAAACCTTGAATTTTTCAATAGCTTCATTCTTATGACTTAGCAAGTAAACATAGGTATAATTAGAATAATCATCAATGAAAGTCATCACATATCTTTTTCCATTTCTGGTTAATATACCTTCATATTCACACAAATCAGAATGCACTAACTCTAAAGGCTCAGATTCTCTAACAACAGATTTATGGGAACTCTTGGTTATTTTTGCTTGACTACAAGATTCACATTTTTCAAAATCATGCATGGAAAGTTTTGGAATAAGACCTTGTTTGCTCATGGTATCTACTGATCTACTGTTCACATGACAAAGTCTAGCATGCCAAACATTAAAAGTACACACCATATAAGAAGAAGATGTAATTTTATTCATTTCAACATTAAGCTTAAACATTCCATCAGCAGCATAACCCTTTCCTACAAAACTCTGTTTTTAGTAATTGTGTAGACATCAGATCCAATAGTTTGATACAACCCAGCCTTGTTGAGAAGATCTGGAAACAAGATTCTTTCTCATTTCTGGAGTGTGGAGGACATCTTTCAGCATAATTGTATTCCCAGAAGTAAACTTCAGTTCTACCGTACCAGAACCTTTCACATTCGTGGTATGGGAGTCTCCCAACAACACTTTCTTATCCTTGATTTCTGCATAGCTCTTAAATAGGGACCTATCAAAACAACAATGGCGTGAAGAACCACTGTCTATCCACCACCGATCGGTTCCACCAACCATTGAATCTCTGGATAAGAAACCATGGCAATTATAACGCTTTCAGAAGCATTAGCTTGTGCGTTATTCTTTCCTTTGTTATTCCTGCAATCCCTAGCCATGTGGTTTGGTTTACCGCAGGCATAACAAAGGAACTCAGAATCAGAATTCCGAAATCTCTTGGATGGGTGTGGGTTCTTGTTTTGATTAGGTTTTCCTTTCCTTTGGTTCTGGTTAGGTTTCATTGGTTTTTTCTTAGGTTTCAAACTCGGTTGAGTCTGATTCTTATTGTTGGAAACGATAAGAATCTCTTCCTTTCTGTCTTGTTTCCGTGCTTCCTCTTCAACCCTTAGCTTAGAAATCAAACTTTCAAGAGAAAACTCCTTAGTTTTATGACGCAAAGTATTACGAAAATCTTTCCAAGATGGGGGTAATTTATCAATCAATACAGATACTTGAAATTGTTCATCAGTTTTCATACCTTCCGTCATAATTTCATGAGCTATTTTCTGAAGTTCTTGAGCCTAGCAACGACTGTTTTCATCCACCATTTGATATCTCAGGTAGCGGCTTACACATATTTCTTTGATCCGGCTTCTTCAGTATCGTATTTCTTCTGTAAGGCATCCCAACATCTTTAGTAGTATCAAATGTAGAGTAATATTCGTATAAATCGTCAGACAAAGCATTCAAAATATATTTTTGCAATCAAAGTCATTATCAATCCATTTTTCATAGGCTTTTTGTTTTTCTTCAGCAGTTTGGGTCTCAACAGGTTCTTCAGTTGGTTGAGGAGTTGCAATTTTGCGGCTGGAGTTGCTTTTTTCGCAGCTTCTGCATCTTGTGGATTAGCTGGTTTGATGGAGTCCACCATCATGTGCAACTTCATCAGTTTGGTAGAAAAACAACTTTAGCTTCCATCTTCTGAAATGAAGTCCTTCAAACTTGAATGGCTTGTTGATATCAGCAACGGTTTTCTTTTCAGATTCCATGGCAGAAAGATACGTCTTAAAATTGTTAGAACTATTGTTGATTTCACTCTGCAAAACAAAGGTTAAACACAAAAACTGGATTGCGGCTGAGTCACGACCAGGTCGCTCTCTTTAAGACGTTTCGTGGCTCTGCCTTGAGTTTTGTGCAAGCAGTCTTTCTTTGTCACAATCCCCAGGATAAAACACCGAAAAAACTCTCGTCGATCTCTCACGCACACAGTGAGAAATCGATCACTTTCACTTTTAATCTTGCTCAGAAAAAACTTGGTCTCTTGATTCACAAAACAGTATATGGAAAACTCTTACTTTTCTGTTTCTCAAAACTGGCTTATTATAGCCTTCGCAATTAAGACAAAATTAATGGGAATAAATTTTGGTTTTAATTGTCTCCATAAAATGTGTAACAGTCCAAAAACGGTCAAGTAATTTATGCCAGAATAAATACTATTTAATCTGTAATTAAAACCTGTGAAAACGTTTTGAAAAAAAAACTTTTTAAAAGGAGAAAAAACTACTTTCCAAATTCAAGAGACCTCCCAAGACCCCCAAGGCCCCGCTCCCGGACTAATGTTATATATATTATTTATATATACACCCATCAGTAGGGGGAGGGATTCGATCCTGAGACCTATCCCTCGGGCCAAAATGCTTAACCACTAGGCCAAGCTGAATTGTTGATATAAATGTACAAAATAATTATTTTAAAACATATATCCCAACAATCCCCACTTATATTTTTAAAATCATTGAGCAAATCCGTATAGTTATGTGCATAAGCAAAGGTACCTTTCGGTTTTGAACCTTTACATAGTATTAAATTCTCCGAACTCTGACACAGAGTGAACATATGTCTTTGAACTCTATGGAGAGAACGAATTACTTAATACACACAACTATACTAAGAGTAAAGTCCTAAATGCCAGCACATTACGGCCTTGTGCCTATCCCAGTTTCAATGAATGTTCTAGAGAACTGCCCATGTTCTCATAGAAAGCCCACACTTTCTCATTCACATAGGTGAGTCTATCAAAAGTACTCTGTAGCTTGGTACCCCACTCTATACAGAGCTATAGACTTCATTAAGAGTTAAAGAACTCAACCTTAACCCGCTTCAGGATATCATGCCATGGGAAAGATGCATGATTCTATCTCCATATCATTTGTGAATCGTTATTCCCTTTGAACCTATTTCTAGGTGGGTATCCATCACAAAATGACTCAACTTCTAGTGGGCAAAAGTCCCATGCCT
The DNA here is from genome assembly GCF_003573695.1 of Papaver somniferum. Taxonomy (NCBI): domain Eukaryota; kingdom Viridiplantae; phylum Streptophyta; class Magnoliopsida; order Ranunculales; family Papaveraceae; genus Papaver; species Papaver somniferum. Next base: position 34,815,182 of record NC_039364.1, read on the forward strand.
TTAGAGGTATATAATACCTTTTCCCTAGCTAATCCTTTCGTCAAAGGATCAGCTAAGTTCTCTTCCGACCTAACATGGTCCACACACAACACTAGTTGTGAGAAACTCCCTAACTGTGATGTGCTTTCGACGCATTTGTCGATTCTTACCGTTATAAAAACAGTTCTGTACTTTTGCAATTGCCGTTCATTATCACAATGGATCATAATAGCTGGTATCGGTCTATCCCATACAGGAATTTGAGAAAAAGCTACTGCTAGTGCTATCAATTCAGACTCCATCGTAGATTGAGCCAGAATTTTGTTTCTTTGACTTCCAAGACACACGCACCACCAGCAATATTAAACAAATATCCACCAGTGGACTTGGAGTCATCTGAAAGAGAGTTCCAATCAGCATCGCTGTATCCTTCAAGGACTGCAGGAAATCTCTTATAGTGTAATCCTAGGTTAACGGTTTTTAAGATACCGCATAACCCTCTCAACTGCATTCCAGTGTTCCAAACCAGGACAACTGGTAAACCTGCATAAAAACCCCACTGCATATGCAATGTCTGGTCTGGTACAATCAGTTGCATAACGAAGACTACCAATTATACTAGCATATTCAGATTGTCTAATGCTATCACCAGTATTCTTAAACAGTTTAACACTAGCATCAAAAGGAGTACTCACAGGTTTACAATCAAAATAGTTGTACTTCTTTAAAATCTTTTCAATATAATGAGACTGATCCAAAGAAATGCCATCATTAGTTCTAGTAATCTTAATTCCCAGAATTACACTAGCTTCACCCAAATCTTTCATTTCAAAGTTAGACTTAAGCATATTCTTAGTTTCTTCAACCACAGACAAGTTTGAACCAAAAATCAGCAAATCATCCACATACAAACAAATCATGATGCATGTATTATTTTCAAACTTATAGTATATGCATTTGTCACTTTCATTAATTCTGAAACCATGTGAAGTCATCAAGTTATCAAATTTTTCATGCCATTGCTTAGGAGCTTGTTTCAGACCATACAGTGACTTATCTAACTTACACACTTTATGTTCTTGACCAGGAACAACAAAACCTTCAGGTTGTTCCATGTAAATTTCTTCTTCTAATTCACCATTCAAAAAAGCTGTTTTAACATCCATTTGATGAACAACAAGATTATGCACAGCACAACAATCAAAACACGAATAGAAGTCAATCTTGTAACAGGAGAATAAGTATCAAAGAAATCTACATCTTCTCTTTGTCTATATCCTTTAGCTACCAACCTAGCTTTGTGTTTGTCTACTGTACCATCAGGGTTCAACTTCCTTTTAAGTACCCATTTACAACCTATTGCTTTGCAACCAGGGGGTAAATCTGCTAGGTGCCAAGTTCCATTAAGATTATGGGAGTCCATTTCATTATCTATGGCTTCTTGCCAAAAACCGGATTCAGGAGAATTAAGTGCCTCTTGAAGACTAGAAGGGTCTTCCTCTAGGGTATAGACTTCAAAGTCAGAACCATAATCTGTCGCAATCCTAGCCCTTTTGCTACGCCTAGGTTCAATTTCAGCGTCTCTAGTTTCTGCAGTTCTATGTTCTTCTATTCTAAGTTCAGAACTCGTACTAGGTAGAGAACCCCCACTATTTCTAGATTTAAAAGGAAATCTATCTTCAAAGAAATCAGCATCAATAGATTCAATAATAACTTTATTATTAAGATCAAAAAATCTATAAGCTTTACTGTTTTGAGCATACCCAACAAAAACACATTCATAAGCTTTACTAGCTAGTTTTGATCTTTTAGGATCAGGAATACGAACATAAGCCAAACAACCCCATACTTTAAAATAAGATACATTTGGTTTTCTGTTTTTCCAAAGTTCATATGGTGAAATTTTAGTTTTTGAATTTGTAACACGATTCAAAACATAACAAACAGTCAACAAAATTTCTCCCCACCAATGGGGCAGCACCAGAACTCAACAAACATGCAGTCACAAGAGTAGTAAAAGTACGATTCTTTCTTTCAGCTTTTCCATTCATTTCAGGGTTATAAGGAGCAGTTTTTTCATGTATAATTCCAGAAGATTCATAAATTTCAGTGAATGGTTTAGAATCATATTCAGTTCCTCTATCACTACGAAATCTCTTAATTTTCCTACCAAATTGATTTTCAACTTCAGCAATAAAAACCTTGAATTTTTCAATAGCTTCATTCTTATGACTTAGCAAGTAAACATAGGTATAATTAGAATAATCATCAATGAAAGTCATCACATATCTTTTTCCATTTCTGGTTAATATACCTTCATATTCACACAAATCAGAATGCACTAACTCTAAAGGCTCAGATTCTCTAACAACAGATTTATGGGAACTCTTGGTTATTTTTGCTTGACTACAAGATTCACATTTTTCAAAATCATGCATGGAAAGTTTTGGAATAAGACCTTGCTTGCTCATGGTATCTACTGATCTACTGTTCACATGACAAAGTCTAGCATGCCAACATTAAAAGTACACACCATATAAGAAGAAGATGAATTTTATTCATTTCAACATTAAGCTTAAACATTCCATCAGCAGCATAACCCTTTCCTACAAACACTCTGTTTTTAGTAATTGTGTAAACATCAGATCCAATAGTTTGATACAACCCAGCCTTGTTGAGAAGATAGCCGGAAACAAGATTCTTTCTCATTTCTGGAGTGTGGAGGACATCTTTCAGCATAATTGTCTTCCCAGAAGTAAACTTCAGTTCTACCGTACCAGAACCTTTCACATTAGTGGTATGGGAGTCTCCCAACAACACTTTCTTATCCTTGATTTCTGCATAGCTCTTAAATAGGGACCTATCAAAACAACAATGGCGCGAAGCACCACTGTCTATCCACCACCCATCGGTTCCACCAACCATGTGAATCTCTGGATCAGAAACCATGGCAATTATAACGCTTTCAGCAGCATTAGCTTGTGCGTTTCTTTCCTTTGTTATTCCTGCAATCCCTAGCCATGTGGTTTGGTTTACCGCAGGCATAACAAAGGAACTCAGAATCAGAATTCTGAAATCTCTTGGATGGGTGTGGGTTCTTGTTTTGATTAGGTTTTCCTTTCCTTTGGTTCTGGTCAGGTTTCATTGGTTTTTTCTTTTTCAAACTCGGTTGAGTCTGATTCTTATTGTTGGAAACGATAAGAATCTCTTCCTTTCTGTCTTGTTTCCGTGCTTCCTCTTCAACCCTGAGCTTAGAAATCAAACTTTCAAGAGAAAACTCCTTAGTTTTATGACGCAAAGTATTACGAAAATCTTTCCAAGATGGGGGTAATTTATCAATCAATACAGATACTTGAAATTGTTCATCAGTTTTCATACCTTCCGTCATAATTTCATGAGCTATTTTCTGAAGTTCATGAGCCTGAGCAACGACTGATTTTTCATCCACCATTTGATATCTCAGGTAGCGGCTTACAACATATTTTGATCCGGCTTCTTCAGTATCGTATTTCTTCTGTAAGGCATCCCACACATCTTTAGCAGTATCAAATGTAGAGTAATATTCGTATAAATCGTCAGACAAAGCATTCAAAATATAGTTTTTGCAATCAAAGTCATTATCAATCCATTTTTCATAGGCTTTTTGTTTTTCTTCAGCAGTTTGGGTCTCAACAGGTTCTTCAGTTGGTTGAGGAGTTGCAATTGTTGCGGCTGGAGTTGTTTTTCGCAGCTTCTGCATCTTGTGGATTAGCTGGTTTGATGGAGTCCACCATCATGTGCAACTTCATCAGTTTGAGGTAGAAAAACAACTTTAGCTTCCATCTTCTGAAATGAAGTCCTTCAAACTTGAACGGCTTGTTGATATCAGCAACGGTTTTCTTTCAGATTCCATGGCAGAAAGATACGTCTTAAAATTGTTAGAACTATTGTTGATTTCACTCCTGCAAAACAAAGGTTAAACACAAAAACTGGATTGCGGCTGAGTCACGACCAGGTCGCTCTCTTTAAGACGTTTCGTGGCTCTGCCTTGAGTTTTGTGCAAGCAGTCTTTCTTTGTCACAACGTCCCCAGGATAAAACAGCCGAGAAAAACTCTCGTCGATCTCTCACGCACACAGTGAGAAATCGATCACTTTCACTCTTTTAATCTTGCTCAGAAAAAAACTTGGTCTCTTGATTCAAAAAAACAGTATATGGAAAACTCTTGCTTTTCTGTTTCTCAAAACTGGCTTATTATAGCCTTCGCGATTAAGACAAAATTAATGGGAATAAATTTTGGTTTTAATTGTCTCCATAAAATCCTGTGTAACAGTCCAAAAACGGTCAAGTAATTTATGCAAGAATAAATACTATTTAATCTGTAATTAAAACCTGTGAAAACGTTTTGAATTTTTTTTTTTAAAAGGAACAAAAACTACTTTCCAAATTCAAGAGACCTCCCAAGACCCCCAAGGCCCCGCTCCCGGATTAATGTTATATATATTATTTATTTATATACACCCATCAGTAGGGGGGGATTCCATCCTGAGACCTATCCCTCCGGGCCCAAAATGCTTAACCACTAGGCCAAGATTGAATTGTTGATATAAATGTACAAAATAATTATTTTAAAACATATATCCCAACAATCCCCCACTTATATTTTTTAAAATCATTGAGCAAGATCCATATAGTTATGTGCATAAGCAAAGGTACCTTTCGGTTTTGAACCTTTACATAGTATTAAATTCTCCGAACTCTGACACAGAGTGAACATATGTCTTTGAACTCTATGGAGAGAACGAATTTCTTAATACACACATAACTATACTAAGAGTAAAGTCCTAAATGCCAGCACATTACGGCCTTGTGCCTATCCCAGTTTCAATGAAGGTTCTGGAGAACTGCCCATGTTCTCATAGAAAGCGGCCACACTTTCTCATTCACATAGGTGAGTCTATCAAAAGTACTCCTGTAGCTTGGTACCCCACTCTATACAGAGCTATAGACTTCATTAAGAGTTAAAGAACTCAACCTTAACCCGCTTCAGGATATCATGCCATGGGAAAGATGCATGATTCTATCTCCATATCATTTGTGAATCGTTATTCCCTTTGAACCTATTTCTAGGTGGGTATCCATCACAAATGACTCAACTTCTAGTGGGCAAAAGTCCCATGCCTTTAGAGGTATATAATACCTTTTCCCTAGCTAATCCTTTCGTCAAAGGATCAGCTAAGTTCTCTTCCGACCTAACATGGTCCACACGTACAACACTAGTTGTGAGAAACTCCCTAACTGTGTGTGCTTTCGACGCATTTGTCGATTCTTACCGTTATAAAAACAGTTCTGTACTTTTGCAATTGCCGCTTCATTATCACAATGGATCATAATAGCTGGTACCGGTCTATCCCATACAGGAATTTGAGAAAGCAAGTTTCTCAACCATCCTGCTTCTTCACTAGCTGCTGCTAGTGCTATCAATTCAGACTCCATCGTAGATTGAGCCAGAATTGTCTGTTTCTTTGACTTCCAAGACACAGCGCCACCAGCAATATTAAACAAATATCCACCAGTGGACTTGGAGTCATCTGAAAGAGAGTTCCAATCAGCATCGCTGTATCCTTCAAGGACTGCAGGAAATCTCTTATAGTGTAATCCTAGGTTAACGGTCTTTTTAAGATACCGCATAACCCTCTCAACTGCATTCCAGTGTTCCAAACCAGGACAACTGGTAAACCTGCATAAAAACCCCACTGCATATGCAATGTCTGGTCTGGTACAATCAGTTGCATAACGAAGACTACCAATTATACTAGCATATTCAGATTGTCTAATGCTATCACCAGTATTCTTAAACAGTTTAACACTAGCATCAAAAGGAGTACTCACAGGTTTACAATCAAAATAGTTGTACTTCTTTAAAATCTTTTCAATATAATGAGACTGATCCAAAGAAATGCCATCATTAGTTCTAGTAATCTTAATTCCCAGAATTACACTAGCTTCACCCAAATCTTTCATTTCAAAGTTAGACTTAAGCATATTCTTAGTTTCTTCAACCACAGACAAGTTTGAACCAAAAATCAGCAAATCATCCACATACAAAAATCATGATGCATGTATTATTTTCAAACTTATAGTATATGCATTTGTCACTTTCATTAATTCTGAAACCATGTGAAGTCATCAAGTTATCAAATTTTTCATGCCATTGCTTAGGAGCTTGTTTCAGACCATACAGTGACTTATCTAACTTACACACTTTATGTTCTTGACCAGGAACAACAAAACCTTCAGGTTGTTCCATGTAAATTTCTTCTTCTAATTCACCATTCAAAAAAGTGTTTTAACATCCATTTGATGAACAACAAGATTATGCACAGCAACCAATCAAAACACGAATAGAAGTCAATCTTGTAACAGGAGAATAAGTATCAAAGAAATCTACATCTTCTCTTTGTCTATATCCTTTAGCTACCAACCTAGCTTTGTGTTTGTCTACTGTACCATCAGGGTTCAACTTCCTTTTAAGTACCCATTTACAACCTATTGCTTTGCAACCAGGGGGTAAATCTGCTAGGTGCCAAGTTCCATTAAGATTATGGGAGTCCATTTCATTATCTATGGCTTCTTGCCAAAAACCGGATTCAGGAGAATTAAGTGCCTCTTGAAGACTAGAAGGGTCTTCCTCTAGGGTATAGACTTCAAAGTCAGAACCATAATCTGTCGCAATCCTAGCTCTGCCTAGGTTCAATTTCAGCGTCTCTAGTTTCTGCAGTTCTATGTTCTTCTATTCTAAGTTCAGAACTCGTACTAGGTAGAGAACCCCCACTATTTCTAGATTTAAAAGGAAATCTATCTTCAAAGAAATCACATCAATAGATTCAATAATAACTTTATTATTAAGATCAAAAAATCTATAAGCTTTACTTTTGAGCATACCCAACAAAAACACATTCATAAGCTTTACTAGCTAGTTTTGATCTTTTAGGATCAGGAATACGAACATAAGCCAAACAACCCCATACTTTAAAATAAGATACATTGGTTTTCTGTTTTTCCAAAGTTCATATGGTGAAATTTTAGTTTTTGAATTTGTAACACGATTCAAAACATAACAACAGTCAACAAAATTTCTCCCCACCAATGGGGCAGCACCAGAACTCAACAAACATGCAGTCACAAGAGTAGTAAAAGTACGATTCTTTCTTTCAGCTTTTCCATTCATTTCAGGGTTATAAGGAGCAGTTTTTTCATGTATAATTCCAGAAGATTCATAAATTTCAGTGAATGGTTTAGAATCATATTCAGTTCCTCTATCACTACGAAATCTCTTAATTTTCCTACCAAATTGATTTTCAACTTCAGCAATAAAAACCTTGAATTTTTCAATAGCTTCATTCTTATGACTTAGCAAGTAAACATAGGTATAATTAGAATAATCATCAATGAAAGTCATCACATATCTTTTTCCATTTCTGGTTAATATACCTTCATATTCACACAAATCAGAATGCACTAACTCTAAAGGCTCAGATTCTCTAACAACAGATTTATGGGAACTCTTGGTTATTTTTGCTTGACTACAAGATTCACATTTTTCAAAATCATGCATGGAAGTTTTGGAATAAGACCTTGCTTGCTCATGGTATCTACTGATCTACTGTTCACATGACAAAGTCTAGCATGCCAAACATTAAAAGTACACACCATATAAGAAGAAGATGTAATTTTATTCATTTCAACATTAAGCTTAAACATTCCATCAGCAGCATAACCCTTTCCTACAAACACTCTGTTTTTAGTAATTGTGTAAACATCAGATCCAATAGTTTGATACAACCCACCTTGTTGAGAAGATAGCCGGAAACAAGATTCTTTCTCATTTCTGGAGTGTGGAGGACATCTTTCAGCATAATTGTCTTCCCAGAAGTAAACTTCAGTTCTACCGTACCAGAACCTTTCACATTAGTGGTATGGGAGTCTCCCAACAACACTTTCTTATCCTTGATTTCTGCATAGCTCTTAAATAGGGACCTATCAAAACAACAATGGCGCGAAGCACCACTGTCTATCCACCACCCATCGGTTCCACCAACCATGTGAATCTCTGGATCAGAAACCATGGCAATTATAACGCTTTCAGCAGCATTAGCTTGTGCGTTATTCTTTCCTTTGTTATTCCTGCAATCCCTAGCCATGTGGTTTGGTTTACCGCAGGCATAACAAAGGAACTCAGAATCAGAATTCTGAAATCTCTTGGATGGGTGTGGGTTCTTGTTTTGATTAGGTTTTCCTTTCCTTTGGTTCTGGTCAGGTTTCATTGGTTTTTTCTTAGGTTTCAAACTCGGTTGAGTCTGATTCTTATTGTTGGAAACGATAAGAATCTCTTCCTTTTGTCTTGTTTCCGTGCTTCCTCTTCAACCCTGAGCTTAGAAATCAAACTTTCAAGAGAAAACTCCTTAGTTTTATGACGCAAAGTATTACGAAAATCTTTCCAAGATGGGGGTAATTTATCAATCAATACAGATACTTGAAATTGTTCATCAGTTTTCATACCTTCCGTCATAATTTCATGAGCTATTTTCTGAAGTTCATGAGCCTGAGCAACGACTGATTTTTCATCCACCATTTGATATCTCAGGTAGCGGCTTACACATATTTCTTTGATCCGGCTTCTTCAGTATCGTATTTCTTCTGTAAGGCATCCCACACATCTTTAGCAGTATCAAATGTAATATTCGTATAAATCGTCAGACAAAGCATTCAAAATATAGTTTTTGCAATCAAAGTCATTATCAATCCATTTTCATAGGCTTTTTGTTTTTCTTCAGCAGTTTGGGTCTCAACAGGTTCTTCAGTTGGTTGAGGAGTTGCAATTGTTGCGGCTGGAGTTGCTTTTTTCGCAGCTTCTGCATCTTGTGGATTAGCTGGTTTGATGGAGTCCACCATCATGTGCAACTTCATCAGTTTGAGGTAGAAAAACAACTTTAGCTTCCATCTTCTGAAATGAAGTCCTTCAAACTTGAACGGCTTGTTGATATCAGCAACGGTTTTCTTTTCAGATTCCATGGCAGAAAGATACGTCTTAAAATTGTTAGAACTATTGTTGATTTCACTCCTGCAAAACAAAGGTTAAACACAAAAACTGGATTGCGGCTGAGTCACGACCAGGTCGCTCTCTTTAAGACGTTTCGTGGCTCTGCCTTGAGTTTTGTGCAAGCAGTCTTTCTTTGTCACAACGTCCCCAGGATAAAACAGCCGAGAAAAACTCTCGTCGATCTCTCACGCACACAGTGAGAAATCGATCACTTTCACTCTTTTAATCTTGCTCAGAAAAAACTTGGTCTCTTGATTCACAAAAACAGTATATGGAAAACTCTTACTTTTCTGTTTCTCAAAACTGGCTTATTATAGCCTTCGCAATTAAGACAAAATTAATGGGAATAAATTTTGGTTTTAATTGTCTCCATAAAATCCTGTGTAACAGTCCAAAAACGGTCAAGTAATTTATGCCAGAATAAATACTATTTAATCTGTAATTAAAACCTGTGAAAACGTTTTGAAAAAAAACTTTTTAAAAGGAGCAAAAACTACTTTCCAAATTCAAGAGACCTCCCAAGACCCCCAAGGCCCCGCTCCCGGACTAATGTTATATATATATTTATTATATACACCCATCAGTAGGGGGAGGGATTCGATCCTGAGACCTATCCCTCCGGCCCAAAATGCTTAACCACTAGGCCAAGCTGAATTGTTGATATAAATGTACAAAATTATTTTAAAACATATATCCCAACAATCCCCCACTTATATTTTTTAAAATCATTGAGCAAGATCCGTATAGTTATGTGCATAAGCAAAGGTACCTTTCGGTTTTGAACCTTTACATAGTATTAAATTCTCCGAACTCTGACACAGAGTGAACATATGTCTTTGAACTCTATGGAGAGAACGAATTACTTAATACACAAAACTATACTAAGAGTAAAGTCCTAAATGCCAGCACATTACGGCCTTGTGCCTATCCCAGTTTCAATGAATGTTCTAGAGAACTGCCCATGTTCTCATAGAAAGCGGCCACACTTTCTCATTCACATAGGTGTCTATCAAAAGTACTCCTGTAGCTTGGTACCCCACTCTATACAGAGCTATAGACTTCATTAAGAGTTAAAGAACTCAACCTTAACCCGCTTCAGGATATCATGCCATGGGAAAGATGCATGATTCTATCTCCATATCATTTGTGAATCGTTATTCCCTTTGAACCTATTTCTAGGTGGGTATCCATCACAAAATGACTCAACTTCTAGTGGGAAAAGTCCCATGCCTTTAGAGGTATATTACCTTTTCCCTAGCTAATCCTTTCGTCAAAGGATCAGCTAAGTTCTCTTCCGACCTAACATGGTCCACACGTACAACACTAGTTGTGAGAAACTCCCTAACTGTTGTGCTTTCGACGCATTTGTCGATTCTTACCGTTATAAAAACAGTTCTGTACTTTTGCAATGTCGCTTCATTATCACAATGGATCATAATAGCTGGTACCGGTCTATCCCATACAGGAATTTGAGAAAGCAAGTTTCTCAACCATCCTGCTTCTTCACTAGCTGCTGCTAGTGCTATCAATTCAGACTCCATCGTAGATTGAGCCAGAATTGTCTGTTTCTTTGACTTCCAAGACACAGCGCCACCAGCAATATTAAACAAATATCCACCAGTGGACTTGGAGTCATCTGAAAGAGAGTTCCAATCAGCATCTGTATCCTTCAAGGACTGCAGGAAATCTTATAGTGTAATCCTAGGTTAACGGTCTTTTTAAGATACCGCATAACCCTCTCAACTGCATTCCAGTGTTCCAAACCAGGACAACTGGTAAACCTGCATAAAACCCCACTGCATATGCAATGTCTGGTCTGGTACAATCAGTTGCATAACGAAGACTACCAATTATACTAGCATATTCAGATTGTCTAATGCTATCACCAGTATTCTTAAACAGTTTAACACTAGCATCAAAAGGAGTACTCACAGGTTTACAATCAAAATAGTTGTACTTCTTTAAAATCTTTTCAATATAATGAGACTGATCCAAAGAAATGCCATCATTAGTTCTAGTAATCTTAATTCCCAGAATTACACTAGCTTCACCCAAATCTTTCATTTCAAAGTTAGACTTAAGCATATTCTTAGTTTCTTCAACCACAGACAAGTTTGAACCAAAAATCAGCAAATCATCCACATACAAACAAATCATGATGCATGTATTATTTTCAAACTTATAGTATATGCATTTGTCACTTTCATTAATTCTGAAACCATGTGAATCAAAGTTATCAAATTTTTCATGCCATTGCTTAGGAGCTTGTTTCAGACCATACAGTGACTTATCTAACTTACACACTTTATGTTCTTGACCAGGAACAACAAAACCTTCAGGTTGTTCCATGTAAATTTCTTCTTCTAATTCACCATTCAAAAAAGCTGTTTTAACATCCATTTGATGAACAACAAGATTATGCACAGCAGCAACGCAATAAAACACGAATAGAAGTCAATCTTGTAACAGGAGAATAAGTATCAAAGAAATCTACATCTTCTCTTTGTCTATATCCTTTAGCTACCAACCTAGCTTTGTGTTTGTCTACTGTACCATCAGGGTTCAACTTCCTTTTAAGTACCCATTTACAACCTATTGCTTTGCAACCAGGGGGTAAATCTGCTAGGTGCCAAGTTCCATTAAGATTAGGAGTCCATTTCATTATCTATGGCTTCTTTCCAAAAACCGGATTCAGGAGAATTAAGTGCCTCTTGAAGACTAGAAGGGTCTTCCTCTAGGGTATAGACTTCAAAGTCAGAACCAAAATCTGTCGCAATCCTAGCCCTTTTGCTACGCCTAGGTTCAATTTCAGCGTCTCTAGTTTCTGCAGTTCTATGTTCTTCTATTCTAAGTTCAGAACTCGTACTAGGTAGAGAACCCCCACTATTTCTAGATTTAAAAGGAAATCAATCTTCAAAGAAATCAGCATCAATAGATTCAATAATAACTTTATTATTAAGATCAAAAAAATCTATAAGCTTTACTGTTTTGAACATACCCAACAAAAACACATTCGTAAGCTTTACTAGCTAGTTTTGATCTTTTAGGATCAGGAATAAGAACATAAGCCAAACAACCCCATACTTTAAAATAAGATAGATCTGGTTTTCTGTTTTTCCAAAGTTCATATGGTGAAATTTTAGTTTTTGAATTTGTAACACGATTCAAAAAATAACAACCAGTCAACAAAATTTCTCCCCACCAATGAGGGCAGCACCAGAACTCAACAAACATGCAGTCACAAGAGTAGTAAAAGTACGATTCTTTCTTTCAGCTTTTCCATTCATTTCAGGGTTATAAGGAGCAGTTTTTTCATGTACAATCCAGAAGATTCATAAATTTCAGTGAATGGTTTAGAATCATATTCAGTTCCTCTATCACTACGAAATCTCTTAATTTTCCTACCAAATTGATTTTCAACTTCAGCAATAAAAACCTTGAATTTTTTAATAGCTTCATTCTTATGACTTAGCAAGTAAACATAGGTATAATTAGAATAATCATCAATGAAAGTCATCACATATCTTTTTCCATTTCTGGTTAATATACCTTCATATTCACACAAATCAGAATGCACTAACTCTAAAGGCTCAGATTCTCTAACAACAGATTTATGGGAACTCTTGGTTATTTTTGCTTGACTACAAGATTCACATTTTTCAAAATCATGCATGGAAAGTTTTGGAATAAGACCTTGCTTGCTCATGGTATCTACTGATCTACTGTTCACATGACAAAGTCTAGCATGCCAAACATTAAAAGTACACACCATATAAGAAGAAGATGTAATTTTATTCATTTCAACATTAAGCTTAAACATTCCATCAGCATAACCCTTTCCTACAAACACTCTGTTTTTAGTAATTGTGTAAACATCAGATCCAATAGTTTGATACAACCCAGCCTTGTTGAGAAGATAGCCGGAAACAAGATTCTTTCTCATTTCTGGAGTGTGGAGGACATCTTTCAGCATAATTGTCTTCCCAGAAGTAAACTTCAGTTCTACCGTACCAGAACCTTTCACATTAGTGGTATGGGAGTCTCCCAACAACACTTTCTTATCCTTGATTTCTGCATAGCTCTTAAATAGGGACCTATCAAAACAACAATGGCGCGAAGCACCACTGTCTATCCACCACCCATCGGTTCCACCAACCATGTGAATCTCTGGATCAGAAACCATGGCAATTATAACGCTTTCAGCAGCATTAGCTTGTGCGTTATTCTTTCCTTTGTTATTCCTGCAATCCCTAGCCATGTGGTTTGGTTTACCGCAGGCATAACAAAGGAACTCAGAATCAGAATTCTGAAATCTCTTGGATGGGTGTGGGTTCTTGTTTTGATTAGGTTTTCCTTTCCTTTGGTTCTGGTCAGGTTTCATTGGTTTTTTCTTAGGTTTCAAACTCGGTTGAGTCTGATTCTTATTGTTGGAAACGATAAGAATCTCTTCCTTTCTGTCTTGTTTCCGTGCTTCCTCTTCAACCCTGAGCTTAGAAATCAAACTTTCAAGAGAAAACTCCTTAGTTTTATGACGCAAAGTATTACGAAAATCTTTCCAAGATGGGGGTAATTTATCAATCAATACAGATACTTGAAATCGTTCATTAGTTTTCATACCTTCCGTCATAATTTCATGAGCTATTTTCTGAAGTTCATGAGCCTGAGCAACGACTGATTTTTCATCCACCATTTGATATCTCAGGTAGCGGCTTACAGCATATTTCTTTGATCCGGCTTCTTCAGTATCGTATTTCTTCTGTAAGGCATCCCACACATCTTTAGCAGTATCAAATGTAGAGTAATATTCGTATAAATCGTCAGACAAAGCATTCAAAATATAGTTTTTGCAATCAAAGTCATTATCAATCCATTTTCCATAGGATTTTTGTTTTTCTTCAGCAGTTTAGGTCTCAACAGGTTCTTCAGTTGGTTGAGGAGTTGCAATTGTTGCGGCTGGAGTTGCTTTTTTCACAGCTTCTGCATCTTGTGGATTAGCTGGTTTGATGGAGTCCACCATCATGTGCAACTTCATCAGTTTGAGGTAGAAAAACAACTTTAGCTTCCCTCTTCTGAAATGAAGTCCTTCAAACTTGAATGGCTTGTTGATATCAGCAACGGTTTTCTTTTCAGATTCCATGGCAGAAAGATACGTCTTAAAATTGTTAGAACTATTGTTGATTTCACTCCTGCAAAACAAAGGTTAAACACAAAAACTTGATTGCGGCTGAGTCACGACCAGGTCGCTCTCTTTAAGACGTTTCGTGGCTCTGCCTTGAGTTTTGTGCAAGCAGACTTTCTTTGTCACAACGTCCCCAGGATAAAACAGCCGAGAAAAACTCTCGTCGATCTCTCACGCACACAGTGAGAAATCGATCACTTTCACTCTTTTAATCTTGCTCGGAAAAAAACTTGGTCTCTTGATTCACAAAAACAGTATATGGAAAACTCTTGCTTTTTTGTTTCTCAAAACTGGCTTATTATAGCCTTCGCAATTAAGACAGAATTAATGGGAATAAATTTTGGTTTTAATTGTCTCCATAAAATCCTGTGTAACAGTCCAAAAACGGTCAAGTAATTTATGCAAGAATAAATACTATTTAATCTGTAATTAAAACCTGTGAAAACGTTTTGAAAAAAAGAACTTTTTAAAAGGATCAAAAACTACTTTCCAAATTCAAGAGACCTCCCAAGACCCTCAAGGTCCCTCTCCCGGACTAATGTTATATATATTATTTATTTATATACACCCATCAGTAGGGGGAGGGATTCGATCCTGAGACCTATCCCTCCGGGCCCAAAATGTTTAACCACTAGTCCAAGCTTGAATTGTTGATATAAATGTACAAAATAATTATTTTAAAACATATATCGCAACAATTTGTATATTTTTTTACTTGTTAATTTCATTCTGTAATAAACTAAACAAACTAAAGAACCAGCCAACAAGGATAACAATAAGTGGGGGAGCTAAGGGGGACTGAATGGACTTTTTCAGGGGGTAAATAAAATTATAAACATGTAGGGACTATTAGTGGGCTAAATGGTATATATAGTTGACTAAATGCAGAAAACATGATAAATCTGAGAATTTTTATGTTAAGTTACGAAGTTTTAGTAATGAAAATACTATACTACCCTCATGTACAACTATCTAAATGAAAGTTAAAAAATAAGATATCCCCCGTTCATTCTTCTCCTAAAATCAAACCAAAATCGGGAAACCAAATTATTCTAATCATAAATAACAATCGGCATTGAATACATGGTCAACATTGTATCCAAGAATGGTCAACTGTAATTTTGGTGCAATGTTGGTGCGAAATTATACCTTATCGGCATAGTCGATTAAAAATTCCATCACTATCTCTGTCCCTCGTATCTTCAATGTCGATTGTGCATAAAATTTGGGGTATGAAAACTTATTTTGATAAAAGCTACAAATTTCAACACTCAACATGCTCAATAGAATTGTCCAATGCCAACTATATAGCAATCGACATTGATTATATTTACAGTCGATGACGACGGAAAGCAAAAAATTTTGCTCATCAAGTAACAGTCGACACTGATTGAGACCTATAATAGTTGCAGCTTATAGACCACTTGTCCAATCTTCTCCATCATTTGGCAAGGACCAAAAACCTTGACAGCTAACTTCAAGTTCCTTCTCAGTTGCCGTGTGGACTTTTTGTAGGGTTGTAATCTCAAGTAAACCCAGTCTCCCAGTGCTCCACTCTATTTTTATCAGCTTGTTGTTTTATCCTGTGTTGAGCTTCACTTAGCACCCCCTTCAGAACCTGATCCATTGCTAGCCTCTGTTGCATGTATTCATCTGTTGTGGCATTGATACCTTAATAAGGAGATGTGATTGCAAACCGAGGGGGAGAGTACCCATACAAAGTTTCAAATGGACTGAGCTTAAGACTAGTGTGGCACTGAACTACCATTCTGTTAAGGGTAGTCAGGTCACCCATTTACTAGGCTCTAAGCTAGTCATGCATCTCAAACAAGTTTCTAAACATGTAGTCACTCTTTCTGTTGCCCATCAGTGTGTTTTAAAAAATATATTTGTCTTATCTTCTTCTCTTTAGTTTTCTTCTTTCCTTATCTTTATTCTCAGTTCTAGATCTGAGAAAAGTTGTTCTTGAGACCATTTTGTAGTGTAGATTACTACAATATACTCCAAATGTGGGTTCCTTTTTAGGGTCACAACTTTTTTTTTTAGGAATATAAGTTATTGATACTATCGCAATGAAAAAATATAGTAAAAAATTGCTTGATAACCAAGACCGAAATTCTATTACATTATTTGTGATCTGTTGAAGTCTTCATTACAAAAATAAAAATGAAAATCACTTAAATTTTACGACGGTCTTTAGCCTCATAATGCCTGAAAATTACATTAATTTTTATTATACCAGCCCGGCCCTAGACACCAAGTTCCATTTCAATTCAGAAGATGAAACTTTTTTTTCTTTCTATCATACGGTCAGTTTCAATTCAGAAGATGAAATTCTTTTTTTTTCTTTTTACCAGACAGAACGGGAATCGGACCCTAACATATAACTTGTAGTTCGACCCCCGACCAATTGGGCTAATTCCTGTTGGTTTCGATAGATGGAACTTGGGCTCCATGAAACTTGCTAGAGTCTAAAAGACTAAAACTCCTTGCCTGCTTGTACCCTATTCCAATTCCATAAGAACGATTTTTCGGGGACCATGGTTTTATTTTGGGTAAATACATTAGAAGTAAATTTAGGTCACCCCTTATCTAGATATTTATATTAATATCTAAATTACCCTCTTGATTAATTTTGGGTGATGATTAGCTAGTGTTAATAATAGTTAGTGTAATGATTAGTGAGATGATTAAGTTAAAGATAGTTAGTGAGATTAAAAAATCAAATGAGTTTTTTTTTTTAAAGAAGTAGAATTATTGAGAGAGTAAAGTTAGAGAAGATGAAGAAGGAAAACATGAAAAACGATGGATTTTACCAACCACAACCATAGGAAGGGTATTTGGGTACCCAGGTATGCTTCAAACTTAGATAATGTTGGTTGAATTGCTCCAAACTTTCAAAAAAAATGAAATTTTTTATGTAAATTTGGGCCAGTTCGGTTAACCATATGTCAACAACATGTAACCGAACACATCTGAAAGTGTAGTTCGGTTACCATATGTCAAGAACATGTAACTGAACACACCTGAAAGTGTAGTTCGGTTACGTTTTTCAAACACGCAGGTTACCGAACTCGCTCGTTAATGGAGGTTTTGGTCGTACAGTGCAATGTTCGGTTACCTAGGATAAAATGGTAGGTAACCGAACTTTGAACTTGACAATTTATTTGAGTACATCTTGTGTGTTCGGTTAGTCCGCAAACTTCAACGCAACCAAATTCCCAACCGAACTTCAGGTTAAAAGTAACCTAGTGTTAGAAGTTCGGTTGGTTCGCAAACTTCAACATATTTTGCGAATCAACCGAACTGGGCTTATAGGTAGAGTTCGATTACAAAGAAAACTTAATAATTTTTCGAACGAACCGAACTTATGGACTTGTATTGTTCTAATACAAGGAGTTCGGTTAAAAGTATTTTTTTGCCAATCTACCGAACTTTGAGTTCAGTTAAGAAAAAAATAATTTGTGATAACCGAACTTTTTACTGAAAAAAACTCCATTAAACCTCTCTGGAACTTCCATTTTCAACTCATTTTGATGATTAGTTCTCATTTATTCAACCAAAAACGAATGACAAGTAATGGGTTTGTGAGAATATCTTTGTTAATGTTTTAAATTAAGCTATATATATAGTGGTGGTGGTGGTAATCGGAGGTGGTGGTGGTAATCGGTGGTGATAATTGGAGGTGGTGGTGGTGGTAATCGACGGTGGTGGTAATCGGTGGTTGTTGGTGGTGGTGGTGGTAATCGGCGGTGGTGGGTGGTGGTGGTGGTAATCGGTGGTTGGTGGTGGTGGTGGTAATCGGCGGTGGTGGGAGGTGGTGGTAAGAAGAGGTGGTGGTTATATATATCTATATATATATAGAGAGAGAGAGGTGGTTATTGTGTTGGTTTTAAATTAAATTAGGTTAAGGGTAGGTTAGTCATTTCAATGTTCTATGACACCCCTTATAACTATAGGGAAGGTGGCCTAATAAGACCATGGTCCCCCAAAAAAAACCATGGTCCCTAAAAAATCATTCTTCCATAAACCTATTTCCGGGAGGGAAAAATATGGTTTAGTCCAAAATCCTATCCAAATATACTAGTTAGTCCTGACCTATTCAACTAGGTACAAATTAGTCTTTTTTATGGAAAGTACATAAATAACCTTCCTGATTTACAATTTAATCCAAATATTTATAGTTTAGTAGGAAGTGCCTCATGATGATGTCAGTAGTTTTAATTAATATAAAAAAAAATTAAAAACAATTTATCTTTGGAATCATTTGTCCAAAATTCACAAATTTTATATATTCGGAAAGCTCTTTCCGAGAGCTACAAAAAGAGTACCCATATGACTATATAATTTTTGTTTTTAATTTTTTTTTAATTTACACTGGTGTAGATTTAAATACACATCTGCAAAAATCCAGAAAATCCAATATCAATGATAGCCAGACTGCCAGACTATAATAGCCGGATCCGCAGAGGTTAGTTTATCAGTCAACCTGTATTGAGGAAAAACGATAAAACATAAGAAATCGCGGGTTGAAAAAGAAGGGATTAACCTTTCACCAACAACCATATAAGAAGTAAACCAAGAAAACAATCAAAGTAATAAAGTTAGTCATGACTTAAAGAGACACAATCTATTTGGGTCTACAGAACAGGCCGAGCATAGAGAATACCGGCGTACAAGTATGTACAATCTACGACAAAAAACAAAGTAGCGCATTTATTCAAACAAAACAATCCCTGCATTCATCACAGAAAATTTCAGTGAAGAAAATATGCACACATCTACCAAAATATGACTGAACGCTCACCATGGTTCGGAATAGCATACACAACCTTCTCCGACATGATTCATACCCTACATATTACAAACACATAAATAAAAATTATATACGTTGTGCATTAAAGTGTACATGCTATATAAACAAAAACATATACTATTGTACAGACATGTACACCTCTACAGAAATCCTAACAAATCCAACGTCCATACAACTAAACATGACATACATCCATGAGAATGAACAATGGTGTACAACTATGTACAATCTATATAAGTCCAGAAAAAGGATACTACACTTAAAAATAAAAATCTATGCAGTTGCAGCATAAGCTTATCAAGTCAATCTGTGCAGCATAAGCCTTTCTACAGTGCATCAGTAGGCATCTATGCATCATAATTCATAAGCTTATCAAGTCAATATTTTTACCATGTGCAAAAATTTATACACCCAAGTTACTTATGCAAGAATAAGCTTATGAAGTCATTTTTTTCACATGTGCACCAGATTGTATACCCTGGTTATAGTTTATGTGAACCTGCTCGCTCTATGCTACATTGGTATTCAAGCATTTCAATCTTCCCAGATAGTACACACTATAACAATCTAGAGTAGTTGAAAGTAATGGATGATATACCTCTTTGGTATTGAACTGAATGAAAGTGAAACCTCGTGGCTCTCCTCGCTTTGGATCACGAGTGTGCCATAAAAACTTCTCTGACTCGATCCTTCCTTCCATAAGGAGAAAACATCTTGATCAAGACCGACCTATAGTTAGGAATACAAATTCAGCGACTATTAGTACTAGAATAAGGGAGGGAGGGAGTGATACATACTCGGTTATTCTTTGATCAAGATTACTGGTGCATAGCCTTCTTTCAATGGACAAAAATGAAGATTGCAATTTAACGAACACCAGTTGCTACACATTTCTAAGCAAGTCTTTACCGCCCAATTAAACTGTAACAAAGACAGCAAGTAAGTGAATGCAGAAAATATCCAAAATACAGCAATAGATAGAATGACAATCAAAGAAGAGATTGTAGTCGCCGACATTAGTAGGCTATTATACATTATCGTTTTGATCTCATGGCTGCAAACTAGCAAGCGAAGCCAACCTCTTGTATTTCATAAGATCATTTTCACATTTTTCACTCAACCCACTTGATCACTACAATATCTTATAGATTGTTTTAAAAGCTCAATCTTTGTTAAAATAAATCTCCCATGGATTACTCTAACTAGGGAAGATGCATCGACCTCGAAGTCATATTTTTGATCATAATCATATCATGTGTACAACTATGTACACGACATGTGTACAACTATATACACATTAACAATCAACATGTATACAATTATGTACACATTGAGATACCCCTATAACTATCACATGTCAACCAATAATAAAAGTCACACTTGGTGGAATATAAAACTAACCTTGTAGCTAACTCCGTCCGTGAAGTATCATTGATCCTCCACGAGTCAAGATAGCTTCTAGTCTTTGCATATGTGGCATGTCTTCCCTAAAGTCAGATCACATATTTTGCTTTCGCAGCGTTTCCTCGAGGCGCCACAAGGTCTCTCTTTCTTTCCTCAACATCTAAGAATATCCAGGATCAGACTTTAAAACTTGTTTAGCAGTGGTCCAGGAAGTAAGAAAAGTCTTCCCACCTGCACTCACTTGATCACTTGCTTCTGCAGTTAACTTAAGACATCAGCCAACAAAGCTTGGAGATTGAGGCGCACAACCCTGGAAATTTCAACGACATTTTTAAGTCTAATAACAAAATAAAGATAGAATTTAAGGCCAAGCTACATGATAAAAAAGAATTATTGACCTATTTAAAAGCGTAAAGAAATTCAAAATATTTGGCCAATTGGCCACCTCTTGGATGAGATAAAATTAATAAAAACATCACTTAAGCTTCGTCATAAGCACACTAAATAAATGAGTCTTAAACAAGTCACTAACCACAAATTTTAATCGTGACTATCCAATTAAAGAATTCAAAGCAAACTTTGATGTACGACAATATAAGCGAACATGTATCTACCCACAAAAATCAATCATCTTTACCCACAAAACATGCATATATTATTGAGATAACAACTATGTACACACCTATAAAAAAACTAAAAAGTCCATCCATGCCCAAAATGTTAATCTAAAAAAGAAGCAAGAAAATTGAAAATGTTAATGTGTACAACTATTTACACATTGATAATAAACAAGTGTACAACTATGTACACATTAAACTATCTGCACATAATAATCAAATATGCACGTGTACAATTATGTACACATTTAAAATAAACATGTGTACAATAATGTACACATTTGAATTACTGTCGTTACGCTTTGCTATACTATTTGAACTTTGAAATATGGTGATCAACTACTCAGATAACTAAGAAACTGCAGATAACTTCAATAAAAAAATCTAAAAAATACAACATCCACCAATGTGCGGCATCTACAAATTGAACGCGATACTAATGAGGGGGCATATCAAAAATATCAAATCTGAAAACTCATACATGAAGTACATATGACAAAGAGAGATAAAAATGTGGAGAGAAAATTCACAACTAAGTCAAATTCACAAGAAGATCCAGTAACACCAATGTAAAATGCAACCTATACAGTTTCACAATAGAAAAAACAACTTTGCAGCTTTATAAATCTTGATTTAGTTTCTTTAAAGCCAAAACTATGCAGCAAACTAACAAAAACTTATCATTGACTCAATAAAATTGTAAATATGGATGGATAATTGAGACTACCAAAATCAAAAAATAATCTCAATAAACTTATCATTGCAATCACACATAAAAAATACTAGACCATTGTATTCATCTTATCATTCAAAATAGCTAGAACGGAGTTTATCTCCACCAAATAGTATTGTCTGTGTTAGCAAAGTCGGTACAAGAACAAAAATCAACAAAATAATATCTATGACTAGCAAGTATCAAGCTAGATTAAGCTAAAGCCAATTTATTAAGATATCAAAAGGTAGATGTCAACAAAAATTCAAATTCCAATTAAATTTATTTTGGGAACTCCATAGTACGTACTGACTTCAACATATCTATCACTAGCACATACAAACGGAGATAAACCAAAAACCAAGTCGTTCGCCAATATTATCCATTATCTAAACATGCCTAAATTAAATACGCCGAGCAAGAAAATCTACTGCTGAGCATCAAAATGAGCCGTTTCTTTTATGAACCCTCTCATCTTTTTAAAAAAAAAAGCAAGTTACGCTACCGTTACTGACATGTCTGCCCCAGTCGGACAACACATAATGGATATTTTCTAGCTCAAAATTACATCATATCAAATCCAGAGTAACTGTTTCGCATGAAAATGACTTAAGCAACCACTCCCAAACGGAACTCACAATGATTGTATTAGTTCATTTTAACGATTAATACCAAATTCATGCGCGACCAACAATTGAATATAATATATAAACTTGTATCTACCACAGTAACCTTATATATAAAAAAATTTGAGATCAACGGTTAGACGCTGACCTGTTGTACTACAGATCCTCTTAGCAATGAGATTGAGATCAACCCGGAACCAAACGATGATGCAAGTGCGCTAAAGATCGTATCCCATTCATCAAATATCACTTCCAACTACTGATTCCAAGTTGCTCTACATATATTAATGTTAGAGTCCAACTTCATAACAGTCGGTTACTAAAACATATAAGCGGCAAAAAATACAATTTTTATACTAACATCAGTATCTAGCATGAGACAGAAAAATCATACAAAAATCCAGTTCATCAATTAGAAGGTAAGCATGCGTAGTATGCATTGCCTGGCTACATACAAATTCTATAAAATCCATTTTTCTAAGAAATATACACTATTCACCTATTCTAAGTAATGCACTACAAAGAGGTCGTCACTAACAACATGGTCAAAAACGCTACACACAAATTCTAACTAGCTTCTTTACCACAAATAGACACAAAAAAAGAAAAAAGAAAAAAATCTAGTGTATGCTTCAACTTAATTCACCAAATTATTTTAATCCAAGCTTAAATAATAAAGATGATTTTACTTTTCTGCTCAATTAATTCATATGCCATCTTTCTGATTCTTCAAAAAGAGATATCATCATTTTAGGTTACACACATTCTGCCTACAACAATAATTATTGAAATTAATTGCAGTCATATTAGATACTAAATCAAAAAGAGACATCATCGTTTTAAACAAAACTAATTTAGCAAAAAAAAGTTTAGATGATTATAGGTCTGATTTCTTATCATCAGGCGAATAAAAACTCTGACTGAAATCAGAGTAAATAGGTTTTTCAACCCCATAAAAATTCTAAAATCGATTGGCGATCAAATTAAATGATAACCTATCTTTCAAATCGCTTTCAATGATGAAATCTTCAAAATAGTTTGCTCAAATTCATCGATTTCCTCTCAATTTCAAGTTAATCTTCAAGAAAAGAAACTGATGACGACGACTTTGGCTTTTCAAGATCAATCGAGTGTTTGTTTCGTAATTATATTTAGGTTAGAAGATTGAACTTTCACTGGAACGATGAGATTGGGTTTTCTAATTTTTTTTTCTTCGTTCGGGGAGCAGTTTCCACGAATTGAAAATGAAGAAACAGGAGCAAGATTAATCGAGTGTTTGTTTTAGTTGGCGGGTATTTTTGTCATGAAAAAAAATTAGCTTTGGACTGAATCGTTTATAAAAGGACTAACTCATACCAAATTTGGTAAATTTGGATCTCCTAGAACTAGGCTTGAGAGAGCTGGACTAAAGAGTCTAAAGTCCAACAACTATGGGATTAAATGTTAATTTCTACTTTCCCGGATGCATATGGTTTGGCTGAGGTAGACAAACAACGTATGTAGCCCTTATCGAATAGTTATATGCAGATAGCATGAGTGACCACTTTACAGCTAACAGTAAAACAAGTTTAAGAATAAAAGAAATCTAGTTAACTGAACTGGAGTACATTAAAAATATATAACTACTCTGTGAATTTCGGAGTTGTTTGGGTAGAAGTAGAACCCAGAAAAGATGAATCATCGAAACCAAATCCTGTTACTAGTTTTTACAATTTGTTACTTCGTCTCTTTCATTCTCATCATCAACATCCAATGATAACCAGTTCTCATCAGCAGCAGATGGTAAAGTATTAGAGCTTGTTGATTCAAACTTCGATTCAGCAATTGCTTATTTTGATTTCCTCCTCGTTGATTTTTATGCTCCCTGGTGTGGTCACTGCAAGCGTCTCTCCCCTGAGGTATGCTTTCCTTAATTATTTGATTTAAACCCTAAAATTATTCTTCAGTGTTAGATCTTATGTAGATCACACCAGTAGATTTTAATTACCTCATCCACTATTCAAAAATTAAATAGGTTTTGGTTGATGTTCATATAAACATATAATAATGCATCCATTTTCATCTATAAGATGAGAATTGTACTCCTTGTTTATTATTATTTATTTATTTTAATGTTTTTGGATAATATGTTTGCTTTCAGTTTCGCAAGTAAGAACTTCATGTCAGTTGTAAAGTTCAATACTTGATTACCTTTGACTGAATCAGTGACCTGCAACATAAAACCTTAAAGTCTTGATGAGATTTATGTTTCAGCATTATGTAATTATTTCTGCAATTTTGGTCATGTTACTCAACTTACTCTATTATTATACATTGTAAACTGAAAGTTATTTCCCTGTTGGAACGTTGTCTGGTCTTCGTTTGTTGCCGAGGGACTTGTGATAACTCTGTTAAAACTTTGAGCCATGTCGGGAAGTGTTTTAGCCTAAAGATGGATACATTTGTTTTGTTTAGTGTGGGTGTGACTTAAGTGTTTTTTAACACGGGCCTCACATGAGCAGTACAGCCATCTGTTTCACATGCTAGTGATGAGCAGCAAGCTTCTTGTGCACATTTTGAGTAACCGATGGTGCTTCAAGCACAAGAATTTATTAGGTTTAGTGCTTGGAAGGCCTATTTTCAAATTTCAACATTCTTAGGTTGAGATGGTTTCCATGTTGTTACCAATGCTGCTTTAACCAGCACAAGTCTCAGAACCCCTGTCTTTGTAACATATCCTTTAGTTGTTGTTTTTTTGTTTCTATCAAATAACATCTCATAATTGGTCCATCAGATTGACTTGTTGAGGCTTTATTTTGCAGTTAGATGCAGCAGCTCCTGTGCTTGCAAAGTTGGAGAAACCCATTGCCATTGCGAAAGTCAATGCTGACAAGTATACCCGTCTAGCTACAAAATATGAAATTGAGTATGTTACTCCATGTTTACTTGTTCTGTGATGTTTTACCTTTTGATATTCTATGAGGTATATAACTTCAGTATTTGATGATTGTGAAATCTGATGTCTGGAAAATTCAGTAGTTATACTGATTGTTTGCAGCAGAGAACTTTTTATTCTAGGCTTCCCATACTAAATACTTTTACCCAACATACTTGTGTAATGCAGTGGGTTTCCTACTATGATGATCTTTATGCACGGCGTCCCTGTAGAATATAATGGTCCAAGGAAAGCAGAATTGCTTGTTCGGTTCTTGAAAAAGTTTGTTGCTCCAGATGTCACTCTTCTCGAATCTGATAGTGCCATTAGTAACTTCATTGAAATGGCTGGCACAAACTTTCCTATATTTGTAGGCTTTGGGCTGAACGAGTCTGTGGTGTCAGAGTTGGCGATCAAGTACAAAAGAAGGGCTTGGTTTTCTGTAGCCAAAGATTTTTCTGAGGACGCTATGATTACTTACGATTTCGACAAGGTTCCAGCTCTAGTTTCCATGCATCAAAATTACAATGAGCGAAGTGTTTTCTATGGCCCCTTTGAAGGTGTGTATGGGTATGAACTTAATTTGCACGGGTTACATATGTGTCCTGTCATGGTTAAGGTCATAGTTTTCGGTCTCTATATGCTCTTAAGAATCCCTCTTCTTTTGTTTTTGATACTTAATTACTTATCAAAATCTGATGTTTCTAAAGAAATTTGATACATATTACTAATAGTATATCATATAATGGTTCTCCTCATAGGCTTGGTTTCCTAAGATAGCGTGCCACGTGGAAACAGTTGACATGAGCCTAATTGTTAGAAGGTGCTTTATGCGTTTTAAAATTGAGGAAAGAAAGACTATCTGGTTAGTGAACAGTTCAGTTGCGCACAGTTATATGGTTTATAGCGTGTTTTTGATTTTCAGTTCACCTAGTCAACATTCTCTGAAGCCTGTAAGAGCAGTAGTTTTTTCTCATTTCTTGCATGTACTGCGTCTGTTAGTATCTCACATCATTAGTTGATTTAGGATGCTTAAGCGGTAACTTAGTTAGTAGCTTCTTGTGCATCCTATCATGCACGTACCTCTTTCTGTAAATGAAACTGTCACCAGAAAATTTGCATCAACAAACCATTTGTAACCTTGAATTACAGCTTAAAGTTGATTATCTGAGCTGTTTTTATATGGAAAATAAGAGGCTCAAAATAAAGTACTTTAAATGGTTACCATCTGGAAAATATTTATGTAAGATTCAGCATCATGAATCCTTCTTTTCCGTTGAACACTCTATTTAGAACTTTATTATATGTTAAAAGGTATTTGTTTCATATGCTACCGTTTCTTGAGTATTCGTCAACAACACCTTACAAGTTTAACGTTAACTAAACTTTGGTGTCACAGGAGATTTCCTGGAGGATTATATCAAACAAAGTCTGCTGCCTTTGACTATGCCCATAAACTATGAAACACTCAAATTGTTGAAAGACGACGAGAGGAAAGTTGTTCTTAAAATATTGGAGGATGAGTCAAATGAGAGATCAGTTCAATTGATCAAGCTATTGAGGGCTGCAGCATCTGCAGACTGTGACTTAATCTTTGGATATGTCGGGTATAAGCAATGGGAGGACTTTGCTGATACATTTGGCGTCAATAAGAAGACAAAACTGCCAAAGATGATTGTTTGGGATAGAGATGAAGAATACTTCACAGTAAGTTCATCCTTCTCTAGATTTACTTCATTATGTTTCCTCGGCAATTGTTATACATTCCTACAGCTTACTTAACATTCCATTAAATTTGAGGCGTTCCTAAACATATTTTTATCATCTGACAAAAAGGTTGTAGGTTCAGAAAATCTGGAGGAAGAGGATCAAGGGACTCAAATACACGATTCCTCGAAGGATACAGAGAAGGAAGAACAGAGAAGAAATCAATTAGTGGTCCATCAATTATGGGTTTCCTAAATTCATTAGTCGGCATTAAATCTGTATACCTTCTTGTATTTATTGTTGCGGTCATCATGCTTATACAGACCATAAACAAACAAGATGACCAAGACGAGGTTCCTCAGAGAACACAAGCTCATCCTACTGGTGATCAAGGAAGCAGTTCTGCATCCGAGAGTGAAAACAAGCCAGTTTATCGACCTGAGGACAAGGAAGACTAATTTAACTCACAACCTTTTAGTAGGAGACTCCTGATCTGGTTCCCATTTAAAGAAGGTAACGGCACTTGCCTGAACCAAGTCAATATTCACCTTTTTAAGAAATATAACCTATTAGTGAATTCTACTCACCTATTATTACATTCTGAAACTTGCAGGGAAAAAGGAACGAATCAAAGAAAAATCTCAAGAAACTATAACTGAACAAATGTCTACAGCTATGAGACTAAAACTTAGTTCCATTTTATGTGCAGTATGCATTATACGATCCATCGTTTAGAAACGATATTGTATTCTCAATCTCTTCTAAATGTAACCCTTTGGCGATGCTGATGTACTGCAACATTTCATAGTTCTTCTTCGTCCATTTCATAGTTCTGCTTCAGCAGTTGAACCAGAGCATTCCCCATGCTTCATTAAAACAAG
This sequence comes from Papaver somniferum, assembly GCF_003573695.1. NCBI lineage: Eukaryota > Viridiplantae > Streptophyta > Magnoliopsida > Ranunculales > Papaveraceae > Papaver > Papaver somniferum. The sequence goes on from NC_039364.1 coordinate 34,843,098, forward strand.
ACGACACAATTAGTTCTCTGTTCATAACAGAAATCTGTCTAACAAGCACATACGAACACAGTATATAATGTTACAACACCAAACAATTAGTTAATCACCTGTTTTACAAAACCATTGAATAAACCTTAGAAATTAACATGTCGTACCCGAGAACACCATCGAATAAACCTTAGAAATCAGCTATTTAAACCATGCTTGTATCTTCTCTTCCATACCTTCTTCATGTTGCTAGTAAATGGAGAAACCTGAAAACATTATAAAAACTTGATTTAGGGTAAAACCATTAACCCTAAGTACTAAAACACCGTACTCTTCTCTCAGTTTTTCCCTAACAAAGAGACTAAAAACCTAAAAATCCAAGATTTTTAGGCTTCCAACTAGTTACTTGTAGACCCTTATTTTCAATAATTACAAATTTCTAGATTCCTCCCATTCTAGTTCTTTATATAGATAATACAAACTTGACCGTTGAGAAATCTTAACTTTAGGAACAAGTTTTCCTAATTTGGTTCTTAAGTTCCTTAATTTTAGGAACAACTTTACAAAAAGTATTAATCTCATAGAAATCAGGAACACGAAAACTCTTTCGTAATTGGATTGGGAAACCAATCTCAATGTGGAAATGGACCCAAAAAGGAAACATGTTGTTTTACTTACAATTCTCCATCCCGGATCATTCTTTCAAGCATGAGACGACCAACAATGAATCACCTTTATCTTCCACAGAAGTTGTTCACTATCTGTTAGGGCGTTGATCGGTTAAATCACCAGGCGTTAGTCTGTAATGTTTAGTTCCCAAACTCGGGGTCACTTTATTGATTATTAAAGTCAAGTTGGTTAAGCTAGATTAGGTACACAGAAATGTTGAGACTTTCTCTTGTTACTCACGAAGAACCTGAAGACGTATCGACAACAACAAAGATATCATCTTTAAGTTCGGGGTCAGTACTACAGACTTGACTTGTTCCATTTATATCTTTTTTTCTTTCAAGTCATATTCATTGAAAACATAAAATACAAAGTAAAAATTTTCTACAACGACTTTAGTATTGGGGACTTGGTAATTATACTATAATCAAAGTATCATTAAAGAATCATATACTAGTTGTTTCTACAACTTGGGTATATGGAGTTGCGAAGTATAATTTACATATGGACTTCATGTTATTGACATTACAGTAAATAGTAATACATTATTGTTTAGTGTGTTGAACTTGAGGATGAACCCATACCATGAAATTATAGTTTAAGGAAGTAAGACTTGCAAAACTTGTTTCATAGTGAAAAGATGATTCATGATCAAAACTAGAGCCAATCCCTAATAAGGATCTAATCTAGGACCGATCCTAAGTAAGGATCTAATCCAGGACCAATCCCTATTAATCAGGATCTAATCCAGGACCGATCCCTAATGATCAAGTTATAATCCATGACCCGTCCTAACTAGTCTAACTAAACTTTACACTTTCGATGTATTTGTTATCTTCGAGTTTCAGCAGACATGGAGGTGTACATGGGTTAGACTGAGAATATTCATAAATATTGACATAGTGATTTAAACATTAGTACATAGTATTACTAATAGTATATCATATAATGGTTCTCCTTGTGAGCTTGGTTTACTAAGATAGTGTGCCATATGGAAACATTTGGCATGAACCTAATTGTTAGAAGGTGTTTTATGTGAGAAAAGAAAGACTATCTGGTTAGTGAATAATCCATTAATGCACAATTATTTAGTTTATAATATGCCTTTTTATTTTGAGTTCCCCTAGTCAACATTGTTTGATTATAGTTGGCGGTGCCTCATCGGATGGACTCATGTTTGGAGAAAGTGCATGAGAGATAACATATACTTTAAAATTTTAGAAAAATCTTCCTAGGATTTCCTAGGAACTTTCTAGGTTTAGTGTCTTCTGTTGATTATCGAGATGTTATGTTAATAGATCAATATAAAAATCCTTTGGCCATGATTAGTACTATGAAAAATAATGCTCTCTTAGTTCAACAACCTATTAAAGAACCCATCTCCTATGTAGAGATGATATCTGGTTCGAAAAATAAAGGGATTTCTCTTTCTCAATTGCCAAAACCTGCAGTATTATGAAAAAGAATGTTTTATCAATCAAGATATATAAGGAGGAACATCTCAGAGGTGTTAATGAATGCAAAAACAATCTAATTGGGCATTTAATCCTTCCCAAGGGTTCTCCCCTGATGAAGTTTGAAGACAAAATAAAAAAAATGCTTACGATATGGCTTTCCAACATATTGTGGATAATCTCTTCTCTTGGGAATGACTATTTTTTTTTTTCGTTTCAATTCACTTGATAATGTTCTAGTGATTCGTTTTTTTGGTTCAATCTATTTAAAACCTGGTATGATGCACTTACAATAACGTTGGACTAAGTAGTTCACGAACTTTCTTTGATCACAAGAAATAATTGCTTGAACTTAAACATCCTAGCATGTTTCATCATTATAAATAAAGGACTCTCTGCAATTAAGAATTTCAATCCCAGCACGATGTGTCCTAGTTGATGCTAGAGTCGTCCTCTAATGACCAAGGTTTCCTCGAAAAACATTATTAGGTTACGACTTTGAAATCTTCACTAAGTTATTCATGAATCTTAGTTATACTTTATTTTACTAACCTTACGCATCCTTGATATCCGAATTTTTCTTTTGATCATCGTAGTTCTTATTTATTCTAAGTTTCATCTCTTCTGTTGTAAGGCCATTCAAAAACTATTGATTGAGGAAAAATATTAATAGGAACTACCAAGATTTCTTCGTCTATGACTTTGTAGTTCTGCAAATTGATGTCTAAACTTGATTTAGATTGATATTGTGAGCTTGAACCAATTAGGAATATTTATAACTTTTGAAAAGAGTAAGTTATCCTAATTGTTGAGGTTTTATTGATATATTTTTTTAAATCGAGGATCCCTCAAAGAAAATTGATTTTCATTACCGTGATTGAAACATATTTGGAGGAAATCAAATGTGCTTCCTGTTAGAGGAACCAAGTGCATAGGATCTTGTGAGATCCAAGAGATATAAGTTGCACTACTGAAGCTAAATTTCTCGAAAGGTTAAATTCGTCTCAACTAAATTTCCAGTCCAAAGTCTCATAGTATAATAGTGTTAGTAGCGGCTTAATACAGTGCGGTATTCAAATTGGACGAATTCCCAGGGTTTTACTGCTAGATTGCGGGTTTTAACATTAGCAAAACTTCTTGTGTTTTAAGTTATTTTTTTCTGTATTATATTTTGTATAATATAATTGATATATCACAAGTAGTACGTTAATCAACCTAGATAATTTTTAGCTTGATAGTAAAGATTTTACAATACCCGTTCTTGTTGAATTCGAATATTGAAATATAGATCATGCAAGACTTTGTCTTGATTGGATTCGGATATTGAAGGTTCAAATACATACTAGGTTGACCTTGTAGATTTATATCTTAATTTATCATCCCAAGGATTCCTTATTTTATAATCTTGAACGCGAATTTTGTTTCCGAACACATAGATTATACAAAGTTAATTAATGGAGATCGCATCTTACATTATAACTCGAGGATTTTTAGTTTTAATCATAAAAATCCACTTAATACCATTGTGTGATATCACACAATACAGCCACTTCATTTCATTTTTTTTCTTAACGCTTTGAAAGTCAATAGAAACTATTATATAACATGACATTCAAAGTCCACAGATCTACTAGAGTTTTATATCTTTACCCGATCCATTTTTTAATTACATGTTTATGGAATTTTTTGATCACATTGTACTTATTGGATCATCTCCAAAGGTGATATATTAAAAAAAAAAAAATTACGCCACATAGGAAGTACAAACAGTTATTTAAAAAAAATTTCTCCAACTCTTCAACGTGAAGATGACATATCAATTATTTCATTTGAAAGACACCATCTTGCTTAAACTTTTCTTTTTAGAGGACAACAAATATCTTCCTACTAAACTAAACATATGTTTCCATAAATCAATTCAAAGATACAAAATAGAAATGATGTTAATCAATCATTAAAGAGACTTATGCAGAGAGAAAAAAGATAAAACGGCAATATATCCAAGTCCCTCGTGCACCCGAGATCCGTTTTTTTGGGATGGTTAAATAGAAAAGAAGATATTAGCGTTTTGACACCGACTATTGGAAATGTTTATTCTCTAAACGTAGTTTTCAGAAAATTGTAACCTTATATGCAAATTATTCTTCAAGAAGATGTCTTGAGTGTACATATAAAACACACATATTTACCATTAGAATGCTCTTATACCAAAAAACTACTACTTTTTGGACCATACTTTTCCACCCTACAGGTATCTCACCAAATATCACAACAACTAACTTTCCCGTAGTGCATTTTTTTTTGTACGAACCTTCCATCATTTAAAAAAAAAAGAAAAAAAAAGAGCTCGCATCCTTTTTTTTTCTTTGTTGAAGGGTTTCAATTCCCAATTTATTTAAATGCATCAAAATCGTTCTTTTGTCTCACATAGTCATATTCCAAAAATTAATAAATAATAAAAATCATTGTGATTTACGAGCACTAAATGTTCCAACCTTTTTTCTTATTACTTTTTTTTACTCTCTTTTCACCATATGTTTCAACCTATACTTGGCACAAAATGAAAAACATAACCATTCCGAGGATTTACTTCCAACCTCAGATAATACTATATTCTCATATGTAGCAATTGACATGAAACTGTTCCACAAAAACAAAGTTTTCCACAGCTTAAGGTGGAGTCCATATTTCCACTCGTAACTACACGGAGATTAGAACTTTCGACACAAGAGGAATTAAACTACATGCAAAGTCATTGATACCTTTTTAACTTTTGGTTAAGATCTAGAAATTAACTCAAAAGAATCGGTCTCACTTAGTTTACATCGAAGAAATAGACTGATAATTTGTTAGCCAAATTAGGTTAATAAGATGAAATGAAACTCAAAATACCCAATACTTCAACTTCATATTAAATGTTCTACTTTTAAAATATTTTTCTCCACAATCTGTCTTATTTATTCTCTTTTATTGGTACTTATAATTTTCTTTATATGTACCTCAACAAAGTTTCTCTTGTATTGAACCGAACTATAGTTGGACCCGCTTGACAATTACGTATACATCTGATGAGGGAAATTCCTCTATGAATTACAGCAACAAATTTTATTTGTGTAGCAGTTAATCTTTCTTTGGATATTATTGATTAATGATCTGACAAGCTAAATCTCGAAAGCATAACAATAATGCATATCTTTGAACATATGTTGACCTACGAGTAATGGTAGAGCATATACTACCTGCTATGAATAAGAAATCTTGTATAATATTTTATCATAATAATTTGATATTACAAACTTCTCATCAGTAACACAACAACCATGAAGGAAACGTAAAATGGTTTAATTACGACAAAGATTTACTCCAAAGATATTATAGTCAATGTTACAGTTATCAGTTAGTGGGTCAACGCAAGACAAAGGAAGAAGAATGGATTACAAAAATCAACTTCAAACCATACAAGTTCACTGACATTAGAATTTTTATACAAAGATAAAAACGTGATTGTAGTGTTATAAGTACATTTTTCTCCGCATAATACATTAGCCGTCAATTGCTAGCCAATGGGATAAAATTCTGATATGAACTAGTAAAGAACCACTTATAAACTGAATGTGTGGGAAATTTAATGATCACCTCAGCATGAGGAAATCTTGGGTTCAATCAACAGGTGAGAGCTGATGTGGAGACGAGGTATGATCGCTGGTTTAAGCATAGTAAAAGTGGAGTAAATCCACAAATTGCAAACAGTTTAATCCATTTCTGGGACAGGGCTAGAAAGCATATTAGGTCAAATATTGCTCCGTTCAACTGGATGGACCTAAAGGAACAATTAGAGTCCACATTTTTATTGGGTCTGCTCAAAGACGGAGTGCCTCCAGTAAAAAAGATGAGCCTAGATGGCACTGAAGATATCCGTGATTTTGTTTTTTCCGGTGATGTATCCCCAAGTCGTAGAAGATATCTGGATTATTATTTGAATGCAGTGCTTGAGCAAGACCCCACACTAGATGAATTGGAAAATGACATGATGCATTGTCTGGAAAAAACAACCGATCGAAGAAGCTGAAGCCAACAAATATGTGGATGCGAATGTAGGGGTTGGGGTGAGCTTTGGAACATTCAAGCATACTCAACCAGTTCTTATGTTCCGGATGTTGATTTCACATGTGTAAAAGTTGGTGAGTGGGTGGACTACAAACTGATACGTAAATCTTCAAGTACGATCTTGGACGAATTAAAGGATCTGAGGACCATCTTCTTTTTCTGTGGTATTTATAATTTTCTTTATATGTATCGTAACAATGTTCCCCTCGTATTAAACCGAACTATAGATGGACCCTCTTGATAATTACGTATACATCTGATGAGGGAAATTTCTCTAAATTACAACAACAAATTTTATTTTTGTAGCAGTTAATCTTTCTTTGGATATTATTGATTAATGATCTGATAAGCTGAATCTCGAAAGCATAACAATAATGCATATCTTTGAACATATGTTGACTTGCGAGAGCATATACTACCTGCTCTCAATAAGAAATCCCTTATATTATTTTATCACAGTAATTTGATATTACAAACTTCTCATCAATAACACAACAACCATGAAGGAAACGGGAGATGGTTTAATTACGACAAAGATTTATTCCAAAGATATTACAGTCAAAAATTATAGTTATCGGTTAGTGGGTCAGCGCAAGACAGAGGAACAAGAATGAATTACAAAAATCAACTCCAAACCATACAAATTCACTGAGATTATAATTTGTATACAAAGATAAATACGTGATTGTAGTGTTATAAGTACATTTTTCTCCGCATAACACATTAGCCTCCAATTGCTAGCCAATAAGATAAAATTATGATATGAACCAGTAAAGAACCACTTGAAGCGAGTTCTAGAACTCTAGAGCGAATTTTTATATGTTACAGTTGCTGGTGTCACTGTAATACAGTGGTAAAGTCAATGACCTGAGTTCGAAACTCGTCAGCACCAAATTATTTACCGATAAAAAAAAGTACATTACCAAGTAAATAATTATTCATCTTGTCTATTATTTATCACTTCTCGTTTGGTTCCTGAATGATACATCCAACAAATAAGATCTTAGTGTTACCCATATATGAATGGTCGTTAGAGTTTACATTCAAAATGTTTCAGAATATTTGTTTATTCATATTTTTAGGCATTTTTTATGATTATCACTAATTGTAATTATACATGTTTTTCCAACCAAACAACAGTGCACTTTTTCCCTTCAATGAATGTGTATCCATATCTAACCTACAAGATTTCTTTCAGTTGGTTATTTTTATCATGTTTCCAGAACATACTGTATTTCTAGCACAAGATACAAATGTTCATAATTAAGATAGTATTTAGTCTACATTACTCAATTGATTTTATTTATTTATTTTAAGAAAAAGGCAATACTTAGATAACAACATATATACGAATTTATTCTCTTTATTGTATCTTTTGGTAACTTGAAAGTGTTCATTTGATGTAGAGGAACTAAATTTAGGACATGATTGACCATCAATGTCCTACTTGCTTTACTCATAACTTTTCCCCTCTATTTTGCTAACATATTCTTCATATCATTAATGAGATTATTAAATTAAAAAAAATCTTCTTTTTTAGAAATAATAGTATTCCCAAGTACTTCTCATTTTTATTAATTGCCTGCACATTCAAAATGTTGATGATATCTTGAAGGGTGCATTGCTCAATTTATTCCTAAAATTGATTCCACTTTTCTGGTAGTCTACTAATTAATCATATGCAAAATATGTTCATATCGTAAAAGAATTCATTTGTGATATTTATATGAAATCTTCTGACGAAACATGATTATGTCCTCCAGAATTAGCTTCGAAATTTGACGAGCCATCTAATCTTCTGACAACATGGCCATCATCTCCGATAGAAGCTTGTATAAGCGGCCTTAACTTATTTGTAACAAAATATCTATTAAAATCAATGAAACTCTTCATCTGCATTTGGACTATTTAGTTGAAAAAAGAGAGCAAATAAATAATATTTTGGACAAATTTTCTATTTATGCTTCTATATTGCATATCTTGCTCTTTGTTAGTTTTCTCGGCCCCCATCTTAAAACAAGATTCAAGCAATTGAATAGAACAAAATGAGAAAGAGAAGAAAACTAAATTTAGATATCCTCGGAGAAAAATTAACAAGAAAGAAGAAAACAAAATAAAGATTCCAACATAATAGTGAAGTTATGACATATTATACTTTGATTATTGTAAAACATAAAAACTTATCTTCAAAAAAATCACAATACGAGAAACAAAAAGTAAGATTGAGATCATACTTCCAAAATAAATGAAGTAGTTATAGAAGAAAAAAAGTGGAAGAAAATTAGAAATTGAAGCAAAAAATTGAACTTTAATGTTAGAGAATTTCCTTTAATGCAAGTCCTTGGACGAGAAATTGGTCGTTACTTGACTACAATAAATGTCTTGAGTAAAAACAACTCTCCAAAAGATTTATTGTTGGTGTTTTATAATAGGGATTACTGGAGTTTAGAAAGAAACTTATAAGTAAAACTAGAAATGATATTGACTGGTCAATATTTAGCGGTTTTGGGTGCTAGCCACCGCATATTTACTGAGTTTTTCCAACAATATAATTGTAAAATTAATGGTGTCGTATATAATATTCTTCTTCACAAAAGCGACGTAACTTTTCTATATCCATTTCCCTCATACTTAGATCATCAGTCGTCATCAACCTATTATTAGGAAAAAAGAATATAAAGAAATTGATTTTAGTTACAAGTATTATATTTCAAATGGTTTTTGATGGAATAAAGCTGGTACCGGTTCATTTCATACTATAGCTACACCACTAAGCGTGTACTCATCATCTAATCATAACCAGTTATCTTTTATTCCCTACTGAATATTTACTTTATATATGAGTTTTAGTCGTAAAAATCCACTTAATAGGAATGTCCGAAATTTCATACAATCTACCCACTTTATTTCCTTTGGCTCTTGACGCTTCAATTTTCAATAGGAATCTATCACATAACATGACATCCCAATCCGCATATCATCATAATGTCTTGTTTCTCTACCGGATGCAATCTTAAAACTCACACTCTTATAAAAAAAAAATCGAGCTCATTGTACTTGTTATCTTCTACATTTTAAATAAAAAATTGTTAATCCACATAGGAAGCATACACAATTCTTAAAAAAAATCATCTCAAACTTTCTAATGAGAAGATAACGCGACAATTTTTTTTTAGAGACATCCTTTTTTTTAGAGGTTCAACAAGGGTATATATTCCCATTTAACTAAGCATATTTTCAATAAATCCAATACAAATTTTGAAAAGGAGAAGGTACCAAGTACACCACTAACTTTTTCGTTCGTGAACCTGTATGGAAAAATTCCTTGGACGATCTCAAAAATCAACATTGTTAGAGCATTGCTAGGTTCAACCCACCAAACGTTGGTATGTCAAATTTGGTTATCATATTTTAGTATCAAAACTCAATTAGAGTCGCTTGATTAAATGTACTAGAGTCAACTTCGTTTAGGTTAGACTAGAAAGTCTAAGAATGTTGAGACATACAAGTATTACCTTGAAAACCTGAAGATCGTGAAGACATACCGACTACAATGAAGACATCATCCATCCACTTGAGGTTAGTGATACTGACTTGACTTGTTTCCGTTCCTATTGCTATTTTAACGTCGTTTAAGATTGAAAACATAACATGTGAAGTTATATTTAATACTCTAGTACTAAACTTGGTCATTTTATTATGATCAATTTAATTACGAAGTACAACATTTATCTTTTGAACTTCATAAATGCGACATCGACATAATCTATATAACTCGTTACTTGATTATGTATTGGATATATGTGTGATTTCATCCTAGGAAACTATGTTTGATTACATATGTTTAAAGGAAGTACATATACGAAACTTGTTTTGTAATAAAAAAGAAATCAATATATAGGCGTTTAGGTCATATCTATTACATGACCAAATCGAACCTAAGGTGAGAACTTTAGTAGAACCGATCTTAATAACTTATATTGAGAGTTATGATAAAACCGATCCTTACCTATTTTATGATACATGGTAGAACCAGTCTTAAATTATATTGAGAGTTATGGTAGAATGGATCCTTACTTATATTGGGATACATGGTAGAATGGATCCTTACTTATATTGGGATACATGGTAGAATAGATCCTAGCTTTTGTTGGGAGTCTTAGTAGAACCGATCCTATATGTTGGGAGTTGGGGTAGAACCGATCCCTACCTATATTTGTAGACTTGGTAGAACCGATCTTAACCTATGTATTATTGATACTCAAGGTGATCCAAACCGAAATATTATTTGATACTCAAGGAGTCATGGTAGAACCGGTCCCAAGAGAAAAAATGATTTTCAACATTCACATATTACTTACTGTTTTGTGTGAGTTTGGAACTAGGGTTTGCTAAATAAGAAAGTTCCAAATGTCGACATAATTTGAACATGTATATAATTCTTATCTTCAATTGTTCAAAGATATTATTTGATACTCAAGGTGATCCAAACCGAAATATTGAGAATCTTTTAATTGAGATTTTTGAATAATATTTTTTTGATTTTGCAGCAATCAAATCATATGTTTTGAAAAGCTCTATTAGTTAAGTACTAAACTAATATTAGATATTTTCTAAAAAGAGATTTCGGAATTACAAGTTAGATATTAGTTGGAAATATGAAAACCGAAATAAGGTACTTTTTTCATATCTTGAGAATATTTCGATTTTGGAATTTTCTTGTTTTCCAAACAACCATGGTCTATAAATAGTTGAGTTTGCATTTCTTGCAAACTATCCTAAGAGCCAGACAAACTTCATTCGTGTTGTTTCTGGTGGAGCCGTCTATCCGGAGAGGAAAATACCCTAACTAAGTTAAATCTTTTACGAACACTCGTTTAAAGACTTTTGTGGGATCAAGAACATTTACGAATACCGCCGGTGAGAAACTAGATAATTGGAGTTTTTGATTGTTGATTTCATTGACTAACAATTGTTGAAACTTTGATTGCACCTAGTTTGATTATTCTTGAGAGCCATTTCTTCTAATATAAGGTCAATCAAACTAGATCAAAGTATTGACTCGATCTTCAAAACTTTTTTTAGAGTTGAAGACAACTTGTGATCATCCATTATTAACAGACTCCATTTTGTGTGTGGTCGATCAAAAGTGGAATCAAGTTTGTGTTGTGCAGGTACAATAGAAGGCAAGTGAAGATTTTGAGATAAGAAGATTTATCTTATTAAGTTTCGTATCTCGTGATTGGTGCACACATCTTGATCGGCTGGGATCCGACTTAGATCTGATTTTTCTTTGACAGATTTGATCATATAGTCATTTAGATCGGCAACTATCATTTGGTGGTATTCTTCAATATCTGGATCTGATAGTTGAGAATCTAGATCTGATTTTCGGATTTGGATTGATCTTACCCGACAAAGGAGTTTACTAGTTTAAACCGAAGAGCCTTTGTCAAAACTCAATGAATCTTTTCTTAAAAGATAATTGGAGTAGTTACCAAACAACTTTATTCCTTTACTGTTTGGAAGACGATCAAAAGGATTTGAGTGCTTAACACTTTACACCGGTAAAGCAACTCAAGATAGTGATTTTTATCTTGGGATTCACATGCGTTGGCCAGGCGGTTGTAGGCGCAGGGATACTGAGGGAACTAAGTAACTAGGGGTAGATTACTTGGTATCAACTATACGAAGTTGGATTTGTTCTTTGTATAGCGGCTTAATTCTGAGAGTATTCAAGACTGGACTAGGTCCCAGGGTTTCTCTGTATTTGCAGTTTTCTCGTTAGCAAAATCTTGTTGTGTCGTTTACTTTACTTCTGCATTATAATTGTGTTATTATAATAAAGTAAATAACACTTGTACGTTAATCTTAATCGCTTGATATTGATCATATAGTAAATTCGTTTGGGCCGTAAATATTATCAAGTGAATATCTCGAAGTTATATTTTCTCGACTTTGTCTATAGACGATCACTTCAGATATCAGACTTATAGGTTGAAACGAAAAGATTGTGGCGTATTGGGTACCCTCGATATTTCAAATTATCCAAGAACAACCTAGTCTATAATCAAAGTGCACAAACCGAATTCAAATAATAGAAAGTCTTGTGATCTATATTTCAAGATACGAACTCACAAAAATAAGTCCTGTAAGTTCTTTACAGTTGAGCTAAAAACTATCTAAGTTGATTAACGTACTTCTTATGACATTTCAATTATAAAGATAAACGACATAATGCGGAAAAGAAATAACAAAAAATACCAAAAATTTGTTAACGAGGAAACTACAATCTTGTTGAAAAACCTAGAGACCTCGTCTAGCTTGAACACCGCACTGAGTTAAACCGTCACAAACACTATCAGACTTCAGACTGGGATGTAGTTGAGAGTGAATCGACCCTACAAGCAAATCAGCTTCAGTTTGCTTATTATGTATCTTGGATATCGTAAGACCCTACGTACTTGATTACCCTAGCTTACTTCCTTTACATTCCTAGAAGTTGCTTCTACTGAAATGAGCACTTTAAACTAATCTATCTCAAATAGATAACATATTTATTTCCTTCAGAAAGATTTGCAATCAAGGTAATGGAAATCTATTTGTTTTTGAAGGATTTTCAAGGGTAAAGAAGATATCAAGAAAACCTCAAAAAATAAGGATGGCTTAATCTCTTCAAAAGTTTACAGAGATTTTTAATCAATTCTACCTCACAAGATCAATCTAAGAAAAAATATGAATCTTGTGGAATTACAAAGACAAAGAGAACTTTATAATTTTTATCAATCTTACTCCTTAATTGGTCGTATATCAGAAGATACGGACCTTAGAATAGACAAAAACTATGATCATCAAGATAAGATTCTGGATATCAAGAACTATCAGGTAAAAGATAGTCTGACCCAAATTCACGAATCCTTAGTGAAGACTTCAAAAGTCGTAACCTGATTATTTCTCTAGGAATCTTAAGTTTTTAGAGGACGACTCTGGACGCAACTAGGACTCAACATGCCAGGACTGAGATTCTAGTTTGCATAAAATCCTTTTTTTATAATTTTGAATAAGGCTAGGCAGCTTACCATCAGAGAAGAATTCGTGAACTAGTTTTTGTGTTTACAAATTCTTTGATACCAAGTAAACTAAACTTCTCGATATAGATTGATCATGTAAGAATTTTACCTTGAATTACAAAGAAAAATATGTACCCGTTATTTATCGACGTAAGCCCTATGAACAAATAATTAGATCAGGAACAATGGTTAAGTTGTTCGTGAACAATCAAACAATATTGGAATTTGATTATTGTTAAAGCCAAAAATTTTATGTACTGGTCAAAACATTACGCGAACAAGTTTATCATCTCGGAGTTCAGGAACCTCTTAAAACTACACAGTTCGTACGTGTACGTGAGTTAGAAAAAGTATTCAGGAACATTCTAGAAACACACATTTCGTGTGCTAGCCAAATCAGTTCGTGCATGTGAGAAAATAATCGTCAAATATAATATCATAGTTCGCGCACTTCTCATATCAATTTGTGAACGTGAATGTAACTTGATGTCTCCTAGGACTAGGAACTTCTTACGCAATTATGGTTCATTGAACAATAAATTGTCCTCATCCTCATGTCATAAGTCCTTTAGAACATTCATTGCCTGTATTTATATTTCGAGATTTGTCAAGTATTAGCTTGAACATCGAAATTTCTTCTTTGTAATTTCATCATAATAATAAAGTCATACGATATTGTTTCAGTAGATTGAATGGTACAAAAAATGAGTAAATAGGATAGTCAATCTTCACATAGCTTTGTTGATGAAGTCGTCGTAGATGTCTTCTTCATTCTTCAATCTTCAAGGGTCAATTAGTGAATTCTGATACTCAACTATCATGCTCTAATCCTAGTCCGAGACTTGCTTTAATAGACTATAAATGAAGATATAGTTTTGTGAAACTAACATTGACAACAAACAAAGATACCAAAACTTGTTAGACCGAACGGTGCCATAACAAAGGTAAAAATAGAAATGATCTTTAATCGATCAGTAAAGACACATAAGCAGAGGGAAAAGAGAAAATAAAAATAATATTCCATCCGCTTCTGGAAAAGAGTTATTATTTCTTTTTCAGTTTGGCTCTTTAAGCTAAAATGAAAAAGTGATATTATCTCTTTTCTAAAAACGGAGATAGTATATCCAAGTCCCTTATGTACCGAAATTTGTTTTCTTGGATGGATTCAAATCGTAAAGAGGATATTAGTCAGTTGCTACTGACTTTTAGAGACATTTATATTCTACTATATGAAAACTATACTTCAAGAAGATGTATTCGGTGTGGCGCCACATACGAAACACACACGTTCAGCACTGAAAAGGCTCTTATGCCCCTTCCTATGAGTTTGGAAAACATGATTGTTTGCCATTTAAGCACCCACTATGGAGGGGAAAAACTAGCAAACTTGCCTGGCTAAGTGACAAATTTGCCACTTAGCCAGGCCAAGTCAAGTTTCTACCAAGCGGTCAAGTCTCGACCGTTCGATGTAGTTTACACTGTTAGGTGTTAGATACACCGCTGCCGGGTTTTGTAAAACCGGCCGGTTTAGTTTGCACCGTTGAATAGAATCTGATCCAACGGTCATAAATGTTCCTCCCTATAAATACCACATTCCTCTACCATTTTAACTCACACCTTCTTCTTATTTTCTTAGATTTTCCAATGGCTCAAGACATGTTTATGGCTCAATTCATAGAAGAGGAACATGCGGCCGAAAATCAAAGAGTTGCACTTCGAGCTGGTGTGCAAAATGAATTAAGAAGATCAAATAGTTGGAGAGTTGCACAACAACTCAATTTTAGCACGTTCGAAGATGAATGCATCTGCAGGAATTAAGTTTTCTACATTAATCATCCAATCGTTGATGGCGCATTACGGCTAATTCCGTTTTGGGAACGCGTTTTAATGAAATTTGAAGAAGAAACAACAAACCTCTACAATCGGAATTCGTTGGTGTTGGGTGCTCGGTTCTCCATAATTTCCAAGAATGTTAACAAGTATATTGGTATGATAAGGGAAGAGGCTCGAAACAAGAGTAGTGGTGAAACCCTGCTGGAGATTGATTAAAGATGTCGTGCAAAGTGGCTGTGTGACAACGGAGAGAAGTTCCGATATGCAAGTTGTTATGAAATCTTAAAAGTGTTGCCCCAATTTAATCTAGCTTATCAATTCTAAGTTCTTAATTATAACTTATGTAGAAAACTTTAAATGAAGATTATTATTTATCAAACAAAAGTGCAATTACAATAACGATTTAAACAAACCACGAAATAACAACTAACAAAAACAACTAACAAAAACTCTCAAACTAACGATTACCACCAAATACATAATCCCCTAAGCATGTTGGATCTTGTGAAAACTCATTATTTGGACTCTGAGATGGTGGTTGAGTAACATCAGGTGAGTCATAACCTTGAAATAGCACCGGAGGCATTGCAGGTGCTTGAAATCGGTGAAATGCTGAACTTGTTGGGGTATAAATCACGGATTGCCTAAATGCATCCAAATTGACGTATGCACCACCAGGAGTAAGTACAGGACCTTGAGGAATGAAACCAAGAGGAGACTGTAAATCCGTCTTCAAGTTTGCTGCTGTTGGTGGTATATGAGTCTCTTCCACCATAGTCTCTTCCATCGGAGTGTCATGACGACTTCTACCACTTGCACGACTTCCACTTGCACGACTTCCACTTGCACGACCTCCACTTGCACGACCTCCACTTGCACGACCTATTGTATTGCTGTCACCGGACATTTGAGAACTTGACCCTAACGGAGTCTCAGGCAATTCGTAACTCAATTGATAACTCAATTCATCCCTCAAAGCATGCATCTGACTCAAGTTAAAATTGCGAAATTGATTGGTAAAATGCGCAAACTTTTTGAACTCGGTCTGATACTCTTCCTTTGTTGCATCCACATCATCGTATAGATAGCTCTGCTGCATACCTTCACTAGTAAGTGGAACTGTAATAACATCTCCACTCAGTGATAAAGTCTGGACTTCCTAATACAATGGAGGCATATGTGACCCCATTTGGGTGCTAGGGTACGTACATGGTTCGCCCGTCCGTGGTGGGGGTTGGGATGGAAGATCTGTAAGTGGCAAATTTTCAATTGCTGGAAAGTCAACACTACCTAAGTTTTGAGGATGAACAACAATATTTAGCTTGCATACCAATTGTAGTAATCATAGTCATTTTCTGGTTCTTGGATAAAATCTTCAGCTTCTTCCCAAAGTTGTCCATTATTTATCAACTGTATCCAATCCTCATGTGAAATAATTGAGCAAGGAAACGGGTTGATTGCTTTTACCTTTCTTCCTTGTAACTGAAAAAGATGTCTTTCTCCGTAGTACAAAATAGCCTGACCACTAACTGGACTGTAAAACACAAGTCTCTTAAGGCTTAACCGAAGCATGTCTTGAGTAGGGGTGGGACTTGGGTTGGGTCAACCCACCCAACCCATGCCCAACCCGAACATTGGGCGGGCATGGGCAATGTATTTTAAACGTTTGGGCAAGTTCAGGTACAATTTTAATAAACCCTAGTTAAATTTAGGCAAGCATGGGCATAAATATTTGTAATCCGAGCAACCCACCCAACCCGAAGAACTATAATATAATTATATAAACGATTTTTATAATTGGTAGTATTATCTATTAAGAGCAATTTTAGCCATTATCTTCAAACCTAATAATGAAAATATAAATCATATCTATCTCATTACTAATTCAATATGAAATTTTTTTATATTATTGTCAATAATCATAAGTTATTTGGAAATTTAAGCTAAATACAATAATTAGATCTTATAATTACTAAAATTTGTTATCATCACATTTATAAAAATAAATTTTAAGACTTAAATTAAGGTCATTAGGTTTTCTATGTGTGATATATATGAGTCTACTAACTAACCCATTTTCACCGAGAACACCATCATCTATTTTCTACACAAAATTGGTTAAATAGACCAAAATCAATAATTCCTGGGTGAAAAAGACATGTAAAATTTGATACTGTTTAAATGGACGAGAATGTAAAAATAGCCAGGATGGAAACAGTTTCATCCTTCCCATTTTAAAATATTTTTTTTTATTTTTAATTTACATCAGGATGCATCTAGTTTCATCCTCGTTATTTTTTTAAGTTTAAGCTAGGATGAATCCAGTTTCATTCTTGCTATTTTTTTGTGTTCATTTCACCCTTACTAATGTTTACTCGTCCATTAGAACCATGTTTTAAAAATATTTGGACAATTGACCCAATTTTCGTATTTTCTATCAAGGAGCATTAGTGCATTACCATATTAGCATGGGTCAACCCGAGGAACCCGAGGAATATAACTTGGGTGGGACTTGGGAAGCACCTCCACGGGTTCCACAGGTTCCATGGGAAATCTGGGCAAAGGATTTCTACCTTGGGTCTGCCTCGGCCTAACCTTCCAACCCGACCAACCAACCCAAGTCCCACCCCTAGTCTTGAGCCACCGGGTCATTGAACTCATCTATTATTGTATACGGCGCTGGCGTAATGTTGATACTAGTTCTGCACACTTGTTGCATCCTTTGCATAGCAAAACATTTTGACCATCGTTAATCTGGTCAATCCAATTATCATCTTTGTACTTGAACATGACTGGAAAAATTAATCGTTTATCATGAAGATCAGGTTCGCTGATCGTAAAGTAAGTATACCACCAATACTGAAAAAGAACATTGACGACAATTGATGTGTTAGTACATTTCACCACTGAAAAATAACATTTATAATAAATTTAATACATACTCATTACCTCCAATATGACCCAAAATGCATTTAAGCTATATGTCTTCTTAATTGAGCAATCACCGAGACATATGTATAGCTCAGCTAAAATTGCAGAACCCCAATCATAATTTGGCGCTTTATTTAAATCTTGTAAAGACTCCGGAAAACCAACTAATAACACTGAGGTAGCATTGGGGAAAAAAACTTGGCCTAACATCCATAATACAAAAATCCGTTCAAGCTCGGGATAATCTTCAGCTCTGTTTAACCTCATGGCATTGTAATGGGACAAAAAAGCCTTCAACCCAGACACTCTTAATCCATATGAGTGTAAGCTTCTGGATTCTGGCTTTCCTCCAGTGTCATTTGCGTACAAGGGGAGTAATTGTTTCCATCTTCCTTCTGATATCCGCTTGATTTGGTTAAATTGTACTAATTCACCCTGAATTTTTATTCCAGTCAACATATACAAATCTAACGGTGTGAACCCTAAAAACAACATGGTCATAAAATTAAAGTTTGTATGTGGAACTAAAATTTGTATCAAATTAAAATTTGTTTCTGAACTAAAAATTAAACTATTGAATGGAAGAAATAAAACTTACCACACTCAAAATCCTTGAAAAAGAATGTATTTTCAGTGTTCCACCAACGTTCACAAATAACTCGCACAATTTGAGTCATGTGGTTTTTTCCTTTCATGAAATATAAACGCTGCCAAGGATATCTTCTCAAGGATGCTTGAACAGGTTCTGGGAGTAACTCATAAATTTCACTTAGCTCAGACCACCCACCTCTTAATTTAGGTAACAAAACTCGCTCGGGATGGTTAGATAAATGCGTAGATGTTACACCATATCCAACTAGTTGCCTGACATTAGCGAACTCGTACTCTTTATCCTGAAACCATACGATATCACTATCTACAACAGATTTTCCTTTTCCTTCCTGTTTCTTTTCCTTTGTCTTTCTTTCTTGGAATTTATTTTTTAAAAATCGTTGTGGTATGCTCTCTAGAGAAGGGAAGAAAGAATTTTAGTTTTATGAATGGAAACTGATGGGAATAGGGGTATTTATAGGCGGTAGAGCACCGACCGTGAGCGGTCGATATTACACCTGGCGGTCGCTAAGAAACCTCCAGCGGTGTAGTCTACACCTGGCGGCCGCTAGGAAACCTCTAGCGGTGGAGTCTCGACCGATAGGGTGGAGACTCGATCGGTTATTCATTTTGGGAAAAATACGGTTTAGTCCAAAATCACATCCAAATATACAAGATAGTCCACACCCATTTAACTAGGTACAAATTAGTCCTTTTTATGGAAAATACACTAATAACCCTTAATATTTACAATTTAATCCAAATATTTTCAGTTTAGTCCACAATGACTTATGATGATGTCATCAATTTTAAATAATATAAATATAATTTTAATCGAACCGCTCATCCAAAATTCACAAACTTTATATATTCGGAAAGCTCTTTTCGGTAGCTACAAAAAGAGTACCCATATGACTATATAATTTTCACTTTTTAAAAAATTTAATTTTCACTTCATCATTTGATGTGTACAAAAAAGTGCACCTGCTACCTGCACGAAATTTTCAAAAGTTTATGCAGTCAGTTTTTCACATGTGCACCACTGTGTATACACCAACATGGATATGCTTCAAAAAAAAAAAAAAACATGGAAGAAATTGGTCATTCTTATCCACTCTCAAACCTACTTTTTCATGGAAATTATCCTGGTGTACCAATATGTACCTCCCTGCAAAACATGCATGAAACTTATTCATAACCACACCGAAATTTACTTTTTCATGGGAAATATAGTTGTGCATCAATATGTACACCCTTACAGAACATGCATAAAAACGATCATTCATGACCGCACCTAACCTTCTTTTTCATGGAAATTATATGGGCGTACGTATTTGTATACCTCTCCAATCATGCATAAAATTGATCATTCATAATCACACACAAACTTACTTTTTCATTGGACTTACATAGATGCACCCTACAAAACATTCATATATAAAATCGGCCATTCATACCCACACGTCAACCTATATTTCATGGAAAATACACTGGTGTACATATATGTACACCCATACAAAACATGGAAAAACAACCATATTCGCCTACAAACTAATCTATTTCATTGGATTTAAACATGTGCACTAGTATGTACATAGCTACCCATATTGTACAAACATAATATATGAAAACTCAGATGGATTTGAACCATCAACCTCCACAAACCTTGTGATAGGGTTGGGTGCTCTACCATTTTGAGATTGTGAGTCCCTAAATTAAATGCATAAAACGAAGAAAAAAATTGACGCCAAAGGTGCATCAGGGTATGATATAATCAGCACGTGTACAACTACGTACATATCAGCAATCTACATTTTATAATTATGTACACATTAAAAATTAACAGGTATACAATTATGTACACTTTAACAATCAACAGGTGTACAACTATGTACACATTATGAATTAACATGTATATAAGTATATATACATTAAGAATCAACATGTGTATAACTCTGTGACCCAGGTTACTCTCACCAACAAGGCGACAACCATTTGAATATCCACAAAATAATATATGCCAAAACACTATCGAGAATCTCCTTAATCAACTACGTGTCATTTTCTCACATGTGCACAACTTCGTACACCCTAGTTGCGGATTAAAAAAAGAAGAAGATAAACTCACCTAGATCAATGATTTTCCATGTTGTTCGTTGCACATCTTGAGTAACTTATGCAGATTTCTCTTTACCAATCCCTAGTTGCAATAATTGTCACCTAGATTAAAATCTTCAAATGATAAGCCGTTTAAGTAAATTGAACCAAAACCTTGTACAAAGAACTTGCGAACACCAAAAATACTTTCAACACTATAAGCAAGTTTAACTTACCTCCCGCTGAAACTGCATCCCGTGAGGATTGACTATGTCCATCTTAAGAAACGCTCCAAGACTTTTAACCTCTCCATCGGAGGTGCTCGCCTGATTATTCATGAGGTGAAATGAGGAATAATTTAACATATGTGAAATTTCATGTTATAAAACTAATGAATTAGCAGGTGTTAAATAGGATAGAAACTCAAGAGTTAAATTTGTGCAGAGAGTCACTTTTGTTGGGAAATAAAGGATCAATTAATATATACAAATCTACATATATACGAGTGGTCTACATGACAAACAATGATTAGATTTATGAAAGAAAATCCACTTACAATATCAAATCAAAATGAGTAAATGACGAGTTTTGCATCTAATATTTGTCAAGCAAGGGAGGAGGAGGATCTACGTTTATACCCATCATCTATATACTTGCTTGAAGTTAGCAACCTTTTTAATCTGTTGTTGATGTTAGAATACAGTTAGTTTAAAATTGATGCTGAGTTAGCAACAGAACTTTGTGGTATCTTTGAATTGAATGCAAAAAACAAAAAAAAAAAACAAAAAAAGGAAAAGCAAAAGATAAATAATAGAATAACCATAGTATGAAACCTATGAGCTGGAGAGAAATAAGGTTGGAATGCATGTAATGAGTCTGAAATCCCATATATACCCAACTGTAATGCATCTTACCACAAACTTTAATGCCTCTAATAATTAATTAATAATATTTGGTGTTGCACATCATATATATTCAGCTAAATTTAATGATATAAACAAGTACAACATAGTTTACCTCCAAAAGATGCGGTGGAGCCTTTATTCATTTCCATGTACATTCCTAGAAAATCAATTCTTGCGTAGGAGGTTGTCGCCTGTCTGCACATCCCTTCACCAAAATTCAAAAAATGGAATCATATGCCTTTCCTACATAATCAATAGGTGTCCAATTATGTGCACATTAACGATCAAAAGGTGTACAATTATGCACACATTAACAATCAACACGTGTACAACTACGTACACATTAAGATCAGAATGGGAAGAGCACGTTAAACTATGCATCAAGAAGTCAAGAAGCTATACTAATTACATGCCCCATATTTTCAGACTATTTCTAAGCCGATTAAACTAAAATAAGATGAGAAATTATATTCACTAACGCTCTTGAGGTAATTAGATAAAGCTTCTGGTTTAAGAGAAATTGTTCTTTTATTTGTTAACTCGTAAAAAGGGTAGATTAAAAGGTGCTCTTTTTAATTAAAAGAAGTCACAGAGATATTCAAAATAAAGCTTACTTGTCCACTTGCATCCATTTCTCGACATCAATACTCCCCCTTTTTTTTGTCAAACCGGCCTCCGCCAAGTCTCTATTTCTGTCTCTATTGGTTCTTCTATATATATAATGATGTGATTTCTAATTGGACCGTACAAGCAACTGTCCAAGCCCAATTCAATCACTGCCGCCGAATTCTAAATCCAAAGTCTCTCTGAAGTTGCCAGCAACACCAGCCTACTCAGTTCGTCCAAATCCTAACTCCACCGACTGCAACCATCATCCAACACCATTTCAGACCAAACTAATTCATCACTTAAGTCTCTGATTTCCCTGACATGGACAACACCTTCTCCCACAAGTTACAACCAGTTCAGCCAATTAACCTTGCAATCTATTCAAACCAACGTACAGTCCATCTCCAAAATCTTCTTTCACTCAACTCAAATCAGCCAACACCTTTCACTGATTCTTCCTTGAAGTCTCCATTTGCATTTGTTGTTGATGCATAAGCATAACCAAATCCCCAGACTCCATCGTAGTTGTTGTTAAACCATCACCAAACTTCAAGACTTCATAATCTAAATTCATCTCCATTGCTTGTACTGGATAAGCTTCTTGTCCTTCTCTTGATACTAGCAAGACGACACCATAACCATCAACCACTGCTCATACCATCACAAATGAACTATGGTGGAGATTTTTCCACGTCGTCCACTAATTTCCTTAACCCAACAACACTTGTGAAATGTGCTTGAGTGGAAACAAAGCAATTTTTTTCACTTTATCAGTTTTTTTTTGTTCGTGAGTGGTGGTGCTTGCTTTCATGTGTTGGACTAAAGTCCAAAACTTCTTAACACCCAAATGATTTGTGCCTTTCAAACTTGTTCCCACTTGGATAAGAATTTAGGGATGTCATACTTTCTGCACGGATGCCAATATCGCCAAGAAATAAAGAAGTCCCATTTCATTTCTCAAGTACTTTGACCTCAGTCGGAGGTGATATGTTGATCGGATGCCTGTGCTCCCAGTAATTTGGTTCAATTAACCAAATGTATTTGTAAGTTCTGATTTAAGGTGTATAAACTACATAAGCACAAAGATAAGAAAATTATTACAAATATAGAAACTAACAAATAAAAATTGAGAGATAAAAATGTAGTACATATTGAGTGTCCATCATGCTTGCCTTAACCTCTCAAATTGAGGAGTATTAATGGCAACTTTTAAAGCACCAGGCCAACAACTGTGCCAAGAGATTGCCGTTCGTGCGACACACTAAAGCTTTGTGAATAATCACTAAAATATAAGTTTAACCAACGAAAATGAATGTATATAGCAATTAAGCAGAATCTGAAAACGACGGATTAGTTCCTTCATTAGCCTAGCCAAATCAACAAAGTTTTATAATTATTCAGTCCAACATTTTTCTAGAGATTGTAAGGCAACTAAAATATTAAAATCAAGTATGCTGCACTAGATTTCTGACCAACTCACCTATACAGTATATGTAGACTCAGTAAGTAGTTAATATCAGATTTGTAATCAACACAAAGAGATAGATCGAAATTCAATTAGGAACCCTAAAAAAATTTAATTTTCTTTTAATATTTTTTGAGTCAAAATTATGACAATCATCCCAAGATTATAGATCGAAACATTGATTGTGAATCAGAAAATAAATTTGATATGAAATCAGAGCTTTGAGTTCTCAAAATCTCAACAGAAAAAAGTTCAAAATTTTTTCAAAATCTCAAAATGATTATGAATTTACAATACCTCCAATGGTTTTTGGTGGCTCCATCAATTAACTCCACCTTCTTTTTCAACAGATCTCGAGAGAGGAAGAGACAAATTTTCCGGAGACGAGAAGCAGAGAAATAAAGATGTATCTCGATTTGAGAATTGAAATAATGGAACTAAACTAGATCAGGAAACTAATATCGTTGGTGGGTAGTTTTGTCATCATAAAAGTTTATTTTGGACTAAATCGTTTGAAAAGGGATTAACCCGTTCATAATTTTGTAAATTAGGATTATCTAGTATTAGGCTTAAGAGGGTAGGACTAAAACGTCCAAAACCCAGTAAATTTGGGACTAAATGTTAATTTCTACATTCATTTTCCCATAATGCCGCGTGAAGTTTGCCAGGCCAGCTGGCATGGCAAATGGGAGGGTTAGCCATTTGCCATGGGAACCGGCCCTATACCAAAAACAAACTACCTTTTGGACCTCTTGGTTGTCTACTTTTCCACCCCACAAACGGATGTACGAACACGCCACCAGAGAAAAACCGAGTTGATCACAACCACCTTCGGTTCAGCTGAATCATTATCACAACGAGGGTTTTCATCATTATATATGTCCCAGGGATTCATTTGAGACGAATCACTCGCTCAAAGTAGCCTACTGGTTGGTTGAGCAGTATCTTTACACCAAAGATATTACTCCAAATAGTATATCATAACAACCCGGATAGAAAGGAGGGTTTGTTTACGACAAAAATTGACAAAAATTTACACCAAATATATTATACAATGTTACAGGTTAATGGGGGAGCACAAGACAAAATAAGGAGAATAAATTACAAATTCACTCAATACCACACAAATTCACTGAAACCAGAATTGAGATAAAAAGATAAGAACGTGATTGGTGTTACAAGTATATTTTCTCCGCATCATAAATTAGCCGCCAGTTGCTAGCCAATAACATAAGACTATGATATAAACTAGCAAAGAACATTTTTCTCCGCATCTATTTTTCTCTCACACAGCGGAGTTTTGGAAACAGTGATCAGTTTTTCACTTGTATAGCATCAACATAAGTACGAGTTCAGTCACCTGGTAGCAGTCAACTCCCAGGGAGAGAGTGAGCAGAAGTAAAAGGAGAAATGCTTGCTGCTGACTCACTACAATGCAAAAGGCTTGGATACAGACCAGAAGACCCATGGAAACTTGGAGAGGCATTGCTTGAACTAGGAATGTATGGAGATATGTATCGTGAATTTAGGGATGATAAAGAAGGATAGCCTAAAGAGTGGCCAGATATTAGGTGGGATGCATGAGATCTTTGAGACATAGAAGCATTTCTAAGATCTACTGAGCTTCTACTTGGACTTATTGTGGAAGGTGAGTTTCTATAAGATCTATAGGATTGTGGCATATAAGGAGTGCCAGAAAGAGAGTGACCACGCAAAACTGACGGGGACCGCAATGATCCATTACCAATTTGTATTGCTGATGACGACGACGCAAACGAATATCTGGTAGATGAAGAACCAACAGATGATGAAGGGGAGGCTGGATCTGTTGAGAGCAAAGGAGTCCGCTCTGACGCTGGAAGA
This sequence comes from Papaver somniferum, assembly GCF_003573695.1. Taxonomy (NCBI): domain Eukaryota; kingdom Viridiplantae; phylum Streptophyta; class Magnoliopsida; order Ranunculales; family Papaveraceae; genus Papaver; species Papaver somniferum. The sequence continues at coordinate 34,868,671 of NC_039364.1, forward strand.
TTACCGCTGGCGGTCTTCGCATCACGCTTACATACTGGACAAAATGTTCTCCAAGAGGTGAGCCAAGCATCCACACAAGCAGCATGGAACTCTGTGAAAAATCAAGTCAACAACATTAAAGACGTAGGTTTATTTTTGTTATACGTTAAAATTTACTCTGAGCTGAAAATTATTTACAATAATATCTAAGCAACTGCTTCCGGTGACTTCCCTAATAAACACAAGACTCGGTTTCATTTTTCTTTATATGTTTTGACTAATTCCAACACAACTTTTATGTAAGACAGCCAAATGGAGTTCGTGGAAACTATGATCCCAACTTTTATGTCAGGCATTAAGTGGACCTGTGGTCATCAACTTTTAATTTTCTTTTTTAACCAACATTTGGTCGACTATGAGTTAAAAATAGAAGTGTAATTAGAAATGATCAACGTTGGAAGGACATTATCCTCAAATTCTGAGGTCAATCAGAAAGAAAAACTTACTGTGACGACATGGAAGTACTCTGAGCTTCTCTCCAACTGAATAGTCTTCGAGGCATATAGCACACGTTACAGAAGTACAATTATCTTCTAAAACTGAAGTGAATATCAGACTCGGCATTGCTTTCACCAAACGGCTACTCATTCCATGAAACTCCCGAACATTAGTACCTCTTGGTCTTTCTCGCCTTATGCGGTGTCTACGAACGAAGAAACAAGTAGCAAGAACAGCAGACATGGCAAGCAAGGATATGAAAGAAATTGCCATGATTGACCATGCTGAGTTTTCAAATGACGGAATGATCCATATCATTATTCCTGGGGAAAGTCCATACTTTCTGAGTACTTCTCCAGAGTGTTTGCCAATAAAAACAGCATGAATTTTAATGCCGTCTGAACTTCCCGCCACTGCAATTTCCATAGAATCATGAGAGAAAGACATGTTTCAACATCACACAAGTTATAATTACAGATGAATAAAATGAATTCACTTAAACTGTTTGGCAGGAATAAACCAATTTAAATCGGAGGAAAACCAAACACTAAGAAAATCAACTCACGGTGAGTAAATAGGAGAAAGTGACCCTTTCAAGAAAACAAGGAAGGCTATACACTGAAACCTATCAAAATCCTACTAATTTCTAAGCATAGCAAACTCCACCCAAGTACTTGCATTGGGACAAGGAAAGATGAATATCGCCTGACTTACCAAAACACATCCCCATACTCTCCAAGTCACTAGCGAACTGACCAGATTAACTGACTTACCAAACGTACAAAGAAATGTCCAAAACCTAATGGTATATCGCATTTGACAGTCACATCACGTGGTTAGTAAGTAAAGACCTTTAAAAAAAAATCTAGGATATAAGGTCTTACTGTTCCTTTGTCTTGTCAAACTATCCAAACCAGCTACAAACTTAACAACCTAAAGCAACAAAAACCAGCTTTGGCAATTGATAGTTACAAAGCACTCAGAAGACTATGCTGCCAGTAAGGACTAGCAACATAAAACAACCCCTTCATTCCTAACAAAAGGGAGCAGTAAAACAGATTCTAAAGACACGGTATAAGTTCCACTACACAGTAACAAGAAAGTGGAGTCTAGCACTCTAATCTCATAAGATTTAAAAATGCCAATGGTTAAGACTTAAAATCAATCGAACAATTAACCAAATTGTGCAAAAGAGATAGAAAACAGTACTTGCAACCAAAGCATCATCATCTGCATCATCATAAACAATAGCAGTCTTGAACCCCGCAATTTGAGCTCTTCTCACTTTATCTTCAAAAGTGCAACCACCTCTAACAATCAAAACAAAAGGTAACGAACCATCCGTCTGATTAATTTTATTCTTTAACGGAGAACAGGCATCAAGTGGTTCAGCGATATACAATTTTCCACATACACCAGATGATTTCACAGATGGAGCTGCAAATTTCAACCAAGCAAACATCAATTTCAATCATAAAACTTCAAATTCACACAAAAATGAATCAAATTTTGATTGGGAAAACTCACCAAAGTTAGCTTCGATGTCTTCGAACGAGAGACTGAAATTCCTTCCAGATAAGAGAACATTTGAAGTGACTGTACCGACCATGAGAGAAAAAGAAATATACAAGAAGAGAAAGGGATAAACTACTGATACTGATACTCCTCCTTTCATATCGATCGAATTGAAAAACAAACTCAAAAAAAAATAAAAAAATATATATATCTCAGAACCTCAAAAAATACGGACTAAATCGTGTATAATTTATAAATAAGATCAAAACATCAGCTTCCATACTTGTTCGAAACACATTCGACTGATTTTTTTCTGAAACCAATAATAGAAATTTCTGGGAAATTAGGGTTTGAGAATTCAGATCTCTATGGGTTTGATTGGAAACTAAATTATTATTTTCACAACGACGATTTCTCTTCTCTCTCTCTCGTCATTGGTGTTTTTTTTGTTTGTGTTTATCTATCTACACCGCCAAAGCCAAACGCCTTCTCGAGAGAGTGTCAATACAAATTGACTTATTTTACTCAGTAATTGATTTGTACTAGATAATTTAAAATGGAAGGCCAGCTTTTTTTCTCTTATTAATCGGATCAGCTTATCATGAGGGGCACCAATCTCACCGTGGGACCATACTTAATCTGCTACGACCCTGACTGCCATTTTCGGTCTCTCTATACAACTGAAAGTCATGTGATGCAAAGGGTTCTGGGTTTGTGTGTTGTCCGAAAACCTACGGGATGCGGGAGATATTTAGAGGATATTTAAACTCTTTTTTAGATTTTTTAGCTTTAAGAGTTTGCAGAAAATTGAATTTGTGACGAAAGGATTGTGAAGTGTCAACTTTTTAGTTTATCCTTAATCCAGCGTACCTAATGTTGATGGGACTGGTGTTCAATTTTGATTGGCACTAACAACTAAGTAACTAAGGGGCACATACATTTGATAGAAAAGTTGTTGTAATCAAATTGCCGAGTAATTGGTTTGGCTCGAATAACGGCCACTATCAGGTTTTGGGCTCGGACGAGTTACTTCCAAAATTCCGAAATCATTTACGTAAATCAAATCATCCGGGTTACTTCAAGCATTTCGAAATCCGGAGCCGATCATATAGGTAGACATGTCATGTGCGAATTTAATCATGGGACCCTTTTAATTATTATGGTCAAAAAATAATAAAGTTTCCGGCACATTTGTATTAACGGTAAATAAAACGGGACAAGCAATGTATGTAGCATCAATGTAACAAATTCGCAATGAAATGGCATTGTTTTTTTTGTACAATATTAACAAAAATGATTGTTGTCTTATTGTTTTTAAGAAAGGTTGTTGTTGTCTTGGTGCTTTTTCTAATATTTACTGCTTCATGCAACCTGATAAATGAGTTTGAGTTCTTCTGACCCGAATTAGTTAACCAATATCTTTGAACCTGAAGACATAAATTTATTAGTAAAACAAAAAATAAAAACTCAAGAGTTAAAAAGAGTAAATATCAAATTGAATATAGCGTAATACCATTGCAAAGATCATGAACGAAAATTTATCGTCTTAAATTTATTGCTGCAAAATCACTAATTAAGGATTCAGTATCAACGTCGCCAACAAGACTATGCTTAATTGATATCATAGCTAACCCATTATGTCTTTCTTGTGATATGGTGGTACGCAAAAATGATTTCAATATGTTTAGTTTGGAGGAGCGAACATTGACCTCTCTAGGCTCATCATTCATCAAATAATTGGTATGTACCTGGTAAGGGAAAATCATGGCTTTATGTATCGCATTACTAGGATCTGCAGTCATTTTGGTATTACTCCTTTTGATATTGCGATGGAAAACCAAAACGCCCGACTCAAGATAACACTGGTAAGACAAAGATAAAAAAAATGCTCTTATTTCTTATCAAGTCAACCCTGAGATTGCAGTACTTCAGCGTAGAGGGGGATGTCTTGAAGATCAAGTCAACTTTGTAGTCTCTGAACATCCTGATCTAGTTGTCGGAATGTCTAATATTGCTAAAGAGTATAAAGACTGAAGTGTTCGCTGCACGAGTGTTCTCTTTTCTTTTATGTTAACTTGTTGTCTTTAACCTTTTGTCGATCTTCTCCTGGATTATTTTCAGTTGATGGTTGTAAGACTTTGATGGTATTTTAGCTTTGAGTGATCCTATTTTCAAATTAAATATGTTAAATATGTCAAATTCATAGAAGTTTATGAGATTTGTTCTTTATTATCATATTAATGGTGATCAGAACAGATATCTCATATGTGCTTATAGGTTAAGCTCTTAAATATTTTTGTTCTTCCCTGGCTAAAAGATGAGTAGAGTACTTCGAGAATTGCAATACTGATCTTCCGACGGTTACCTATTTTTGTGAATTAATTGCATGGACTCTGTAAGATGTTCTCTAGTTATCATATTTCCTCCTTGAAACCGTAACTGGCAGGGAATAAGATCGAGAACTTTAGTATCTACGTCCGTACATGGAAAGAGAAGATATAATTCTTATGTTGAGTCATATCGCTAAAATTATCCTCTTTCTTTGTGTTAGAACATTGCTCGGTCGAACTCACAAGTGTTGGTATGTCAAGCTTGTTGTAAAATTTAGTTCATCAAAACTATGTCTTGCTTTCTAGTCTACAATAAGTTAAGTCTCAGATTAGGATAGAAGTATGCAGTTGAGAATCGGACATCACAACGTTCTACCGTATGAAGGCGAAGATCAACCGAAGATTTTGGAGAATTTCTTCAACAAAAGGTAAGTGAAGACTGAACCACCTATTTCTCAAGTTATATTCATCCTTCTATCTATGTGACAATGTCGCACGACTAATTAGACTATTGCAAGCATATCAAGAACTTCGAGTCAAGTTTATCTTGGTAATTAGTTCTCGAAATATATATGACTAAGCTTAATGAACATTTGTTCATGCTTGATGAATTTCGGTTAAGAACAATTTATTGTTCGTAATCTAAATTGTGATTCAAGATTATCATTCGAAAATAGCCTGGAATAGTGATATGTGTCATTGGTGTTATTTGGGAATGTTTTGAATTGATTTAGTGAGATATATAGAACTATTGTAAATCTGGATACATGACAGCATGCTCACATATCGGGAAAAACTTTTATTGGTCTAGAGCCTTAGTACATGTACCCTGTACACGTACCTGGATAGTTATATGTCGACAACAAATTTTTGGTATACATATCCGGTAGCTATACCATAAAAAATATATTGCACGTGAACCAAGAATGGTATGCATACCAAGTATGAATACCTTAAAGGAACTGTCGGTTTTGAAACCGGTGTGGTATACACACCTGGTACGCAAACAGGAAAAGTTTTGTGAGTTTCAGAACTCATTTTTGTCTTAAGGGTACACATACTCGGTACATATACCATGAAAAAAACAGTCACGAACAAGGTAGAGTACACGTACTTGCCCTGTCGAATATTTTCAGATGCACAAAAATTATTTCTGTGCGATAATTGGCATTTGAATAAATCTTTAAAAATACTATATAGAAATGATTGATCACATGATAAACTATGGTTGTGACTCAAGTTTAAAGCCTTAAGTGTGAGAAAGCGGGGGCCAAACAACCACACCCAATATTTCGTTTAGGCAATCTGTATGGACTAACTCCAACATATTTCCAAGAGAATCAACTAGACAGTCAGATTCAATCAAGGAAAATACATCCAAGAGTTATATCTCAATTTCTCAAATCAATATGTAATCGAACAGATAGAAATATGTGAGCCGGATTGATATGAGAAATAACTTAGATGGTACCAAAGACCAATATCCAAGTGTCAATCAATTTATATCAACAACCAAAGGTTGGATTATCTAATTGATTGAACTAAACACAACCGCAAAAAATAAACAACACAGACACCAGAAATTTTGTTAATGAGGAAACCGCAAATGCAGAAAAACCTCGGGACCTAGTCCAGATTTGAACACCACACTGTATTAAGACGCTACAGACTCTAGCCTACTACAAGTTAACTTCAGACTGAAATGTAGTTGAGCCCAAACCAATATCACACTGATTAAGATACGGTCGTGTTCCTTACGCCTCTAAATCCCAGCAGGACTCTACGCACTTGATTCTCTTAGCTGATCTCACCCACAACTAAGAGTTGCTATGACCCAAAGTCGAAGACTTGATAAACAAATATGTCTCACACAGAAAAGTCTATTGAATAGATAAATTTGTCTCCCACAGAAATACATACAAGTTTTTGTTGCGTCTTTTGATAAATCAAGGTGAACAGGAACCAATTGATACACCAGACTTGTATTCCCAAAGAACAACCTAGTAATATCGATCACCTCACAATAATCTTAATCGTAAGGTAGCGAAACAAGATATTATGGAATCGCAAACGACGAGACGAATATGTTTGTGACTACTTTTTATCTTACCTATCGTAGATTGAATCTCGAGAAAATCCTAGAGAAGATAGTACTCAATACGATAGAACAAAGTAAGACCAGAACATGTAACTACAGAGAAAATAGTTGGGTCTGGCTTCAGAATCCCAATGAAGTCTTCAAGTCGATAACCTATAATGGTTTTGGAAAAACCTAGGTTAAAGGAGAATCGACTCTAGTCGCAACTAGTATCACAAAGGAGGTGTGGGGATTGGGTTTCCCAGTTGCTAGAGTTCTCCCTTATATAGTCTTCAAATCAGGGTTTGCAATCAATGTTACCTTCATAACAAAGCACTCAATATTCATTGTTAGATGAAAACCTGATTAGATTCAAGCTAATATCTTTCAACTGTTAGATTGAACTTAGCTTGTTATACACAAATGAAATATGCCTTCATTTAGATATGGGTAACCGTACATAAACGTGTACACTTGGTTGGCTCAACAATAGTTAACCGAAGTTAGCCATATGAACACTTTCATATCAACCTTGTTCATCTTTATCACAACTAGTTCAAATGACTCAGATTAATGAAACTAATTATAGAGTTGTTCAATTGTTTATATTCTCATAGAAGTATACAAGACACAATTGAAGAAAAATCGATTTTGGTTCACTCGAATCAATTCATGAACATTATTGCCACGGTTTTCAAAAGATTGTGTTAATCCTTATTATATAAATGTATTTTTCATGAATAAACCGATTTTAGAACATAACCCACTCAAGCATGCAAAAGGGTACCCATACTTAGAGTTCCGGACTTGGTCTATCCTCCAGTATGCAAACGGGTACGCATACTGTCGTTCACGACCGAACTCGGTTGAATTAGTATGCAAATGGGTACGCATACTAAATTCCCGTACTTGAGATGTTAAGCCAGTACGCATACAGGTATGCATACTAAGTCCCCGGACTTTAACTGTTAAACTAGTACGCATACGGGTATGCATACTATGGTTCCCGGACTTGGAGTAACATGCAACAGTTAGCATACAAGTACACATACTGCGCTATATCCAATCAATGTTTAATTGTTCTAAACTCCATTTTAATCATTGAAACATTCTTAGAAGACGGGTTAGCTGTCACACAAACTATTAACTTCAAAGCAATTTTCATGTGATGAATAGATCAATACGAAACATTCTGAGTCTACATCAAATGACTGTCTTACACAAATCATGTAAGATGTTACCAAGCGATTTTCACATGATCATCTTTTGACTTTTTTTAGGAATAAAAGATGAACTTGGATAAAGTGATAGCTTACCAACACATATTTCGAGAAATATGTAAGCGAGATAAACTAAGCTCGAAATATCAAATGTGTATAAAATAAAGTCTATATAGCTATACGACTTTTGTCTCAATATTAGATAGAATAGAAATGGACTTCTGAGTGATAGATGAGTACAAGTCTCCACACACCTTTTGTTAATGAAGTTCCACAAGCTCCCCTTAGTAGTTCTTCTTCTTCAATCGATAAACGTCGTGAAGTCTAAATCTCAACTACACATTCTATCCTAATCCGAGAAATTGCTATAAGTAGACTAGAAATTAAGACTTATAGTTTTGGAAACTAAACTTGACAAACAAGCTTGAGATAGCAACACTTGAGTTCGACCGAGCAATGCTATAACGATCTCCCCCTTTGTCAATTTTAATGACAAAACTATCAATACATATGGATTACAAAATAAATAAACTTTGTACCTTCTCATCCAAATACTTGATTTCCTTGGTTCTTAAACATTACTCGAAATCTTTGTCACTTCCAAGTACTCTGGTGATTTTGAACGTGTTCAATTCAACATCATAGTTGTTGAAGATCCGTAGCCATAACAATAAGAAAACCATTGTTCTCAATTATTGTTATAAATGTCATATTATTATTACACAACATCAAAGTTCAATTGTATCACAACTTTGACAATAATACTACGGTGATATGTATCACCTCCCATTAGTCAATACTTTATCTCACAATGAAAACCACTCCCCCTTACATAATGATCCGTAAACCATATGTATTTGTAGTGTGAACTACACAATAATTCTCCCACTTTTTGTCAATATAAATTGGCAAAGGTACGAAAACTAGTGGGATCATAATTAAATTCTCATAGAGATATTTCATGACTAAAAGAGAACATATCAACTTTGTTTCGATGATTTCACTTAGTCGAAACTTAGTGTATTCATCAAGGAGTTTATAAAGATATAAGAACACTCCTACTATATTCAGCCGCACTCCCCACAAAGATTTGGTAATTAAGCACAAGTTCAATTAAAAACTCTCCCCCATAAAATGGCATTCCCAAAGAAAAACAAGAGTGACCTTACTTTTACAAGAAAAGAAGGATTTCTTTGAACATTAACAAATTGCATGAAAACATGAATTTGTATCCAGAAAACTCAATTAAATTAACCACAAGAGACCCTGTGATTAATTTGATCGGAAATGCTCATCATAAGAAAACTTACGGAGCCGTACTGTACTTTCACATATAAGTGGATCGGGGAAAGATCAATACTGCAGAATAATCAAAGATTCATTCTATTTTTCATCAATATTTGCATAATGATATCGTAGACTTCATCTTTGAAAATCAAAAATTCATTCTATTTTCCATCAATATTTGCATAATGACATAATAAACTTAACTTTTGACATATATGGGACAATCATAGTTCACGGACGTAAACACACATATCCCATAACATTATTGGCAATATATAAAACCAATAAAGATTAATACTGCAAAATCATCTTCCGAATAAACTTTAGAATTTAAATAAATAAATCTAAAAACATTGCAAGATGAAAATCGTTGGCAATAGCTATGTGTAATCACAATATTTGGTATTCCAAACCCTAGTTATCCTTCTTAAATCACAAGAATAAATTCTCATAAGAAGTTTCCTAGACATTAAGACCTCAGAAAAAAAATTTATCGTCCTTGAACTATGAAAAGGCGAGGGTACCCAAATATACCTCAAGCTAAAACGTTTCCTACCTATAAGTCCTTTCTCCGAAAGAGATTGTCTATGGACTGAGTCGAGACAATACAACTAATCGGTTCATACTTCGTGTGATCGTCTATGGATACGAGATCGAGACAATACAACAACGAAGTATGTTTACTTGATACAAAGGTTCGGACTTAACCAAACATAATAGGATTGCTTATCAAGTAAATAAGAATTAACGTTTGTGTAATTTACTTTAATTATAATAAGACAATTATAATGCGGAAATATAAAGTAAATGACACAACAAGATTTTGTTAACAAGGAAACCGCAAATGCAGAAAAACCCCGAGATCTTGTCCAGAATTGAATACTCTCAGGATTAAGCCGCTACACAAAATTAAACCTAACTTCGTATAATTGAGACCAAGCAACTAAACCTATAGTTCACCTAGTTTCGTCTGTATTCCCACGCCTCCAACTTATGAATAAGTCAAGTACTTGGAACAATTCCTTTGGTTCGTATTCCAAACAGTAAAGAAACAACAAATCTGTTTGGTATCAAATCTATTCAACCAAGTGATGTGAGCTCTTCTATTTATCTTAACATAAACTCCTTCATCAGGTTCTTAGATCTATATCATGTTCAATTACCAAAGGTAATCGTTAAGATTTTGCAATCAATACTTTTAATCACAAAGAATTGTATTGATGCCGATTTACACAACTAATCAATCCAATCTACCACAATGATAAACCGATTATAGTTTGATCCTATTATACCGAAACAACTATTGTGCACACCAAAGATTATGAACCTCAAATCAGAAATCTTCAATATCTTCTTTGTCTTCAAATCTTCTTAGATCTTCAATAAACACCTGCATACAACAACTTGAATCTCTTGTGATCAATCACGCATAGAAAGGAGTCTGTTAACAGTGGATTATCACAAGATCGTCTTTAGCACTACCAACAGTCTAAAGATCCCTATCGAAACCTCGATCTAGTTTGAGTGAATCTTACATCAGAAGAGAAGATTCTCAAGTATAAACAAACTAGGTGCTATCAAATTTCAACCACCGTTAGTCAATCAAATCAATCGAAAACACAAGATAAACCACAATTATCTAATTTCCTACCAACGGTACTCGTAGAGCTTCTCAATCCCAAAGAAGACTTTAAACTCAGCGGTCGTAAGAGATTTCGCCTAATTAGGTTACTCTCCTCTCCGAATAGGCGGCTACACCAGTAACAACACAACCGAAGAAGTTTGCTGTCACGAAGGATTAGTTTGCTAAAAATGAAAACTTCAAGTATTTATAGACAAGGAAGTTTGGACACCAAGGAATTTGCAAAACCGAAAATATTCTCAAAGATATTCAATACATTCCAAATTCGGTTTCCATAATTCCTGGAAATTCTCTATCCAAAATAATGATCGAAAATCTCTCTGGAAAATGTCAATTAGTAAATGCACATTACTAATTCTCATTTTCCTAAAATAAAATTAACAACCTTAATTAAAAGATTCTTAACTTATTTATATTTCGATCCTGGGATTTTCTTCCTGTATCTATTAAGGAATAACTTTGAAGAATAAAAGATAAACATTAGTGTACGTGTTCAAAGTATGTTGACATCCTTACTTTGTAAGTCCTCTTTCATACTTACAACCTTGAAACCGATTTGCCAATCTTCCAAACAAGTTTATAATTGGTTCATCTGACTTTCAAAAACTATGCGATTGATTAAGAAACACTCAATCAAAAATCATGGGTTTCACGGTTCTACCAAAACAAGTTTCGGTTCTACCTCCATGTGAGTATTGTGCATAGTCACACTAGCTTTCCAAATTCGGTTGAATAGGTACTAGGATCGGTTCCCCACATATATATGGTATCTAACTTATATGTGTTGCAATGTCCATAGGATCGGTTCCTCTTTGCCTAAAAACGTGTTACACATGTTCATAGGATCGATTCCCCTTTCTGCTATAAACCTTGTTGCACCCCATACAAGGATCGATTCCCCTTTGTGATGTGTTGCATCTCTTCATAGGATCGTTTCCCCTTTACCCAGATTCGGTTCAAAAAAACACAAACTCGATCATACCTCACATGTGATTACTTAAGATCGGTTTCACTAATAAAAGTCGTGTCAATACATAAGTCATGCCTTTGTGAATAGTTTTACCAAGAACACAAACAAGTCGTGAGCGGTTATACTAAATCACACATACTGGATGTTCACAAGATATGCAATGAATAACAATCCCAATAATGCCTGACGATTTCCTTTTCGATTCATAAACAAGTTTATGAACTTACTTCCTTAAAACACATGTGGAACATTGTTTCCTAGGATGAAATCCTCACCTCATACCCATACATAATCACAATAGCATTTAAACGATTATGTCGATGTCTTATCTACAAAGTTTAATGGTTAAGCAATAACTTCATATTGTATTCCTCAATACTATGTCTATCTAGAGTTCAAACATGCTTCGCAGTTTTGTTTTCAATATGCACGACTTGAAAGATACGTTAGGGAATGAAACAGTTCAAGTCAAATATCACTAACCTCAAGTGGAAGGATGATGTTGTCGTTGTAGCTTCGTACTTCTTCACTTCTTCAAGTCTTAACAATACTTGTAATGTCTCATATCCTAATACTTTCAAGCTAACCTATACGAAGTTGACTCTAGTACATAATCAAGCGACTCTTAAATGAGTTTTGATTCACTAAAATATGACAACCAAACTTGACATACCAACGCTTGGTGGGTTCAACCGAGCTATGCTCTAACAATTTCCCCCTTTGTCAATTTTAGTGAAAAAAATTCTTACAATCATATGGATAAACAAATTACAAGAATTCATTACACATATGCTTGATTCCCGAATTCAATAGCACAATAACCTGCATTCATTCAATCTTTAAATGTCGTTGTTGACATTATAATAACAAAGCTAATACTCCCCCTAAAGGTGAGATAGGTAGATTTCATCAATCCGCACGTATTTGTTATACCAATCAATATGATATGCTACTCCCCCTTAGTCTATGCTTTCACTCTTTCGTTAGATAAACATTTAAGCACCAATGTTCTTTTTTTAAGTGATACCAATCAATATAAAATCAATACCAGTATCACTTGTTTACTCCATATATTTCTCCCCCTTTTTGTCACAAAATGACAAAGAAACGAAAAAATAAAGGACAGCACGAAAAGAATCTTACAAATCTCAAAATAGACTTGCAAACCTATAGAGTTAAGCACGAGGGTTCCACACACCATTTTTGATAACCAATATCAAAACCGAAACTACAAAATAATTTGTTTTGGTATGTTACCAAGGAAACAATTGCCCGAAGCAATTTTCACAATTTAGTTTAGCAAACCAAAAATCAACTAAGAAACTTAGTCCCTTTGCTAAACCGATTGTACAAAAACAATCGCTTCATTCGATAAGAACAAAATAAAGATAACTCTATTTTTCTCACCAGGTTCTAATTATCCATATAAATTAGACCTTTCAATTTTAAACAAGACAAGTACTAGGTTAGTTAACTAGCATTTCTTGTTAAGGCATTCGATTAGACTTGAATAACCAAAACCTCCACTTTTATAAGTCTAACTAAGATAAACTTAGTTTCTCTTATCCGGAATCGAATTGGACTAAACAACTCATCCCGTAAACTTTTTCTTTCGTTAAGCCATAAATAATTCATACAAACCATATAAATCAACTTGTAAAATCATTCACCTCAACCGGAAGCAACTGAATCAACATAAGCATTAAAACACCGCAATTGCACTGAAATTTTGTAAGCCTAAACAATTGATACCACACAATAAAGCAAGATAACAATAGTTTTTCTTAACCGGGACCAATTGAATCACACACACATCCATACACACATCATGGAATAAAACATCAATTGTACCGAAATTTTGTTAAGCAAAAGCAAAATATATATGAAATAAAAATCAGGCTTTTCTTAAACAGGAAAACAATTAACTAACAACATTGTTACCTTAAATTTCGCATCCACTTCTCCAATATGTTCGCTTCTTCTTCCAGGGAGAATTGATATCAAAATATCATTATGTTGTCATCCTTATGCAAAACAAAAGAATAACAACAACCAACCTTTACCATATAAAGGTTGAAAATTGGTTTTAACAATTGCAAGCAAAAGTTGAAAACCGTCGAAACACCTAGGGCCCGTTTGGTACAGTTTTGAAAAACAGTTTTCAAAAATAGTTTTCCACTGTTTTAAAAACATACCCTTTTTTCCTTGTTTTCATTTTCTAAAAATTATTTGGTAAACTGTTTTTGAAAACAAGGAAAACCAACTAAATCGGATCAAATGTAAATATTCGTCTAAGAGATAGTGATATTAGCCATGACTCACTTGCAGTCATTCCCCATCTCTTACTTTGTTCTGAAAAGAAGAAAAGAATAAAGAAAAGAAAAAAAGAGAAAACACAGAAAACAATAATTTGTTGTTTTTATTTTTTTGTTTTTAAAAACAGAAAACAGATAGAAAACATTTTCTGAAAATGTCCTTACCAAACGCGTTTTCTCCTGTTTTCTGTTTTCTCTGTTTTTATAAACAGAAAACTGTTTTTGAAAACTATACCAAACAGGACCCTATGCTTTTATGCTAAACTAAAACCGATTCAACATATTGTGACTTTTTCACATATTGTTTCTACCAGAACCCCTCATGATCCATTGATAAAGCCTACCAACATGGGCTAGAACTTAATCCTGCTAAATCAAAAAGTCACCCAAACCATAAGGGTTTACAAAATATGAGATCGAATATTAAGGTCATGAAAACTGAAATCATACATCTCATAAATCAATTTGCAGTACACCATAAATATTCAACATAAAATCAAGTATTTCAATTAACTCATTCTTGTAGGAAATTGAATTACGAAACCAACGCAAAAAGAATGAGGTCATTCCGAGTTCGGACGAAGAAGTTATAGGCAAAACATTTCTACACTTCTTCGTATGGGGACCTCTCACTAGGATCGGTTCCCCATATTGCACCTATCACTAGGATCGGTACCCCAAGTGTTACTTGTGACGGATCACAACGCTAAACTGTTTTTGACATAATTTTTACATACGATATGTCTGAACCCAGTGATTTTTGGCTCGTTTTAACCGTAAAAACAAGAGCTACACATATATGATCAGTAGATATCAACATCATAAACTCACAATTACCGTTTCTATCAAAACCTCAAATAGAGATAGAGAAAGTATGAGTATAGAAGAAAAGAAATCTCCTAAAGATGTTAATTAGTCATATAATAACCGAGAGATCATGTGCTTCCTCACCTTTCAAAAAATTGAGCACCAAGGTGAGTATGCACATTCTAACACAACTAGGTTGTGTTGAGTTGATCATTGTCTTGTTTGTCACGAGTGACTAAGACAGAATCATCATCATTCTTGACCTCTTGTTTGGTTCGTTTTCTCTTGTTCCATCTCTTGTTTTTCTTCTTTGACTGGTGATGAAGAGTGTCATTATCAAAACGTTCACTAGTACAAGAGATTTCAGATATGATGTCTTTCTTTATTCTTTAAAGAAGACTCTTATAATTATTGTCACCAACAATTAACAGTTGAGAGTCATTCTTGTGACGAACTTTTGGTCCCTTCTTGGCTATGGAGGACTTCGGGACCCATTTAAAGATGGGTTTCGCAGGAGTGGCTTTCTCCTTCATATCATTAGGACGATTGTCCTTTTGAATACTTTGCGAAACACCCTTTCTCCAATTTGGAACATCAGATCTTGTCTTTGCATTTGAATCGTCATCTCTCTTCTATAATTGGGTATTTTATGAGATGACCTTGTCGAGTGATATGCAAAATTTGAACTATCATTATAATATTTCTTTTGCCTAAACTTAGGAAAATAACGATCTGAGTTCTTATGAGGAGAAAACTTAGCCAATTCGTTTGATACAAAAGAAAGTGCATCTTGCATCTTACGAACTTTGCATCCCCATTGCAAGTGTCCTTTATTACCACATTAATAACAATGCTTAGTATAAATATACGAAGTATGAGTTTTGATGTTAACTTTTTGTGGATCCTCTTGCATTGGAGTTCGAAGAGTATTCTTCTTGTTCTTCTTGTCTTTGTTCAACGTCGTTGCTTTCTTGACATTAGCAGAAATGCCTTCTTTGATTACTGCTGCTTTGAACACTATTCTTAGGCTTGACAGAATTTTCTTCTTTGCAAGAAATATGAGCATCTTTGTCATCAGTGGAAGCCTCTGGTTTAGAAGAATTTTTAGCTTTAACAAATTTTACCTCTTTGCTAATATTTGAAGCATCTATTCCCTTATAGCCCAATCCTCGTGTATCACGATGATTTCTAATTGCTTCTAACATTGAGGTTAAATTTTTTGAGATAACATTGAACTTTTTAAGGTCCAAAATTTCTTCTTCCAACGTCTTGATATTATCAAGAGCACCAGCTAGATCAGCCTTAAGGTGTTTTTCTCGTGAGAGATATACACCTTCTTTCTCTTCAAAACTCTCTGGTTGAGAATTAACCCTTGCTTCAGATTCAACAAGTTTCTTTTTCGACAAAAAGAGATCTCTTCGAAGATTTTCACATTCTAATTTCTTAGAATTTATCTCGTATGTACGATCTTTAAGAAGATAATCACCGGTGTGGTAACCAATATAATATCCATGAAAAACCCTCCTCAGTTTCTTATTCTCACGACAAAGAGGGGTCATAAAACCAAGAAAATCCGAAGTTCTCAGTTTTTCATTTTTCAAAGGTTCCAGCAGTTTAGAGTATTCTGAGATATCCTCTTCTACTTCTTGTTCAAAATCTGAGTCATCATCATCGGAAATTTCATCTAACCTTTCTGTAGACATATTTTCCAGTCGTCATCGGTTTCTACATTATTAACAAGATTAACTTGTCTCGTAGAATCTCTAGAAATGATTTCTTCAGATATTGAATCGTAGATGCTATCATCAAGTGTTAATTCAAAACTCTTGACGTCTTGCTTTACGTTAACTGAATCATTCATTAGATTCAATTCTTAAAGGTTGGATCGCACCAAACACAGATTGTTAAATCTTTTTGTATTTGCCTGCTCTGATACCAATTGAAAAGGCGAGGGTACCCAAATATACCTCAAGCTAAAACTTTTCCTACCTATAAGTCCTTTCTCCGAAAGTGATTGTCTATGGACTGAGTCGAGAGAATACAACTAATCAGTTCACACTTCATGTGATCGTCTATGGATACGAGATCGAGAAAATACAACAACGAAGTATGTTTACTTGATACAAAGGTTCGGACTTAACGAAACACAATAGGATTGCTTATCAAGTAAATAAGAATTAACGTTTGTGTAATTTACTTTAATTATAATAAGACAATGCGGAAACATAAAGTAAATGACACAACAAGATTTTGTTAACGAGGAAACCGCAAATGCAAAAAAACCCTGGGACCTTGTCCAAAATTGAATACTCTCTGGATTAAGCCGCTACACAAAATTAAACCTAACTTCGTATAGTTGAGACCAAGCAACTAAACCTATAGTTCACATAGTTCCGTCTGTATTCCCACGCCTCCAACTTATGAATAAGTCACGTACTTGGAACAATTCCTTTGGTTCGTATTCCAAACAATAAAGGAACAACAAATCTGTTTGATATCAACTCTATTCAACCAAGTGATGTGAGCTCTTCTGTTTATCTTGACATAAACTCCTTCGTCAGGTTCTTAGATCTATCTTATGTTCAATTACCAAAGGTAATCGTTAAGATTTTGCAATCAATACCTTTAATCACAAAGAATTGTATTGATGCCGATCTACACAACTAATCAATACAATTTACCACAAGGATAAACCGATTATGGTTGGATCCTCTTATACCGTAACAAGTATTGTGCACGCCAAAGATTACGAACCTCAAATCAGAAATCTTCAATATCTTCTTTATCTTCAAATCTTCTTAGATCTTCAATAAACACCTGCACAAAACAACTTGAATCTCTTGTGATCAATCATGCACAGAATGGAGTCTGTTAACAGTGGATTATCACAAGATCGTCTTTAGCACTACCAACAGTCTAAAGATCCATGTCGAAACTTCGATCTAGTTTGAGCGAATCTTATATCAGAAGAGAAGATTCTCAAGCATAAACAAACTAAGTGCTATCAAAGTTCAACCACCATTAGTCAATCAAATCAATCGAAAACACAAGATAAACCGCAATTATCTAGTTTCCCACCAACGGTACTCATAGAGCTTCTCAATCCCAAAGAAGACTTTAAACTGAGCGGCCGTAAGAGATTTCGCCTAATTAGGTTACTCCTCTCCGAATAGGCGGCTACACCAGTAACAACACAACCGAGGAAGTTTGCTGTCACGAAGGATTAGTTTGCTAGAAATGCAAACTTCAAGTATTTATACACAAGGAAGTTTGGACACCAAGGAATTTCCAAAACCGAAAATATTCTCAAAGTCATTCAATACATTCCAAATTCGGTTTCCATAATTCCCGGAAATTCTCTATCCAAAATAATGATCGAAAATCTCTTTGGAAAATGTCAACTAGTATATGCACATTACTAATTCTCATTTTCCTAAAATAAAATTAACAACCTTAATTAAAAGATTCTTAACTTATTTATATTTCGATCCTGGGATTTTATTCCTGTAGCTATTAAGGAATAAATTTGTACAATAAAAGATAGATATTATTGTACGTGTTCAAAGTATGTCGGCATCCTTACTTGGTAAGTCCTCTTTCATACTTACAACCTTGAAACCGATTTGCCACACTTCCAAACAAGTTTAGAATTGGTTCATCCAACTTTCAAGAACTATGTGATTGATTAAGAAACACTCAATCACAAATCATGGGTTTCACATTTCTACCAAAACAAGTTTCAGTTCTATCTCCATGTGAGTACTATGCATAGTCACACTAGCTTTTCGAAATTCAGTTGACTAGGTACTAGGAGCGGTTCCCCACATATATATGGTATATAACTTACATATGCTTCACATGTCTATAGGATATGTTCTCCTTTGCCTAAAAACGTGTTGCACATGTTCATAGGATAGGTTCCCCTTTATTCTATAAACCTTGTTGCACCCCATACAAGGATCGATTCCCCTTTGTGATGTGTTGCACCTTTTCATAGGATCGGTTCCCTTTTACCTAGATTCGGTTCAACAAAACACAAACTCGATCATACCTCACAGGTGATTACTTAAGATCGATTTCACTAATAAAAGTCGTACCAATACATAAGTCAGGCCTTTGTGAATAGTTTTACCAAGAACACAAACAAGTCGTGAACGGTTATACTAAATCACACATATTGGATGTTCACAAGATATGCAATGAATAACAATCCCAATAACGCCTGGCGATTTCCTTTTTGATTCATAAACAAGTTTATGAACTTACTTCCTTAAAACACATGTAGAACATTGTTTCCTAGGATGAAATCCTCACCTCATACCCATACATAATCACAATAGCATTTAAACGATTATGTCGATGTCTTATCTACAAAGTTTAATGGTTAAGCAATAAACTTCATATTGTATTCCTCAATACTATGTTTATCTAGAGTTTAAACATGCTTCGCAGTTTTGTTTTCAATATGCACGACTTGAAAGTTGCGTTAGGGAATGAAACAGTTCAAGTTAAATATCACTAACCTCAAGTGGAAGGATGATGTTATTGTTGTAGCTTCTTACTTCTTCACTTTTTCAAGTCTTCGCAATACTTGTAATGTCTCATATCCTAATACTTTCAAGCTAACCTATACGAAGTTGACTCTAGTACATAATCAAGCGACTCTTAAATGAGTTTTGATTCACTAAAATATGACAACCAAACTTGACATACCAACGCTTGGTGGGTTCAACCGAGCTATGCTCTAACAAACTCCTTGTCGTGAACGACCATTGGAACATAAGGTTCATGAAGAAAGGAGTCAATTCCAAAAAACCTTCTTGATTGATGCCGAACCATGGCCTTCTAAAATTCAAGAGTTCTTAAAACAATAGCCTTTATTTGTTGAATCTCCTTTCTTGTTTCCTTCAACTCTTCAAGAAAACCAGAAAACTTCTGAAGATTAGAGGGGATAACCTATGGTTTCTTCATATTCTTCCTTTTTCTCTTTAAAGTTGTATAGGAATGAGATTTATGATTTATGACTTAAAAATTATATTAACATCCTTCTATTAGCAAACATAATGCTTGGAGTCTCCATTGTAATTATGGGATTGTGAGGAACACAAAACAGACTCTACAAGCAGTCTTGTGATAAAAAGTGTTTTCAAGGAAGGAAAAATGAATGTAGGGTTACAGAACCTTTATACAAGTAAAGAGATTCATGTACGACCAATTCACATCCCTAGAAAAGGCGGAATTGTCGAATTTAACCCTCTTTTAATAATCAAAAAGGGAAATCCTTTTCAATACCAATTTATGATATGAAAAGGTCAACAGAATTCCAGACAACCAAAAGAAAAAAAATAAAAAAAAAATATTTTCCTAAAGCCTGAACTGTGCTCAACTCTTGTCTCTTTGACCAGGCACATGAGACAAGATGCACTTTCAACACGATCAAGCAGTGTTGGGGTGAACGATAATCTGTCCACCATTCAATTCTTGTACGGAATTCTTGAAACCTTTTTTCTCAGAATGTTTATACCTTGTTCTTTTCCGAAGAGGTCTAATCAGTTTTTTAGAAATTAATTTTTTCGGAGAAGAATTGAATTTACTTACCTCAGATAAGTTAAACTTTTGAACAAGTTTGAGCTTGTTTGCTAATCGGTTTGCTCTCTGTTGAAGTTTAGTGACATATCTTATTCTATGCTTGTACTTGAAACACATAGAGAGTTCATGACCCTTAAAAGTACAATAAGAACATGTCAATGTGGAGGAAGGTTCATACACCATAGCTGAGCATGATAAACAATTTGCGGTACCTGAAACATGCGAAATAGAATTTTCAGTAGACAGAGAAAAATCCATTTTATCCTTCATAGTGGTTGACGAAGTTTCTCCACGAAGAATATCAAGATTGATATACGTATTGCTACAATTGTCAAAATCGATATTTTCACCAAGGAATACAACACTTGACTTTTCATCATCGTTCCAATCATAGTGATCAGATATTTCAGAAAGGGTTGCAGCGAGACCTTTGTTCCCAATGTATTTTCTACGATTGGGACACTCATTAGCAAAATGACCAAAACCTTTACATTTGAAGCACTGTGGCATATCCTCTTCATCAGTGTCGACGGTGTCTTTGTTTTTAGGAGGGGCATGGTCGTGAGGTTTGACTGATGACCTGGGTTTATCTCTGATGAATCGTTTACTTCTCTTCAACAGAAAATCTATAAACTGTCTTGTGATCAGTGAAACTGAGTTGTCAATAATCTTCATCTGTTGAATCAGTCTCAATGAGATCAACTTCAGAGTTGCCAACACTTTAACTTTTATCAAGTAATTTAGTGTTCTTTTGTGCTTTGAAAGCAATATCCTTTCCAGATTTGGATATATGCTCGTGATCAAAGATCTTTAACTTCCCAACAAGAGTATTTCTGGAAAGAGTATTAAGGTTATTTCCTTCAACGATGGCGTGTTTCTTAGAATCGTATCTAGCTGAAAGCGATCTGAGAATTTTCATCACAATCTCCTTTTCAGGAATAGTCTTACCCAATGCAAAAGATGCATTAACAATTTCAGACACTCTGTGATTAAATTCAGCAAAAAAATCTTCATCAGTTATACGAAGGTTTTCCCAATCAGAATTTAGGTTTTGAAGCCTGGATTCTTTCTCAGAGGAATTTCCTTCGAATACAGTTTCTAAGATATCCCAGGATTCTTTATACTTAGTGCACATAGTCACATGGTGCTGAAGATCTGGGGTAATGGCATGTATGATAGCATTTAAGCCGTCAGAATTTTGCTTCGCAGCAAGGATCTCGTCAGGCTCATACCTACCAATATCCTTCGGAAAAGTTACGTCGTCTTCTGTAACAACGGGAGGATCATAGCCATTAACAACACGAACCCATGTTTGAAAATCACGTGCTTGTAGAAAGGCATACATAGAAATTTTCCACCATGAGTAGTTCGAGCCATCGAAGACTGGTGGTACATTTATTGAGATAACACTTCTGTCCATAGAATCAGATTGCTACAAACACAGACCTATAAGGTCTTAAACGTGTTTGACTGTTCTGATACCAATTGAAAAAGCGGGGTTCTAACAACCACACCCAATATTTTGTTTAGGCAATCTTTATGGACTAACTCCATGCAATATATTTTCAAAAGAATCAACTAGACGGTCAGACTCAATCAAGGAAAATACATCCAAGAGTTATATCTCAATTTCTCAAATCAATCTGCAATCGAACAGATAGAAATTTGTGAGCCGGATTGATATGGGAAATAACTTGGATGGTACCAAAGACCAATATCCAAGTGTCAATCAATTCATATCAACATCCAAAGGTTGGATTATCTAATTTATTGAACTACGCATAACCTGTGATATCTCAGTTATATAAAATATAATGCGGAAAAGAAATAACACAGACACCAAAATTTATGTTAACGAGGAAACCGCAAATGCAGAAAAAACCCGTGACCTACTCCAGATTTGAACACCACACTTTATTAAGCCGATACAGACTCTAGCCTACTACAAGCTAACTTTGGGCTGGAATGTAGTTGAGCCCTAACCAATCTCACACTGATTAAGGTACAGTCGCGTTTCTTACGCCTCAGAATCCCAGCAGGACTCTACACACTTGATTCCCTTAGTTGATCTCACCCACAACTAAGAGTTCCTACGACCCAAAGTCGAAGACTTGATAAACAAATCTGTCTCACACAGAAAAGTCTATTGAATAAATAAATCTATCTCCCACAAAAATACCTACGAGTTTTTGTTCTGTCTTTTGATAAATCAAGGTGAACATGAACCAATTGATACACCGGACTTATATTCTCGAAGAACAACCTAGTAATATCAATCACCTCACAATAATCTTAATCGTATGGTAACGAAACACGATATTGTGGAATCACAAACGATGAGACGAAGATGTTTGTGACTACTTTTTATCTTACCTATCGTAGATTGAATCTCGAGAAAATCTTAGAGAAGATAGTACTCAATACGATAGAACAAAGTAAGATCAGAACACGCAACTACAGAGAAAATAGTTGGGTTTGGCTTCAGAAACCCAATGAAGTCTTCAAGTCGTTAACCTATAATGGTTTTGGAAAAACCTAGGTTAAAGGAGAATCGACTCTAGTCGCAACTAGTATCACAAAGGAGGTGTGGGGATTGGATTTCCCAGTTGCTAGAGTTCTCCCTTATATAGTCTTCAAATCAGGGTTTGCAATCAATGTTACCTTGGTAACAAAGCATTCAATATTCAATATTAGATGAAAACCTGATTAGATTCAAGCGAATATCTTTCAAACGTTAGATTGAACTTAGCTTGTTATACACAAATGAAATATGCCTTCATTTAGATATGGGTAACCGTACCTAAACGCGTACACTTGGTTGGCTCAACAATAGTTAACCGAAGTTAGCCATATGAACACTTTCATATAAACCTTGTTCATCTTTATCACAAATAGTTCAAATGACTCAAATGAAACTAGTTATAGAGTTGTTCAATTGTTTATATTCTCATAGAAGTATACAAGACTCAATTGAAGCAAAATCGATTTTGATTCACTCGAATCAATTTATGAACATTATAGCCACGGTTTGCAAAAGATTGCATTAGTCCTTATTATATAAATGTATATCTTCACGAATAAACCAATTTTAGAACATAACCCACTCAAGTATGCAAATGGGTGCGCATACTTAGAGTTTCTGACTTGGTATGTCCGCCAGTATGCAAACGGGTACGCATACTTTCGTTTATGACCGGACTCAATTAAATTAGTATGCAAACGGGTACACATACTAAATTCCCGGACTTGAGATGTTAAGCCAGTACGCATACGGGTATGCATACTAAGTCCCGGGACTTCAATTGTTAAACCAGTACGCATACGGGTATGCATACTATGATTCTCAGACTTGGAGTAACATGCAACAGTTAGCATATAACTACGCATACTGTGCTATATCCAATCAATGGTTAATTGTTCTAAACTCTATTTTAATCATTGAAACATTCTTAGAAGACGGGAATAACTGTCTCACACAAACTATTAGCTTCAAAGCAATTTTCAAGTGATGAATAGATCAATACGAAACATTCCGAGTCTACAATGACTGTCTCACAAAAATCATGTAAGATGTTACCAGGCAATTTTCACATGATCATCTTTTGACTTTCTTCAAGAATAAAAGATAAACTTGGATAAAGCGAAAGCTTACTAACACATATTTCGAGAAATATGTAAGTGAGATAAACTCAACTCGAAATATCAAATGTGTATAAAATAAAGTCTATATAGCTATACGACTTTTGTCTCAATATGAGATAAAATAGAAATAGACTTCTGAGTGATAGATGAGTTGAAGTCTTATACCTTTTATTGATGAAGTTCCACAAGCTCCCCTTAGTAGTTCTTGGTCTTCAATCGATGAACGTCGTGAAGTCTAAAGCTCAACTACATATTCTATCATAATCCGAGACATAGCTATAAGTAGACTAGAAATCAATACTTATAGTTTTGTCAACTAAACTTGACAAACAAGCTTGAGATAGCAACGCTTGCGAGTTCAACAGAGCAGTGCTCTAACAAAGTGTTTTATGAAAATGATTAAGCTTACGGTTCAATTGTCTAGTCTTGGCTAACCGTTTATGAACAATTTCATTATACACGGTTAGGTTACGGTTCATCCTAACCAGAGTGTATATCTTAGTATGTTAATCTTATTTCAAAGATTCATCTAAGGGTAGATATTGGTTGCTTGGTTCCAAAGCTATCTTAGATTAAACCTAAAGCAACCTATAGTTTGGAAGTTTATATAAGGGAGAACCTCAAGCAACTGGGATTTTTTGAACCCCTGAAACTATTCTTTGTGTATCCTAGTTGTAAATTAGAGTCGTCCTCTTCCTAAAAACCTTTGAGGGTTTAGCGACTAAAAAGACTTCACTTAGGGATTCGTGAATCCAGGTCGAACTATCTTTTATCTTGATACTTCATGTATTCTGATCTTGTTTTGATTGTTAAGTTTCTAACTCAAACAAGATAGACAGAAATCACAAAGTTCTCTTCATCTCAGACTTTGTGATTCCACATGTTTAATACTTGAGGTGAATTACAATCTAGGCTACTCTTGGGGAAGCATAAGTCAAGATTTGGAGGTTAGATAGACTTTGTCTATTGCTATCGATTTTCAGTCTCACCTTGATCTATCGATCGGGAAGAAAATCACACATAGGCTTATCTGTGGGAGGCAAATTGGTTTAAAGTATTCATTGAGTTGAAGCAACTCTTAGGATGTAAAGGACATCAGCTAAGGGAATCAATTGCGTGGAGTCCTGCTGGGATTCAAGAGGCGTTTGGAGCGCGACTGTAACTGAATTGTTATGAGGGTTTAATTCGGTCTCAATTACATTCCAGTCCGGAGTTAACTGGTAGTATGCTAGTGTCTGTAGCGGCTTAATACAGTTTGGTGTTCAATCTGGACTAGGTCCCGGGGTTTTTCCGCATTTGCGGTTTCCTCGTTAACAAAATTTCTGGTGTCTATGTTATTTCTTTTCCGCATTATATTTTTTTATCTTTATAATTGAAATATTACAGGTTTTACGTAAATCAGTCAAAGTATATACATTCATACTTGTTTGTTGGATACGACTTGATTGATTATTCGATATTGATATTTGGAATCGTTCAGGTACTCTCACACGTAAATCAGGCTCACGGACTTGTCTCTGTAAACTTTTTGATTGTGAGAGAAAGAGATATAACTCTAAATATTATTCCTTGATTGAGATTCATTAAGTTAAACTCTCAGAATTGTATTTAAGTTTGTCCATACAGGTTTCTTAAGAAAAATTTGGTGGTGTATTTTGGTACCCCCGCGTTTTGATCCTGAAAGTATATTCTTATAGGAAACTACTTCGGGAAACTTTTTCTGTTCACTTGTAACGTACACCAGAATTTCTTAAAGACTTTTCAGAGTTTATTCTCTTCGGGAACGTTTGTTCCTCAGAGTGCTCTCGATTCAACCAATGTCTTGGCTGAGGGTAAAAACTCTATACAAAAAAATAAGGAATCCTATGCAACAGTGAAAAACAAGAAACATCCTGTTAAAAGTAATAAGCTACGCCGTCTTAAGAGATTGCTAAACATTCTCTTCAAGGAATGCAAAAAAAAAGGGTCTGTAGGCGAAGATTTCTTTTTAGCTTTTGAAAAACCTTTTAAGTTTTAAGTTCTTGGAACACATTGCATTGATCATGAGTAAGGATAAGTCCTCACAATTTTCAGACACTATAACTTGTTTTTAGTGTGAAAATTTTGGACATGTCAAAAAAACATGCACTCTCTCTGCAATAGTATTGAATACTCCTGATAATTACGGAATATCATCTCTTGATCACCTTGAGTATGAAGAAACTAATCCGGAAGACTATTACGCCAGGATGGTTCGTGAGCATTTTTCCCATCCAACCTCTTATTAACAAGATCGTGGCGTCACCCCATCATGTAATAATACTTGAGATGGGGCGTGCGGTAGTAAAAGGGTTATTTCTATTTGTACTAATTTGTGTTCCGTGATATATCCATCAAGTATCTGAGATCCTGTTAGCTTGATAATTGGCTCTGGATAAAAGAAGGTTCATTATAATCTGACATGATTAATAAAATATCTCATATTGTTGAGTTGGCTCCAATTTCAGGATGTTATAAGGTCGTAATAAATTACAACACTTCTAATCCTGTAGATATCAATATTTCTTGTGTTCTGAAACTCGTTTTTCATAACAATGGATTCATTGAACTAAGAATAAAAATTAAACATCTTATTATATTGATATTACAAATATCAATGATTAAGTTTCATCTAAAAGTCATAATACAATGTGATTGTATACTTCTAACAAAATATGTATATTTCCCTTAAATTCATGGGTTTCCGCACCCGAACCGATAAACCCATTAAGGTGTATTTAAAAGGCTACGAGTACTCCTCTTCTCCTTCTTCCTCCTCGCGGTCACGAATGAAAGTTGAGGTTAAGTCTAGGGTTTCCAAACCGGTAGGATTCATCTTGAATTGAAGGTTGTTTCTTCATAATTTTTTGTATTCTCTTCTTAAATATCAAAAAGGTTTGTCAAAGAAGGAGTATCAATTGAACAATCATCTACAAAGGAGTCCTCCAAGTAAGATCCATCCTTTTCTTCTGCTTTGAATTTATTATAATTGACAAGTATGGGAAAAAAAATAAAGGTGTTAGTAAAAAACCTAAGAAGGTCTATGAACTAGATCTAAAAGGAAAAGAGGAACCTAGAATCATCTTTGTTAACAAAGATTGTTATGAAACCTATGAGAAAATTTCTACTAGAGAATTTATTCTAGAGTAAAAATTGGAAGAAGGGTATGTTACTTATTGTAATTTATCTTGATTTGATAAGTACAATCTTGGTAACATGTTTAATGGTTTTGGTGAAGGTTTTGACACACTTACAAGAGTATTTTATGCTAACATTTTTTATGTTGATCTTGAGAAGTTGTGCTTTATGACCATGATTGGAAGAGACGGGATTAAAATGGATCGAGAATTGATTTCAAAGATCACCAAACTTCCCATGCGTGATTTTTGTTTTCCTAGACCAAAAGGAGAAAAACCTTCTTATGAAACCATTTCTCTTCTCCTTTGTGGAAAAAGTTTTGATTGTATAGATGGAAAGTTTCCTTCCGAAGAGCTAGGCATGGGTTTTAAGGTCTTTGGAAAGTTCAGAATTCCAAACATTTGTCCCTGTACGATAGAAGATGCTCGTTGGAGTTGTGACTTTGTGAAGTTGGTTTATTTTCTTGAAATGGGTACTCAAGGTCTTGACATATGTGGATGGATTATCCAACAAATGGCTACAATGACCTTATCCAACAAGAGATTGGGTTTTCCTTGTCTTATCGAACGTATATGTGGATAATTATCCATTTATCCGATAGGAAACTCTATTGGAACTCTTGTTTTAGTTCGTGGAAGTACATTCAAACATATGGCAAAAGAACGAGGAAAAAAAACGGGCATCTATTTGACCTCTTGACGGTTCTTGTGATCTAACAACCTTAATCCTTCTTTTAAAAAATGCACAAGGATGTTTGCAAGATCAATTCCGAGGTAAAAGGTATGCAAAAACAATTATGTGTGATTGCTAAAAAATTTATCGTCATCAAGGACGAAATAAATAATATTTAAGCTTTGTTGGGTGATTTTGATGATGAAGAAAATGAACAACCCTTGCATATTATGCTTCTTTTGTGACTATTTTCTAAGAAACTTCTTGTGAGAATTTAGTCTTGCTTTCGAGAAGGATAATTAGAGTTTGGTATAGCATAAATTGTGATTACAAAATACATTTCCAACGATTTTCATCTTGCATGTTTTTAGATTTATTTATTTAAATTCGAGAGTTTTTGGAAGATGAACTTGCAGTATGAAATCATTATTGGTTTAATATATTGCAAAGTCTCATGAGATATGTGTCCTTACTTTTTGTATATTGAACTGATATCTCATATATGCTCAGAAGTCAAATCTATTATGTTTTATAAACTGAAAATATAACAAACTTTGTGAGAATTTTTAGCAATATCGATCTACTTGTGATCACACTTTTGTGTAATTACTGCATTATACACTCTGTATGATTTTGTTATGTTGAGTCATACCGATTAAGCTTATCTCTTTGTTCGTCACTGGCGTTGAGATTAAATTATATCGATGTTCAAGATACAAATCCATGTGATTTTTTTAATGTGTGACAAAATCCCTCTTTTACAAAAGTAAGGTCACTCATGTTGTTCTCTTGGGAATGACATCAAATGGGGGAGAGTTCTTAAATGAACTTGTGCTTAATTGATTTATCTTTGTGGGGTGTGTGGCTGTGAAATTTACAGGGAATGCTTGTATCTTAAATATCCTAGATGATCGCTAAGTATTTAATACTATGTGATATCATCTAAATAAAAGTTAATATGTAATTCCTTTAAGTCTTGAACTATCTTTTGGTTGTATTCATTACGATCCCATGATTTTCGTACCTTTGCCAATTTTTATTGATGAAAAGGGGGAGAATTAATTAGTAGTTTTGCACTACATACATATGGTTTACTGATCATTATGTAAGGGGGAGTCAATCAATATCTATAGGTTTCCCATATTATGCAAAAGATGTAAGTATTGATTAAGGGGGAGAAACATATCACCGTAGTATTACTTCGAACTTATGATACCACTGAACTTTGGAGAAGATAATAATACTATGTTTCTGTATAATGACGATTGGGAATATTTGTTTTAAAAGTTTTTATCGCTAAGGATCTTCAACAACAACGATGCTGAGTTGAACACATTCAGAATCATTGCAACTTGAAGTAACGAAGAATTCAAGGAGTTTTTAAAAGCTTTATTTTTTTAATCCATGTGTATTGATAGTTTTGTCACTAAAATTGACAAAGGGGGATATTGTTAGAGTATTGCTCGGATGAACTCACAAGTGTTGTTATATCAAGCTTGTTGTTAAATTTAGTTGATCAATACTATATCTAGATTTCTAGTCTACAATTAGTTAAGTCTCGGATTAGGATATAAGTATGTAGTTGAGAATCGGACATCACTGGGTTCTACCGTTTGAAGGCGAAGATCAAAGCTTTTGGAGAACTTCTTTAACAAAAGGTAAGTGAAGACTAAACCACCTATTTTTCATGTTATATTTTTCCTTCTATCTATGAGACGATTTTGCGTGACTAATTAGACTATTACAAGCATATCAAGAATTTCGTTTCAAGTTTATCTTGGTAATGAGTTCTCGTATATATATAACCAAGCTTAATGAACATTTGTTCATACTTGATGAATTTCAGTTAAAAACAATTTATTGTTCATAATCTAAATCGTGACTCAATATTATCGTTCGAAAATAGCCTGGAACAGTGATATGTGTCATTGATGTTATTTTTGAATGTTGAAAATGCGGGGGTCTAACAACCACACTCAATATTTCGATTAGCAATCTGTATCGACTAACTCCAATATACTTTCTAGAGAATCAACTAGACAGTCAGACTCTATCTATAGAAAAGTATATCGAGGAGTTAATATCTCTCTCTTGATTGGAATTTAGTCAAGCAAATAGAAATCTGCGAGTCTTTATCAAATACAAGGATAATAAACTTGGATGGTACCAAAGACCAATATCCAAGGATCAATCAATTTCCAATCAACAACCAAAGGTTGGATTTCACAATTGATCGATACAAACGCACAACCTGTGATATTTCAATTATATAACAAAATATAATGCGGAATATAAATAACATAGACACCAGAAATTTTGTTAACGAGGAAACCGCAAATGCAGAAAAACCCCGGGACCTAGTCCAGATTGAACACCACACTGTATTAAGCCGCTACAGACACTAGCCTACTACAAACTAACTTCGGTCTGGACTGTAGTTGAACCCTAATCAATCTCACACTAATTCAAGGTACAGTTGCGCTCCTTACGTCTCTGATCCCAGCAGGATACTTCACACTTGATTCCCTTAGCTGATCTCACCCACAACCAAGAGTTGCTATGACCCAAAGTCGAAGACTTTAATAAACAAATCTGTATCACACAGAAAAGTCTACAAGGATAGATAAATTTGTCTCCCACATATAAACCTAAAAGTTTTGTTCTGTCTTTTGATAAAAATCAAGGTGAACAAGAACCAATTGATAAACCGGACTTATATTCCCGAAGAACGGCCTAGTATTATCAATCACCTCACAATGTATGGTAGCGAAACTAGATATTGTGGATCACAAACGATGAGACGAAGATGTTTGTGATCTCTTTTATCTTGCCCTATCGGAGATATAATCTCAAGTCAATTATTCAATTGAACTCGTACGATAGAAAATGGCAAGATCAGATCGCTCAACTACAAGAGAAGTAGTTTCGTCTGGCTTCACAATCCCAATAAAGTCTTTCAGTCGTTAATCGAAAAGGTCTCGAGAAGAAACCTACGATTAAAGGAGAATCGACTCTAACAAACCAACTAGTATCACACAGGAGGTGTGAGGATTAGTTTTGCACAGTTTCTAGACTTCTCCTTATATAGTTTTCGAATCAGGGTTTGCAATATAAGATACCTTGGTAACAAAGCATTCAATAATCACCGTTAGATGAAAAACCTGATTTATCCAAGCCAATATCTTTCAACCGTTAGATCGAAACTTATCTTGTCACATACAAATGAAATGTATTCATTTAGGTTTGAGTAACCATACCTAAACGTGTACATTGGTTGGTTAACAAATGGTTGACCAATGGTTAGCCATATGAGTCCTTTCATATTAACCGTATTCATCTTTCTCATAACTAGTTCAAATGACTCATAAGAACTAGTTCAAGAGTTGTTCAATTGCTTAGGTCTTTATACATAGACACAATTGAAACAAAATCGGTTTGATTCATTTGAATCAATCATGAACAATATACCCATGGTTTGCAAACATTGCATTCCTTACAATTTATTTTTTTAAGTCCATGAACTACCGATTTGAGAAATAACTAGCTTGGGTACGCGTACGGGTATGCGTACCTTAGCTACCGGATTTTGAGTTGGTTTTAGTTTCCAAACTCAGCAGACTTTTTTCGGGTGAAAAAGTTCCGCCAGTACGCGTACCTAAGGTGACTGGTTTTTGAGTTTGTAAACTTCAAGCTCAGCAGAATTTCACGGACGTGAATTTCCGCCAGTACGCGTACCCAACCCGTCTCCTTCACCAATACCGCATGCACACATATGCACGCACTTGGTTTTCGGTACATGGATTTATACACTAATGTTCGAACACGCTATATGCTTACATCCATAGGTGGTCACACATTCTCAACTCTACATTTCAATCGTTGAAACATTCTTCTATAATGTTATAACAGTCGTTAGACATAAAGAATCGACTATCGTCATCAAAGCTATTTTCAAGATTGAAACGTCATCATGACTTTCGTCATGGGTAAATATGAAGATGGTTAAAGCAAAAGCTTACCAACATGTATTTCGAGAAAAAGATAGGCGAGTAAACTCGTCTCGGAATAGCAAGTATGTATGAAAACTATCATACTTATACGACTTTTGTCTCAAGAGTATGAAATAAAGTAAATAGAATTTTGAGTGACAAGATGAGTTCAAGTCTCCACATACCTTTTGGTCGGATGAAGTTCCACTGGTTCCTTGAGTAGTTCTCGTCTTTGCAAGATAATCTCCATGGAGTCTGGAGCTCAACTATTCCTAACTATCCTAGACCGAGACTTAGTCATAAGTATACTAGAAATCAAGACATATAGTTTTGATCAATAATATTGACAAACATGCTTGAGATAGCAACACATGCGAGCTCGACCGAGCAATGCTCTAACAAATGTTTCAAATTGATTTGGAGAGATATATAGAACTACCGTAAATCTGGATATAGGACAGTCTGCATACCAGTTCACATACTAGGAAAAACTGTTATAGGTACGGAGTCGTAGTACATGTACGCAGTACACGTATCAGCGTAGCTATACGTCGGCATCAACTTTTTGGTATGTATACCCGGTATCCATACCATAAAAAGTTTGTTGCTCGTGAACCAAGAAGAGTACGCATACCAAGTATGCATACGGCAAAGGAACTGTTGGTTTTGAAACCAGTGTGGTATCCATACCCGGTACGCAAACCGGAAAAGTTGTGTGAGTGTTTCTAAACACGATTTTGTCTTAAGGGTACACACTCCCGGTACATATATTCATGACAAAAACCGTCACGAACAAGGTAGATTACACGTACCTGGTACACATACTTGCCCTTTCGAATATTTTCAGATGCACAAAAATTTTCTGTGAGATAATTGGCAATTGAATAAATTATGTCCTCCTCTATGACCATAATATGGATAAAAAAATTTATATTACGTTTCTATTTTTCTTTCCTCAAAGCAATTTTGTTTTACAATCTTTGTATTTTTCCTAATATTAGATCTTATCCATGATTCTAATATATATATCAGGTCAAAGGATTGAAATTCATAAAATATTTTGATCTTAAAATTTGGACACAAAGAACCGATGGGTTAGAATGAACTCACCATGTTAGTTTATCTAGCATGGAAAATAATATAGGCTCTCGGGTTCCTAAACCCTAACTCACCTTGATCTCTTAGGACTTTTGGTACAATTAGGATTCTTAATTTTTCGTTGACCATTTTTTTTGGATTGCTTATTAGGAATTATTAAAAAGATACAAAACATGATCACTTTGAAGTAATTCTCATATCCCCTCATCTATGAAAATTAATATGGGGAGCTCTTTTTACTAGAAGAAAAGATGAATTCGTTCTAGGATATTTGACTTCAGGTCATCACTAAATGGATCTAAAATAAGTATTCTTCCTGTCAAAAGAATGCTTTTAGATTTTAGTTTCCTAGCTATGTCTCCCTTTAATTTTCCTATACTAATAGTGGGTACACATCTCACTTAACCCTTATCTTTTTTATTAACAATTACGTATTAACAAACCCTAACTAACACCCAAGTGCTTAGATTATTTTGATCCTGAATGTGGAGTACTAAAATGGAAGAAAATTATCGTATCAAATTGTTTGAGGTGGATATAGAAGAAAAGTACACGATGCATAAGTGTTACAAAAAAATCAATTAGTTGAGGTGATTAACTTGTTTATACAATCTGCTATATTTCGTTTCTTCATGGTGTTGATTAGTTTACTAATTAGATATTAAACTTACGATATTTTTTATATTTGTTAAGGTTCTTGATCATAGAAATGAGGTTCCAGTTGTAGATAATGGATGTGATGAATTTGGGATTGACTATGAAACTTGTTATACTTCTTCTAATTTGGACTTGGCTGAATTTTTGGAACCAATATAGTCAATTACATATACTTATAACTTCATTTGTTATGTTATATAATATATTTGATTATAGTGTTTGAGTCAAAGAAGCAGTTAGTGATTGGTGTATCAAATTAAGTAAAACTCTGAATTGCGTTATTGTTTGCAAATCATCTGGGCAAAAAGTTTAGACAACAATGGAAAGGGATCATATTCAGAAATATAATGTGCGAATAGTTTCTTGCATATATTCAAAAAGGGTTACCATATGTCAAAAACCGCAAATGTGAAGAAAAGGCATCGCGTACTAAGAAATACGGGTGCTCATTTATGCTCGATACCTTTTGGGGAGATGATGAAAAATACCGTATTCGGTCAAAAAAAGATACCGGCCGACAGTAATCAAGCATTGTCAAATTTAAATGACAAGGATAACTTATTAGCATTGCTCGGATGAACCCAATAGGCGTTACTATATCAAGTTTGGTTGTCATGTTTTTGATTCAAAACTCGAGGCTGCCTGATTAGATTACTAGAGTCAACTTGTTAAGTTAGACTAGGAACAATAGAAATGTTGAGACTCGCTCGTTTTACTCTGAAGAACCTGAAGACATATTGGCATCAACACATCATCCTTCTGTTCGAGGTCAGTGATACAGAATTGACTTGTTTCATTTCTATCTACGTTTTTTTTTAATGTTATTTAGATTGAAAACATAACATAACAAAGTATACTTATATATCTCCAGTATTAGTGACTTGATCATTTCATTATGGTCAAAGTGTCATGAGAGTATATACTAGTTGTTTTATACAACTTTGATATATTGAATTACGAAGTGTAGTTTAGCGATTTGGATTTCCTAGATTCGACGTAACACTATTTGGTTACTCGTTAGTAGTTAGTCTTCAAATTTCGGTTGATTCTATGCCTAGAAAACTTTGTTTAATTTCATGAGTTTAAGGAAGTAGACTTGCGAAAAAAATTCGGAGTTGAGAGTAACAAAAGGATCTATTCAAAGACCGATCTTAACTAAGGATCTCTACTAGTCCTGGACCCAAGAATCTCTAGTAGGACCGATCCCTTAGAAACAATCTCTACTAGGCCTGGTCCCAAGGATCTCATCCAGGACCAATCCTTTTGTAAACCAATTAAAATGTTTTACGATTCAGCTATTAACTTAGGGTTTGGATACCTATCAGAAATACGGTTTGGTTAATGCGAAAATCTCACAAGATGTCGACATAGTATTTGAACATGTGCTAAACTCTTACTACCTAGTTTTCAAGTTTGATACTCAAGGTGTCATCCTGAACAGAAATAATCTAAATTATTTTTTTGATATTCAGAATCAATGTACGATTCATATCCCAATGGATAAACACATTTCTTGTAACTGTATTAGTAAAATATATGTTGTATGCTAGTAATATTTGGTTTTCATTCGACAGAGATTCAGTATAACTGTTATTTTCGAATCTGGAAATTCCTTGTTGTCTAAACTACCAAATACTATGACGAGTTTCTTCCAAGCAAGAATAAATCATCCGCAAACATCAAATGGCTAATAGTTGGAGCTTGTTTGTTGAACAGTCCCCAACTTTTTAGCTTGATCTAATATCAATGAGAGACTTTGTGAACAAGTGATAATAAGTGATGGAGATAAGGAGAAGTAACACGTTCCACTATTAGGTCATGAGAAGAACCTCGAATTCCCATTTGATGAAGCATAAAGCTCGGATAAGACCAAGAAACTTAATCGTAAACCTTAGTATAATTTTAACACCATAATGCCTCCCTTTAAACTAGATTTTTTTCTTATGGAATGAAACAATTCTTTTTACAATGACAATGTTGTCAGTAATATATCCTGATTCAACAAAAGCATTTTGAGGATAAGATATTAATTTACTCATAAATAATTTTAACTTGATTTTTTTTCCCTCTGACTATCCATCTTGTGGTTTAAGATGGAACACCAAATCTCTTGACGACCAATGTCTAATCAATTTTATGCCTTGGAACCCTTTTTTATCCTCACTATTAAACTTGCTCTTCCATAATCTATTTCAAATGCTTAGATAACATTGAACTGCTTAGACGACATTTAACTGATTTCCAGCATCTACTCACTCATGGGCCCATGGCTCATACCGGACCAATTGCCCAAACCAAAAATTGCGAAAACAAAAAGCCCAACCCAGAGGAATATACAAACAGCAATTCTAAGACTACCGAAAAACTTTTATGGGATATATTATACGGGCTGCGAGTTATAACCCCAAAGGTGTCACTATCCATGCACAAAAACTCCACCAAAACAAATTGTTCACAAAAACCCCATTTAACATAAACTGTCTATATTACCCTTCTTGTATTTAAATCACTCTAACAAAAACAAAAATCAACCCCACCTTTAAATTTTATTATATTATCACCACCACCAACACAACCACCACTGACCACCGCCGACCACCGATGCCCGCCGCCACCGCCACCGACCACCATCGCCAACCACCACCACCGCCACCTCCGCCGGAGCCACCACTGTCGCCGACCACCGCCGTCACCACCGTCGTCGCAACCACCGCCCACCAACACCAACCAACACCGCCGACCACCACCACCAACCAGCATCGCCGATCACCACCGTCGTTGCCACCACCACCAACCAGCACACATACCACCTCCACCACCCACCACCACCAAATATTCATAAAACCACCACCACCTCCGCCTCCGACAAATCCAACCGCCACTAGCCGCCACCAACGCCAACCCACACCGACGTCAACAACACCACCACCACCATTACCTCCTCTAGAAGCACCATAACCACCAATACCATCACATTCGTAACTAAAAATTGATGAAACTAAAACTGGTTTCATAAAAAAAAAACTGTATGGTTTCATTAGAAAAATAATCCATTTCTGTATCACTAAAAAAATTGATGAAACCAAAACTGGTTTCATCAAAAAACTGTTTGGTTTCATAAAAAACAATCCATCTCTATATCACTAAAAAAAATAATTGATGAAACTATAACTGGTTTCACCAAAAAACTGCTTTTGGTTTCATCTATGTTTAGTTTCGTCAATAAAAACTCAAAAAATATTGATCAAATGCAGATGAAACCAATACTTGTTTCTTATCACCAATAACGTTGGTTTCACTGAAAAAGTTCAAAAAAATTAAGGCATTAGATGAAACCAAAATCGGTTTCACCAAATTTAGATGAAACCGAAATTGGTTTCATCAAAAATGTACTCTTGAGTGTTTCATAATCGATGAAAGCTGGTCGAACTAGGGCAGTACTCTTGAATCCCTGGCAGGTCTTGCACACTTGAAACTATCTTTATGCACGCAAAGAGAATTCCAACAAGGTACAAGAAAACAAATTGAAAGTTCTGTAAACTAAAAGTAACAGGAAACGACATGGAGCGAGTGAACAATATTTCATAAACATGTTACATACCAAGTATCAGAACACTATTAGATACATCTCATCATTGAAGCTCACTTGGTGTTTTAATTTGCCTTTTCCAACACTTTCTGAACTCAATTTTTTTTTAAGAACTATTGTGATAGTGTATATATTTCATCTTGTCCTAGCTTGAACCAAAACTTGTTCAAATGCAAGTTAAAACACTCGAGTATTGGAACCAACAACAATGGTTTCTTCCAAAAATAAAATAAAAATGTTGACTTATTTCACATAGTTATCATCATAACTCAACAACTCAGAGTGGATAGCTTCTCGTTTGCAGGAAATGAATTGACAAACAAATAAAATTTTATGCGACGACATATAATTGCCTTTAAGGACAAGAGGCAATTAAACAAGCAAAAGGAAGAACTAATATTTACAAAAACTGATAAAAGTTAAAACAACTCGAATCAGTAAAATAAGTATATAAGTTATCTAAGCTTAAACGTAGCTCTGCTATTTGGATCAGCTCCATTATCTAGTAATAAAAGAACAACACAAATTTCGCTTCCTTTAGCTGTCGCTATATGCTGGTGATAAACAAAAAAACACATAAAGTTAACAAGTCAATATCCTTTATAAGAAATACAACAAAAAATATTGATCGAATTCAGATGAAACAAATACTTGTTTCAATAAAAAATTATTTATCACCAACAACGTTGGTTTCACCAATAAAAGTTCAAAAAAATAAAACAAAACTAGATGAAACCAAAATCAGTTTCACCAAATTTAGATGAAACCGAAATTGGTTTCACCATAGATTTATGAAACCAAAACTAGTTTCAGCTCAAAATTGGTTTCTACACAAAAATAAGCAAAACTCAACGTAAATAGTTGGTAAACACTTGCATTTTCTAATGAGATTACAATTTAACACCCCTACGAAATAAGGAAGAAAGAAGCATGAAACCTAATTGTTCTTAATCCCTAATCAGTGGATGTAACCCCTTTATGCAACTAACACGTATGATTAGACCAACAACTATCACATGAACCATCTTACAAATACTCAAAACACCACCTGCCACCACCAAATACTTCCACCTCCGTAATAATTGATTTCATAGAGATGAATATTTCTCAAGCATTTGTATTCTCTAATAATTTTATTTGTGCATTATAATTTGCTTAGTGCATTGCTAGAGAACAATATATAAACATTAGATTTGCTAATAATTGTCACGACATTTATGTATCTTGATAACAATACCAAACAAGCTTAAACTCTACTCAGCTATCACAGATAAATGTTTTGGACATGAAAAAAACCTGCCTGTTAGTAATACTTAGCATCACGAGTTCAGCACGACTATATATTATGACTGATAATAATATCCACACACTAGATAAGTTAAAAAGATTAAAATAACAAGGCCATAATATTGGAAATACCTTCACATCTGGTCTTACAGTAGGCTAGTTCAAACTCTACACAAACAGATTTGGTGTATTCAGAAACTAGATTGAAGTTAAGCAAATAACTCTTACTTTGATGAGTCATTGGATGTCAAAAGTAACCAAGAATCAGACCTCTCACTGCTCAGTAATGATACACGCATTGCCTGTAGTAACTGAAACATCAAATCATCTGTAAATATACAATAAAATTTGTATCAATAAAATTTTCGATTGCACTATTTTATCAAACTCAGATAAGCAAAAATACATCTTCGTATGACTATAAGATCTACACGCACATGACTAACATCTTTATTTTGTATCACTTATAATGTAGTACCAAATAAACATACAGTTGAACCCCTCCCTCCTCCACCCATTACCAGCATCACCATTTACATTATCAACAACTAGATTCACATACCGATGAACAAATCAACAGTGACAATCTAAAATTTACAGAGTACAGACTGCAAGTAGACAATAATTTGACTTCTCATACTGGGAACCTCATCTGACCATGCCAGTGATGCAGTTGTCCTTTCATCTAGAACCCAACCTATCTCCAATAACATTTACAACAAAACATTTCTCCTTGTATAAAAATTCATTTTTATTTACCTATAAAAACCTAATTGAAATTCACTTCATTTTTCAAACTTCAAATTAACAAGAAAACTGATTACCTTCCATATATTAGGCCAATTTCCAGTACCATCAGGTATTCATTGTGATGTTAATCTTCTCAATTCACTTATATTGACTAGTATCCTTGAAAGCTGGGATTCATAAATTAAAACCAAATTCAATAAATTCTTTAGAAATTACGTTCTAATTCGAAATTAGATACAAAATAGACCCTAAAATGAAACGCACCTCTTGTACTAGTTGAGGATGAGGTGAAATTTCTTCAAATTAAAAAATATATGATGATATGATGATTATCATCATTGTGATTCAACTTTTTCTACAGTGATTTTTGGAGGTGTTCAGGAATTGAAGTTTAGATCAGAGAAGGAGGAGGCATTTCAGTAAAATTCTATAATTTGGAGCACCACCACCGCCTTCATCATTAATACAAATCGGTTTAGCACAAAACATAAATACCTAATCTTAATTGAATTGGTATTTGTATTTCAAATTCGGTGGAGAATCAAAACATAGCAGTGGGTTTGGTAATGGTGTAGGAGAAGGAAGAGAAGTTGTTGAGGTGGTGGATCAGGACACATCAGTGGGTTTAGTGGTGGTGACGGAATACTAGGATGAGGTGTTGATACTGATGCTGATGGCGGGGGAGGAGGAGGAGGAGGTGGCGGAGACAGAGGCGGTGTGATAGAAGATCTAAAATGGTAATCGTTTGATAAAGGGAAATGAATACATATCACGAAGGAAGAACGATAATAAAAGGGTACGACTGGGATTTTCAGATTTTGAAAAGATCTAATTTAGATTATTATATTGAATTTGGGGTTTTTATATCACTTTTGGGGGAAATGGAGTTCTTATAACTCTCAACATATGGGTGGAGTTTTTATACCACAAGTTTATTTACCTTGGTGTTTTATGACTAGTTTTGTATATTATAGGACAAAAGAATCCGACATTGCAAACTTGCAGTCATGGTTTCGAGTAAAGTTAAGTAAATGAACCATAAAATCCTACATTATTACATTATCAAACGCAACAACAAAATGCACACTGCTGCGAAGTTCAGGTAAATGAACTAATGATTATATAAGTTGAACAACTTAGGATTTAAAGAGACAATCGCATTACCCAAGCCTTAAGGGAGAAGATATATAAGCAAACAAGTTGCAGATCTGAAATGCTATCCTAGGCGACAATTATATAAGTGGAAAAGCCGAGAATAAACCACTGGTGAGACAAGCTATGGGTAACCAAGTAAACCCCTAGAAATAAAATGGGAAGTACAACAGAAAGATGTAGGAGAATCGTCTGGAAGATTTACCCTGTTGGCTTGATTTGTAGGTATGATTCCCCTAAAGATTTTGATGTCCCAAAATATCGAATAACTAGTACTACTACTGCATATTTCTACATAAAGACTACTCTATTATCGTCCTTTCATATTTCTCCTATGATGATCTATTATTTTCTCCATCAAGGATAGATTGCATGGCGAGGGGAATACCAGCCACACCGTGTGAATCTCTTTTTCTTTTAGAGAACATAATTTATAACCATAAGTTTTGATGTCGACAAGTGAGGAAATTTTAATTTGTTATCGGGCACCCCTTTGCTTTTAAAATGTCGAAGACACGACAAAGACAATACAATGTTTTGGATATAAGCTTGTCGATTGCAAGGGTCCAAACTACTTCATTCTTTTTCCTCCCGCAAGTTCCAAGATATCGACAACATTACATGTACCTGCTCTGTTCATTGTATTTGAGGGTTAGTTATTCGGTCTTACCTTACCTTACGTTAGCTTATGATGTACTATATATATTATTCTCGTGGACTTTGGCATGGTTTGGACGAATTCTGCGCATAACATTACTGTATCTTATTCCCCTATTAATTGCTTGTATTGGTGTCGTAAGTTTCGCTTACGGCTTACGATATAAAATCATGAACGAACAGTGTTATATAAAGTAGCATATATAAGAGCATCCAAAGTGCTGTAGAAAATTTTCAATTATTGCATTCCTTTCCAATCACGCTGCAGTTGTCAAATGCAATAATTTGGCAAATTTGTTACAATTTTGCCAAAAATGTTAGCTTCGAATGGCAATTGCCATTTATGGCTATACTCGATAAGAGCAAGTGCATACAGTTGCAAGAGAACCATATTCACTAGCTAAGAGCATTTCCAATGATGAAAACTAGCAATTTCCACCCCGTTAGAGGGTGGTTCCCAGTTCCCACTAAAAGATGGCAACTAGCAATTTCCGTTCTTTCATTGAGCGTGAAAATGATCCCGGACGTACTTGTGTATCTTCGGCTCATTATCAGCCAAGGCTTTATATGGTCCATGTTTACTAAGAAGGAAGTACTGGGATCCATAGTGTGTATGTATTGTGTTGATACATGAAAAATAACACTCCTTAATGGGTTTAGGGTATTCCTGAAGAAGTAGCTAAACTAGGTAAAAGCATGGGGACTTGGGGACTAAGCCCAAGTCCAACAAGAAAGTATCCACTAAAAGGGAAGGACAAGGAAGGGATTAGTAAATAAGAAGAATGTTATCTTAAGAAATGACATTAAGAGTAATTAAGGAGGTCTAGGACACATGACATGATGTCATAAAAGAAGGGTTTTTTTGGAAAGCCTATATAAGGAAGGCCAAGGTACAATGGAAATACAAATCTTTCTCTTACTATTCTTAGAAAAGTGAGGTAATTTGGCTAGTTAGGACGGGTAGAACCTCAAACCTGAATTCACCCCTCAACATTTGGCGACCACACCCGGAGGCTCGTGCCTAGCGTCTCAGGCGCGTTAGGAAAGCAAGCGGCTGATCAACCCTTTAATCTGGACGAGGTGACGATGGAAGATGATAGCAAGGAGGAAACACCGATCCTAGGCGTTATCATGCAATCAGTAAGTCACAGATCCCAGGATGGAGAGGTAGCAACACCACGGGAAAAGAACAGACAGACAGATCGACTAGCGAAACCCGTATCCTCAACCTTACTAAACATGCAGGAAGAATTGAATGAGCGCTCACAAAGGAGAAAAGAGCTTGAAGATTGGATAGCACGGGCAGTAAAAGCAGGAAAAGTACGCCCGAAGAGGCAACAAAAGGAGAAAAACTCAAAGGTACCAAGGTGACAGTGACATCGCAAGAAGAAATCACCGAATACCTAGAACAGAACTATCATGTGGTAAAACAAGACAACCATTACCGTGGGAATAGTCTGTATCCGGCGCACATTCGAGAATACTTATACCCCGATGACTACACTTCTCCCAAGTTCAAAGTATATGAGGGTCAAGTAAATGCGCGAGAACATCTCAGCCGATTTTTATCATCAATGAACGACAGGGCTACAGACAGAAAACTGTGTTTAAAAGAGTTCCCCAAGTCACTTACTGGCACCGCGTTCACTTGGTATGATAACCTAAAGGAAGAAAGCGTGGATTCCTGGCAGACTTTATCCACACTCTTCCTTAGGAAGTTTTACTCAGCCAAAAGGAAGATAACGACGATAGACCTGAGCAAGAATGGGCAGCGAATAGGCGAAGAAGTAGGGAAGTACATCTTACGGTTCCGGCGCCTGGCATTGGACTGTCATGAAGACATCGACGAGAAAGCGCTTGTCGAGATCTGCGTACGCGGAATGGTCTCAGTCTTCAAAAGGGGTTTAATTAATTTCGGGTTCCAAACCTTTGTTGAGCTAGAAGAAGCAGGCGAGAGGATCGCTGACTGCATAGAGGAAATGCCGACAGATGCTGTTTGGCGCACCACGGTTAGCGCTGCAACGGGAACCTCACGCAATGTGATACCTAATGTTAATGAGGGTTGGAACCAATACCACGTGGATGGAAGAAACCAAGGGAGGAACGGAGGGAGCAAGCGCGAGTACAAAACACCACCACCTCTCCCCTGCAGTAGAGAACGCGCGATCAAGCTTCTGAATCAATGGGTCGCTGACAGGGAAATTCAGCTACCCCCAACCACAATAGATATCAACAAAATGGACAAAAATTCAGCCAAATACTGCGGCTACCACCGAAGAATGGGACATCCAACAGAAGAGTGTTTCGTCATTCGAAGTATATTCGAGCGCAAGCGAGCTGCTGGGGAACTCGAGGCGACAAGACAAACAATTGAGCATGATCCATTCCCTCTCCATTAACCCGAAATAAAGAGGAAAGGAGAGTGCGGAGTACAAACCCACAAATTGTAAGAATCATCTTTTGGTAAGAACGACTTTCCTTATGATTAATGGGCAGATATATCAAAAGGTCTCAGGGC
Source organism: Papaver somniferum (assembly GCF_003573695.1). NCBI lineage: Eukaryota > Viridiplantae > Streptophyta > Magnoliopsida > Ranunculales > Papaveraceae > Papaver > Papaver somniferum. Next base: position 34,912,067 of record NC_039364.1, read on the forward strand.
AGCCAAAGGCGCTTGATTCACAAAAGGTCCCGGGGATGCTAAAGGCGCCTGGTCGACTGACAAATTCACAAAAGGTCTCAGGACAGCCAAAGGCTCCTGATTGACTGACAAATTCACAAAAGGTCTCAGGGCAGCCAAAGGCGCCTGATTGACTGAAAAATTCACAAAAGGTCTCAGGACAGCCAAAGGCGTCTGATTGACTGACAAATTCACAAAAGGTCTCAAGACAACCAAAGGCACCTGATTGGCTGACAAATTCACAAAAGGTCTCAGGACAGCTGAAGGCGCCTGATTTACTGACAAATTCACAAAAGGTCTCAGGACAGCCAAAGGCGCCTGATTGACTGAAAAATTCACAAAAGATCCCGGGGACGCCAACGGCGCCTGGTCGACTGACAAATTCACAAAAATCTCTCAGGACAGCCAAAGGCGCCTGATTGACTGACAAATTCAAAAAAGGTCTCAGGACAGCCAAAGGCGCCTGATTGACTGACAAATTCACAAAAGGTCTCAGGACAGCCAAAGGCGCCTAATTGACTGACAAATTCACAGAAGGTCTCAGGATAGCGAAGGCGCCTGGTTGACTGACAAATTCACAAAAGAGCTCAGGGTAGCCAAAGGCGCCTGATTGACTGATATTTACAAAGGTCTCAGAGCACCAAAGTCCCATTGGAAATAAAAATAGGGGGAGTAGGCGTGTTCTACAAACACCCATCTCACCCAAGCCTTGTTTGAAAAAAAGAAGAAGAAGAGGAGTAGGCGCATTTTACCAATGCTCACCCCACCCAATCCCTATTTAAAAAAAGGGGGAGGGGGGAGGGGGAATAGGCGCCCAGCTGACTGACAAATTCACAAAAACCCCAGAAGCCGAAGGCGCCTGGATGACTAACATTCGCGGAAGGTCTTAGGAACGCCAAGAGTGCCCTACCAATCGGAATTCACAAAAGGCCTTAAAACAAGTTTTCTTAACACCCGTTCTGACGAACACCCCACCAATAAAAAAATGAAGGGGGAAGGCGTGTTCCACTAATGTCTGCTCTACCAAACACCCTCGAAAACGCCCACACAGTTCCACAGTATTCACTCTGCCTAACGACTATCTACAAATTAAGATGAGGGAATAAACGCGCCCTACTCGCACCTACCCCTACCAGAGCCTACTGCTCGAAAAAAAGAAGAGAACAGATGCGATCTCCAACGATGAGCATACTTAACAAGGCTGCAAACGTTCACTTAACCACACACATTTCGATAATAATACAAGAAAATTATAAACAATCAAAACAACCAATAAATAAATACCAGCAACAAGAAAAATTAATCCAAACATCAATAGAATGTCCTACAATCCAAGAGCAGACCAACAACAAATCCAACAAAGGGAAACGAAAAAAAGAAAAGAAAGAGAAGCCAACACAAGAACGAGGCGCCTTAAGCGAATCAGAGTTTCTCCAACTCCTGTCGTTTCTCCATCACATATGAAGGGGCCTTTCACCCTAGGCGACTGGAAGGAGGAGTTCCCTGGGGAAATGATTCTCGCCACTCATCTCGTCAAAATAAAGGGAAAACGAAACGATGAATAGTGAAACACAAGGTGAAGGAAATAAAAAATACCTGAGGTGCCAAAGGACTAGCAGTTGGCTTCACATTTAACCGCGGAGGCTTACGATCGGAAAACGACCCCTTCTTCGGCTTCATAGGCTCACAACCCTCAGGTGGGGCCCAATAGGTCATCACGGGATCCGAGCGACCCTTATTAGATGGAACAAGGCGATGCTCGGCAGCTATGGCGTCATCAAGTTTGATTCGACCAGACGCATGAAGCTCCCGAAGATCCTAAGAGTCAAGTTGCGAGGAGGAGAATATTCGCGCAAGAGAAAGTTCAAAGCCCGGCGCCGTAAGAAATCATGATACTCGTGAGCCCTTTCAGTAACTGCTAAGAGCCGCGCAGGGATGGGCTGCCTGAATGAAAAATTGATCCCTCGATCAGACAAGCGCGTCGCTCCTTTGAAGACGTAACGATTGAAGCTAGCAATAACATCCTTGACGTCAGAACTTTCCGGGGGAGGGAACCTGTGAGGAACTCCTTGATCGAACCCCACCTGCCGAGCCGCGCGATCATGGTTGTAGGATATGGCAATGAACTTACCAGCATAGAAACCAGGAAGATAACCCGGCAACTCGGCCACCACTGAATCGAAATCGTCCTCTGGAAGGAGCTTTGTCGAATCCAATTCCGCGTCAAAGGGTGCAAAAAAATTATAATGCGCCGGACCTGATCGACCATCTTGGTAAGGGAATGGTTCAATATCCTTGGACACATCCAAGTGTTTACCAAGATCTCCCTTGGGGACTTTCCCTTTCAAGTTCTAAAGAGCCATCCGCGGGTAGCCGTAAATAACGGGGAGCTTCTTCTCGGAACCATCATCCTGTTTCACATCTTCTTCCCAGTGAACCGCGGGTTCATTAGGCTCAGGCGCGCACGGGGGAACATGTTCCCAGTACCAATCATGCATAAAAGAAGCTAGGATGTAGGTCTCGATCTTGTGAGACGAGCCCACCGTCTGAAGATCTCGACAGAACAAGTCAAGATGGCGGTACAAACCACCTAAGAACATTGGTGCAAGTGGAAAAGAGACGCCGCGGGACAGCAACATTACCATTGGTACGAGCTCACCCTTGATGGTATCATGGGGACTGTATTCGAATATGTCGTGACAAAGGCAGAATAAAATGAAGGCAACTAGTTCCGCGCGGGTATCCTTCTCCTTACGTTTAGGAGGGAACACCTTATCGCCAATCATCTGAGGAGCCCAATATTTCAGCCAAAGGGAAAAAGAAGCGCGTTGATTAACTTTAATGACCCATTCGGAATCAGCTTCTGTCGGGTCTGATGAACCATGGATCGACTCATAGGCGCGGATGGAACTAGATAACATGCGATCTCCAGGAGGGCGCCTGGGAGGAGCTTCCTTCTCTTTTACCCACTTAGCCTTCTCCTTTGAGCGGATGAAGATGCCCCTTTCTTATCTGTGTCAGCAACTCCCTCGTCATTACCTCGCCCAGATGGCGCCTGTCTCTTCTGTACTAGTTCACGACGGGAGTCATCTTTGCACTTCAACAAATAAGTACACAGTTCCTTGTCCTCGTCATTTAGCGCCCCGAAGACGGTTGCCTCATCATATGAATGACTGCCATGAATCGTAACCCTGTAAGAGCGACTACGTCCTCTAGGACGATAGTGGCTTCCCCTATGCTGTGAGAAGGGTGTGAACGGGAGGAACCCAGCGACAGAAAAGCCGTATCACATCACGAATGCACCTATTTACCTCCCGTTTCAGAGACGAGTCTATGGATTCATTAATACTCGCCTTCCGGAGAGCAATAACGTGGTTGGAGTTGGAGCTATATAAGATGCCCAATGTGGCCACACTGGGGGAGTTTTCGGTTTAGAGCGGATGTCGATAGAGGGGAGGTTATAATCGCCACGATGTATGGCCATCCGCGGCACGGTCTTGAACGCGAAAGTGTCCATGGTTTCTGACTCGGGGCGCATAAGCCATCCGGGATCAGAAGGGTAAGGAAGCACGGGCAGATTTAAAACGCGAGAGGTTATGATATCATCCAGGGGGAAAACGCGTTTACCTTCACTGAGTTCTCTTAAACTCAAGGCACGTTTTAAGGCAGGGCCGCTTCTGAACTCAGCAATAGTATACAACCTACCGTCTGCTGGGGCGGGTAGGATGATCTCATCCCGATCAGAATACTCGGCTTCCTCGGATCCCTCATGCCTAGGTTGCTCAGATTCGCTAGACTCCTCGGACGAAGAACTACTGGAAGAACTACTAGACATAGCGAGTGTATGGGTGCGTCTGGAAGAAGGAAAGAAAAAGAAAAGTTGAAAGAAAAATGAATTGACAACTCTATATATAGAAAGTCCTAGAGATCAAACGTCGCAGTTATGCACAGGAGAAAAGTAACCGTCAGAAAACCAGAAGGAGAAGCGGTTTTGCACGATGAGGAGTCGAAACTTCGCCCTGATAAGCACGCAAGTGCGATACTTTTATACCCACATTTATACTAGCTAGGTCTCGATATCTCACTAATAATTATATTTTAGAGCTTTTACAGGAGATACAAGAAATTCTATTCACCTGGAGAATAAATGGCTTAGAAGCTAAATTTGTGCCTGCAACTTGCATTGCCAAAGGTCAGAGCTTATGGGCCGCACCACTCAAACCATCCGATGGCCAGGAGGGTGAACAAAGAAATCATTTTCTTTGCCGTGCGTGTGAACCACACTTATGGGGGCTGAGAAGATAGTGAACGTGGCATCACTTGCTCCACATTTTCTGTCCTGTGTAAAAGAGAAAGGAATTTTCATTTTCATTTCCCATCCGTCGTCATCATTTATTACAACCTTGGTTTCGATGTGATTCTGTATTGCGAGATCTCTGCATCTAGAGTTCGATTGCTCAGCAGAGAAATGGGTTCGATTTATCGAAAGGTGTGGACTGGATTTAAGCCAAGTAATCAGCGAGAAGAGCCAGGAGATGCATGTGCTAATTACTTCGAGTTCCGACAACAACGAGAGTGGATCTGTGGTGTTTTGGGGTCGATTGTTTTGACCTAAAATAGGTGTTGAATAGCGAGTAGATGGGTTTGCTGCTGATGGAGATGTTCATGATTTCAACACTTCTCAATCTCAACTGAGCTCGAATTTTCTCTCACCATCAACAACAACATTAATACATTGAGGCTCTGTTGAGCCGAAATTCAGGTGAAAACGAGTTAGTCAGTGACTGGTTGCAATGGGTTTAGTGTCGATGGTTAATTGCGAGCATCAAAGAAGTAATGGAGACTGATTTGAAGTCTGCCATAATATCTAAGCTAGGGTTTTAGTGATGGATCTGTAGGGTGCTAATGTGTTATGAAAATTAGTGTTGCTGCCATGAAATGTTCACTGTATGCGAAAGATTGAGAGAAGGGTACCGCAGTTGAAATCAGCTGTGAACTGGCTATTGTTTAAAGATCAGATTGGGGGTTCATCGCATCAATTCAAGTTGGGAGTTCTCATGTGGGTTTTGTCTGGAATGCTTATATGATGGTGATGTATTTTAGGCTGCTGGTATCAATTGAATCAGAATAAGTAGAAGACCTATTCATTATAAGCGGATGGTGGTGGTTGTCTACAGATGTGAATGAGAACAGATTTGAGGCTAAACAGTTTGTGGGCTATTGCACAGCAACTGCTTACTGCCATCGATTTATGGCTGTATGGAGCTCGGTTCGGAGCTGATTAAGCTAAAGAATTGCAGTCAGTGGTGGCAATGTACAGTTGTAGCCGAGAATGGAGATGAAATCGAACTGAAACAACAACGATGGAGTTGGGGGTTTTCTGTGGTGTCTTGGGTGATTGCTGGAGTAAGTAGTGTTGCAGCCATGAAGCTGGTGGATGGTTGAATTGGTGTTGCTGGTAGAAGGGAGAATAGGAACTGTGTTATGTCTATATGTTGGCTGATTTGAATTTGTGCTGGTGATGATTGTTTGGGTTTTTGCCAAAATTTGGAGTTGGTCTGGAGATGCAATGAAGAATGAATTGGCTGCAAGCAATGTGCTTATGATGCTGGGGTCAGTTTAACAAGGAAGTGGAGATTTAGAAGCACAGAAGATGGGCTGCCGTGGTTGGATGAAGCTTAAGTAGATGATCAGGAAATGGTAGTTGGGGCAGAGATTAAGAAGTGGTGCCCAGGCAGACAGAATATGGAGTTGCTTACTGTGGCCGGACCTTGGAGAGGGCCTGGATTTGGCAATTGGTGTTCGTGGCCTCGCTGGACTTTGGTTGTTGTTGTCACCAATACAAGAAAAGAACTAGAGTGCTATATAAGGCAGGACTGAGGAGAAGAAAAGGGAGGCCGGATACAGGGAAGAAAACTAAGTTTTAGCCATTTTGCTTTCTGCTATCATATGCTTAGTTTAACAATCTCTATATCATTTTTTATGGCTTTGATCGAAACCATGTCTAGCTAAGCTACTCATTAGGGTGAAGGATGAACTTGTAGGTTAAAGTGCTTGTGTTCTTAAACAATGGTTTCAAAAATAAGATCTTATCCATGTTTGTGTTTTTCAAAAGAGGCTGATTGTTTTATGAGTTTTTCATGTTTTATGCCTTGTATACTACATAGTTGGATTCTAGAACATTAGTCCATATATAACCTTGATAACAATTGCTTTATGATCATTTCCAATACTATGTATGCCATGTATGCTTAGTACTAAGGATGTCTACCTTCTAGGTTGAGAACAAACAATCTTTTATGATAACTCTTGTCTATAAATCCTAAATGAAATATCTTCCGTGTGTTAGTAGCTAGGTTTGCAACTTCGCACGAGTAAATTCGAGACCTTGTGATAGAACATAAGTAAATATAGCTTACAACGGATTCCGCAGCCCTAATACTCCCTTATTCTCGATTACAATCTTTATAAATTTGTTTTATATGTCTAGTTAGATTATTTTCTTAGTACAACAATCTCTGAAATATTGCATCTTGATTAGTTAGGTCTTGATATTAATTAATAGTAGTTTTCGCACTCCTTGAGGGAACGAACCGTGCTTGCTTTTGTATGCTATTTTTGACACCGTGCACTTGCGGTAAAACAAAGTCGGTCTACCGACCCATCAAGTTTTTGGCGTCGCTGACGGGGAGTGGCTGTAAAGTACTCTCTGATTGATATTATTGATTTTCTAGTCGTAGTTTAGTTTTTATTTTCTGTACATAGTTTATTTTCGTTTTTCTTTTAGATTTCTTTTAGTTCCATTTTACGTAGCTTGTTTGATTATCTTTAGGTACCTTATTTGAAGAGCGCAGTTGGAATCTCTCCAAAACAGGCAGAAAAGTAAGTATCTGAAATCCTTGCGAGGCTTTGGAAGGTGAGTTTGAACTGAATTATGCATTTTGTTAGCATATGCAAGATCTACCAAGTAGTTGGGATAGAAAACAATTATTCGTCTTGTTAAAGTAACCCTTTATACATGACGAGAACAGATGATGAGAGTACGAACCCTGCGGTTAAAAGTTTGAGAGACTATATGTACCCTACTAGAGTCTCTCAACTTTCTTGTATTATTTTGCCTACCACCACAACAACCTATGAAATTAGAGCAAGCACCATTCAAGCACTTCCTAATTTCTACGGTAAGGAAAATGAAAATCCTTACTACCACATTAGAGATTTTGAAGAACTGTGTGGTACAATGAAGTTCAAGGACTTGCCTGATGAGTTTCTTAAACTTAGGTTGTTTCCTTTGTCTTTGAAGGATAAGGAAAAATCTTGGCTGAATGCATCATCTCCTTCATCAATTAGTACTTAGAATGACATGATTAATATATTCTTGCATAAATTCTTTCCTAGGCATAAAACTACTGCCATTCGTCAAAAACTATATAGTTTTTCGCAACAAGAAGGAGAATGTCTTTATGATTATTTAGAGAGGTTTCATGATCGCTTGTTACAATGTCCACACCATGGATTGGATACTCCTAGGCTCATATCGATCCTTTATGAGGGATTAAATTACAAAACAGTGACTACGGTAGAATCACTTTGTAGTGGGAATTTCCTTGATAAGAGTGTCGAAGAAGGTTACAAATTTTTGCATGAAATAGATGGAAAAATCCAAGAGTGGGAGGCTAGAGAACCCATAAGATCAGTAGCTAGTAGTGAAGGGGTTCACAAATTTGATAATGAATTCGACTATGAGGCCAAGTTTTCCATTTTGACACGAAGACTTGAGTCGTTAGAAAGAAATGCTAAAGTCAGCCTGTTGAGTGTATTACATATGCATCTTCTATTCCTAGTGATTGTACTAATCAAAGAATTCCTAGTTTGGAAGAAAGTATGAGTTTGTTTATGCAGGCTACTCAAAGATCTATGGCGAACTTACATCAACAGCTAAATGAGCTAGCCAACCAACTGAATGAGCGAGAGAAAGGTCAGTTCCAGAGTCAAATACAGCCTCACCCTAAAGGCTCTTTTGAGGTAAGCACATCTGGTGCTAAGCCAACTCATCATGTCCAGGCCGTCACTACTCTCAGAAGTGGACGAGTCATTGATAATCATGTTAGTGATGCTGAGGAGAATGTGCAAGATAGGAACCTGCCTACTATTACACAGGTTACTCCTTCAACACAAAAAGAAACCGATGAAACCGAAAAAGGTAATTCTGAAATTTCTTATGTTCCTCGCGCTCTTTTTCCTCAAGCATTACTACCTCGTAAAAAAGGAGTCAGTTCTAATGACATCTTAGAAGTGTTTAAACAAGTTAACGTCAACATTCCAGTCTTAGATGCCATTAAACAAATTTTTTTCTTATGCTAAGTTTCTAAGAGATATGTGCACTGTGAAACGAAAATTGAATGTGCATAAGAAAGCTTTCCTTACTGAACAGGTGAGCTCGATTATTACACAGAAAACTCCACCCAAATTTAAAGATTTAAAGATCCAGGTTGTCCAACGATTGCTTGCACTATAGGTGAACATAGGATTGAACATGCATTGTTATATTTAGGGGCCAGTGTGAATCTCTTGCCATATTCTGTGTATGTGCAATTAGAACTTGGTGATTTGAAACCCACTAATGTCACTCTCCAATTGGCTGATAGGTCAATTAAAATTTCTAGGGGAATGGTAGAGGATATTCTTATACAGGTTGAAAGTTTTGTTTATCCCGTTGATTTTATTGTTTTAGATACTCAACCTGTTTTTAATCCTAGTGGGAAGATTCCTGTCATCTTAGGTAGACCTTTTTTGGCTACCTCGAATGCGGTTATCAACTGTCGCAATGGAATTATGGAGCTTATTTTTGGAAATATGAAAATGGAGATAAATGTGTTTAGCCTTTCAAATTCGTCTGCGATTTCTGAAACTTGTGAACATGTATGCATGGTTAGTGGTGTGAATGATTATACTCACTGTTATAATGAGAATCTCGAAAACATATCTAAAAACTTTGCAGGTTGTAAGGAGTTAACAAAAACTGAATCATCGAATATTTGCTCATCTTGTTTTGCCAAGCCTGATGAACTAGTTTTTCGTGAGACTAGTAGTAGTTATCAAGATGCTTATATAAGTGTGAAACATATGGATACTGGTCGGTTAATTCACAATAAGAAATTAGAACCAAGAACTGTTTGCTTAGCTCCTTTTGCCAAGTCATGTGATCTTGTGCTTATTGACATTGTTAGTGCATTGCTCCCTCCTAATCTAAAACCCAATTGGAAGTCTCCACTGGGAATCAAAATTGGTAAACATTATGAACTTATTGTTTATGGGAGTGAGTTATTTATGGATTCACATATCTTTTTGGGTGTTTATAGTGTTTGCAGGTTCATAGTTGCAGCTGAACTTGTGTGTTGGGTTGATCCCCAGCTTTTCAGGCTTTACATATATGCTGGCAGGTTGCTGTTATGCATCATTATTCACTTCGTTTGAGATTACTTGCTGCGCGCAAGCAGGGAACATACATCATTCGGTTTGTGGGAGTCAACCCATCAGTTTTGTTACCTTTACTCTATCTTCTATTTTCGTTTGCCTCTTGCATATCACATTTTAGAATTTCCCACCTTAACTCTACGTTGGATGACTCAATTACATTGAGGACAATGTAATGTTTAAGTATGGGGGAGTGGTTAAGTAATATAGATTTGTGGTAGGCATTCAATTTTGTTATGAATTTTTGTTAAAAATAAATAAATAAATAAATAAATAATTTTTTTTTGCATTTCATGACCAGCTGTGGAGCGGGTCTATTTTTTTGTTTTCTTATCATATTATGACCAGCTGTGGAGCGGGTCTTGAAGTGTCGTATATGATCAGCTGTGGAGCGGGTCTATTTCTTGTTTTGTTCGGGACTAGCAAAATCTGTGGAGCGGGTCTATTTTTTTTGTTTTCTTATCATATTATGACCAGCTGTGGAGTGGGTCTTGAAGTGTCGTATATGATCAGCTGTGGAGCGGGTCTATTTCTTGTTTTGCTCGTGACTAGCAAAATGTGAGTGTGGAGGAATCAAGTGGTTAAGTATATATAGATTTGTGGTAGGCATTCAATTTTGTTATGAATTTTTGTTAAAAATAAATAAATAATTTTTTTTTTGCATTTCATGACCAGTTATGGAACGGGTCTATTTTTTTGTTTTCTTATCATATTATGACCAGCTGTGGAGCGGGTCTTGAAGTGTCGTATATGATCAGCTGTGGAGCGGGTCTATTTCTTGTTTTGCTCGGAACTAGCAAAATCTGTGGTGCGGGTCTATTTTTTTGTTTTCTTATCATATTACGACCAGCTGTGGAGTGGGTCTTGAAGTGTCGTATATGATCAGCTGTGGAGCGGATCTATTTCTTGTTTTGCTCGGGACTAGCAAAATGTAAGTGTGGGGAATCTGATAAGCACGCAAGTGCGACACTTTTATACCCACATTTATACTAGTTAGGTCTCTATTCACCTGGAGAATAAATGGCTTAGAAGCTAAATTTGTGCCTGCAACTTGCATTGCCAAAGGTCAGAGCTTATGGGTCGCACCACTCAAACCATCCGATGGACAGGAGGGTGAACAAAGAAATCATTTTCTTTGCCGTGCGTGTGAACCACACTTATGGGGGCTGAGAAGATAATGAACGTGGCATCACTTGCTCCACATTTTCTGTCCTGTGTAAAAGAGAAAGGAATTTTCATTTTCATTTCCCATCCGTCGTCATCATTTATTATAACCTTGGTTTCGATGTGATTCTGTATTACGAGATCTCTGCATCTAGAGTTCGATTGCTCAGCAGAGAAATGGATTCGATTTATCGAAAGGTGTGGACTGGATTTAAGCCAAGTAATCAACGAGAAGATCCAGGAGACGCATGTGCTAATTACTTCGAGTTCCTACAACAACGAGAGTGGATCTGTGGTGTTTTGAGGACGATTGTTTTGACCTAAAATTGGTGTTGAATAGCGAGTAGATGGGTTTGCTGCTGATGGAGATGTTCATGATTTCAACACTTCCCAATCTCAACTGAGCTCGAATTTTCTCTCACCATCAACAACAAAATTAATACATTGAGGCTCTGTTGAGCCAAAATTCAGGTGAAAACGAGTTAGTCAGTGACTGGTTGCAACGGGTTTAGTGTCGGTGGTTAATTGAGAGCATCAAAGAAGTAATGGAGACTGATTTGAAGTCTGCCATAAAATCTAAGCTAGGGTTTTAGTGATGGATCTGTAGGGTGCTAATGTGTTATGAAAATTAGTGTTGCTGCCATGAAATGTTCACTGTATGCGAAAGATTGAGAGAAGGGTACCGCAGTTGAAATCAGCCGTGAACTGGCTATTGTTTAAAGATCAGATTGGGGGTTCTTCGCATCAATTCAAGTTGGGAGTTCTCATGTGGGTTTTGTCTGGAATGCTTATATGATGGTGATATATTTAGGCTGCTGGTATCAATTGAATCAGAATAAGTAGAAGACCTATTCATTACAAGCGGATGGTGGTGGTTGTCTACAGATGTGAATGAGAACAGATTTGGGGCTAAACAGTTCGTGGGCTATTGCACAACAACTGTTTACTGCCATCGATTCATGGCTGTATGGAGCTCGGTTCGGAGCTGATTAAGCTAAAGAATTGCAGTCAGTGGTGGCAATGTACAGTTGTAGCCGAGAATGGAGATGGAATCGAACTGAAACAACAACGATGGAGTTGGGGGTTTTCTGTGGTGTCTTGGGTGATTGCTGGAGTAAGTAGTGTTGCAGCCATGAAGCTGGTGGATGGTTGAATTGGTGTTGCTGGTAGAAGGGAGAAGAGGAACTGTGTTATGTCTATATGTTGGCTGATTTGAATTTGTGCTGGTGATGATTGTTTGGGTTTTTTCCAAAATTTGGAGTTGGTCTGGAGATGCAATGAAGAATGGATTCAATTGGCTGCAAGCAATGTACTTATGATGCTGGGGTCAGTTTAACAAGGAAGTGGAGATTTAAAAGCACAGAAGATGGGCTGCCGTGGTTGGATGAAGCTTAAGTAGATGATCAGGAAATGGTAGTTGGGGCAGAGATTAAGAAGTGGTGCCCAGGCAGACAGAATATGGAGTTGCTTACTGTGGCCGGACCTTGGAGAGGGCCTGGATTTGGTAATTGGTGTTCGTGGCCCGGCTGGACTTTGGTCGTTGTTGTCACCAATACAAGAAAAGAACTAGAGTGTTATATTAGGCAGGAATGAGGAGAATAAAAGGGAGGCCGGATACAGGGAAGAAAACTAGGTTTTAGCCATTTTGCTTTCTGCTATCATATGCTTAGTTTAACAATCTCTATATCATTTTTTATGGCTTTGATCGAAAACATGTCTAGCTAAGCTACTCATTAGGGTGAAGGATGAACTTGTAGGTTAAAGTGCTTGTGTTCTTAAACAATGATTTCAAAAATAAGATCTTAAATTCCATGTTTGTGTTTCTCAAAAGAGGCTGATTGTTTTATGAGTTTTTCATGTTTTATGCCTTGTATACTACATAGTTGGATTCTAGAACATTAGTCCATATATAACCTTGATAACAATTGCTTTATGATCATTTCCAAGACTATTTATGTCATGTATGCTTAGTACTAGGGATGTCTACCTACTAGGTTGAGAACAAACAATCTTTTATGATAACTCGTCTATAAATTCTAAACGAAATATCTTCCGTGTGTTAGTAGCTAGGTTTGCGACTTCGCACGAGTAAATTCGAGACCTTGTGATAGAACATAAGTAATATAGCTTACAACGTATTTCGCAGCCCTAATACTCCCTTATTCTCGATTACAATCTTTATAAATTTGTTTTATATGGCTAGTTAGATTATTTTCTTAGTATAACAATCTCTAAAATATTGCATCTTGATTAGTTAGGTCTTGATATTAATTAGTAGTAGTTTTCGCACTCCTTGAGGGAACGAACCGTGCTTGCTTTTGTGTGCTATTTTTGACACCGTGCACTTGCGGTAAAACAAAGTCGGTCTACCGATCCATCACCACAACCGTAAATTCAGCAAAAGGAAAAGACCCACCTTGCTAATGGACTATAAAGGAGGGCGCTCAAAGAGGGTTCTTTCCTTAATGGGTTTAGGGTGTTCCTGAAGAAGTAGCTAAACTAGGTAAAAGCATTTGGACTTGGGGACTAATCACAAGTCCAACAAGAAAGTATCCACTAAAAGAGAAGGACAAGGAAGGGATTAATAAATAAGAAGAAGGTAATCTTAAGAAATGAAATTAGGAGTAATTAAGGAGGTCTAAGACACATGGCATGATGTCATAAAAGAAGGGGCTTTTTGGAAAGCCTATATAAGGAAGGATAAGGTACAATGGAAAGACAACTCTCTCTCTTACTATTCTTAGAAAAGTGAGGTCATTTGGCTAGCTAGTACGGGTAGAACCTCAAACCTGAATTCACCCCTCAACATATTGTAAGGTTAGCAAATTGTCCCCCATGACCTCACTTTTCTAAGAATAATACTGTATGATGTGCCACATGTTGGTGACCTACACCGAGCTCAGTACTCAGTAGTATTCCGTTAATGACCCAAAGGAGAATCAGAGATGATACACACCGTGAAAATGTCCCGTGATGTGCACCGAAAGGGATCTGACGGCCTAAATGTCACCCTCTCTGCATTGGGATAGGGGTGGGGCATGAGTGGACCCCACCCCCTCTCACCACGGTGCACAATTCACGGTTCATCGATCATTTTCGAAGGAAAATCCACTCCCCTTGCTTTGGTGATTTTCGATGGGTCCCACATAAAGATTTAAATGTATCGTGTCAATAAGTTTAGGGACCAAATAAGACGGAAGTCTATTGTAAGGGCTACAAGATGTGGTTTTGAGTACGGCCAAGGGTTTAAATTTCCTAAATATAAACGAGGGGTGTCTAATATATTACAAATATACAAAATATTCTTTGATTAGGTTTATTACTATCTTATTATCGTTAAATAATTAACCTAAATCTAAACCAAAGCAAATCATAGACCTTTCCTCTCTTCTTCCTTTTTTTTCTTCTCCAACGACAATTGATCATTGATTATCAATAAATATTTCAATTAGATAAGAATCGAAAAACCTATCTTTTTTGTTGTGTGATGAGGATTGGCTTTAGCATACAATAGAACTTCGATAATTATACTAATAACAGTGTGACTACTAAATTCATAAATTTAACGAAGAATTAATTTATCGATAAGCTATTACTATATAAGAACATACCAAACTTTAATTTAACTTTCAAAAGTAATGTGCAAATCATTTTCCTATATAATAACAAATATTTAGAGATTTATATTCAAATTATTTTATGACATAATATAAGATAATATATTATTGTAAATTATGTGTATAAATATATATTTTGATGTTAAAAGTAAAATAAAAAGAAATCACTACAGAACATTAGATTTTAGAGGAAGAATCAGATGATACGGTTAGAATGACATTATCATGATATGGTGACGCGATTTTTTCTACAAAACCCAAAAGGCAGTGAATTTTTAGATAATCTCTTGGTGACGCGCGTGTTCCTCTCATAAAGCTATATATTCCTACAAAAAATGAGAGTATTCCTATAAAAGAAATTTCACCATCCAAATTTTTTAATTTCAACCATTAATCTTCAACGGTTAATATTAAAAACCGTAGATGGTAGTCTAATACACCTCAAAATACACTAGATTTTGTTGCGAGTGAAGAGCTTTATAAGAGGAACATGTCACCAAAAAAATTAGCAGCTTCAAATTAATTGCCATTTGGGTTTTGTAGAAATGGCGTCTGTTGGTGTTTTGTTCCGTAAATGTGATACCGGAATTCTCCAAAGCATAACTTGTGGTGTTTCCTAAGTTATGTGGTTTCCTAATTAACGAGTGGGGCTATCTTAGAAGTCCTATAAGACTTGTGGAGCAAGGATGTATCTACCCATGCTTCCTATTCGTATTCTCCTGCTCCCCACGCCTCCAATTGCTTCTCAATTTCGACCTAATTTCCCAATTTTACACGCTAGGGTTTCTGATAGAAAACGTGCAGAAATTGAGAAAATAGGTGGCTAAGGAGAAGGGAAAATGATGGGATTAGGTTCCTTTGATGGACGTGGTGGTTATGATGATGGTTGAGGTGGTGATAGAGAGTTGGTGGCGGAGCAGGTGGTGGAAATGGTGGTTGTATGGCGTTGTGAAGAAGAGGAGAAGGAGGAAGAGAACTCGATATAGTTTCTCTTAGGAATTGTTTGGTTTAGGGTAAATAGGTTAGGGTTCTAGAGTGTTGAGCGGACCCATCGAGTCTTGATGTTTTGCGAACCGAGACCGTTGGATGATATGAGATGAGTTGGATCTAACGGCTAGATGGAGGCATATCTTGAGCGACCGTTGGATGCAAAAATACAACGAAACTGACGGCTCAAGATGGAGTTAGGTGCTGTAGTGTGAAGCAGAATCTTCAGATTTTGATGCACGACGATGAAGCGACCGTAGGATGCTGAGATGATCCAATCTGACGGCTAGAAAGGGAAACGGGTATGGATATAGGAATTGGATTTGGGTGAGGGTTTTGGGCCTTGGGTATGCCAAGCCCATATCTTCTTTAAGAACAATTCTTCCTCTTCAAGCCCACTTCTAGCCTTTTGGTCTTGTGCACAACATTCTTCGCGGCTTCCTTGTGAAGTTCCTCCCGGCTTTTCACCACTTTTCTGCTCTTTTCGCTCCGCTATTCATCTAGTCTTTATTTATTACCTAAAAATGCAAAATTAATTAATAAAAATATTTATTCTTGAAAACAATGAAAATACAGAATATGGGATAAAATGTAGAATTAATGCACAAAAGATGAGTTAAATACCAAGAAAAATATATAAAAATATGCACTTTTTAGCACTCATCAAATACCCCCAAACCTGAATTTTACTTGTCCTCAAGTAAAACAAAACTAAGGAAATCCTACCTATACCACTGTCGCTGGTCTCTCGAATGCATTTAACATATGCACTAAGCCTTTTAAACCACTAAGTGTCCCTAGTGGACGAGTGAAGTCTCGTGAAGGTTTGCTTAGAACGTACCTACAAAGTTCTAGGACAAAATATAAGCTCATATTCCATCAAATGTGACATGTGCAAGACAGTTTAAGCTCACAGCAAAATGGAGATGTCAATCTAGCTATCAAAGGCACAATCCTAGCACTGATAACAAATAAAGACATGTGATAAGAGTATAAAGTGTATCTACACATGTGTAAAGAAAGATCGGATGTTATGACTACTAATCACCAAGAGATAGTTTCTCAGGCTAAGAACCAAGGTCGAAATCTAGCTAGCTGTCCGGACTTTACGAGAATTGTGAATGAGTTGGAGGTATTTCACAATTACTCGCGTTGTACATCAATGGCATACACCCTTCCTTGCTTATTACAATAAAACACAAAAGATGACTCTTTACATGACTCTTATTTACATTGACTACTCTCTTTTATTTTTGGAACAAGAGAGGATGGAATTGATAAATGTAGGAATTACCAATAGGTACTAATATAGTAGTCTTAGTTAGTGGCAGGTCCATCCACTAAAGCCCAGTAACCAGAGGTCCAAAGATTTAAATAAAAAAAGAAATTGGACCAAAAAGTTTAACTCCAGGTCCATATACGTGTGAGAAAGTCATGTACTTTTTTTGATATCTCCAAAATACCCCCTAGTGTAATAGAATATAAACTTTAGATGAACCATTTTTTTTCCAAATTCGTTTTTTTTTTCTCTTTCCTCTCGCTGCTAGTAGAGAAAATCTTCTTCTTTTTTTCGTTCTCTCCCGTTTTGTCTATC
This sequence comes from Papaver somniferum, assembly GCF_003573695.1. Taxonomy (NCBI): domain Eukaryota; kingdom Viridiplantae; phylum Streptophyta; class Magnoliopsida; order Ranunculales; family Papaveraceae; genus Papaver; species Papaver somniferum. The sequence continues at coordinate 34,928,924 of NC_039364.1, forward strand.
AGAGAAGAGATAATCCCATGAAGATTTTTGCAAGATATATATCGATCCGCGAATCCAAGCTCGATTATTTATATGAAGTTTTTGGTAAGTTGATTTTCTTACTGTTGATGTTAGTCTAGGTTTTTTTTTAATCAATTTTCTTCTAGTAATGTTTATCTTAGGGTTTCTAGTATCTAATAGTTTTATGGATGTTTGATTATGTTTTGATCTCTATGCTTGATTGTTTATTTTTTTATAAAATAGTTCAGATCTAGACGGATGATCACCTTTTTTGTTCATTTCGTCAGTAGATTTGATTATATCAGTTTCATTTTATTGGTTCTAGATTTTTTTCAGTTCATTTTTGTGTATGAACCAACAGTACATATCTGCAGTACTGACAAAAACCTAGCTTTATAAACTGATTTTGATGATTTACAGTTTTTGTTATTAATTTATTAGGTTTTAGATCGGCTTTGATTTTGTTTTACTCATGGATTCATCACTTAAGTTGTATGATTCAGCAGTACATATATCTCTTGATTCCTTGGAGAGAAATTAAGACTTAAGATTTTTGGGTTACGGAAATAGGAATTGAACTCGGTTTTTTGTGTGTTTACGATCTTTATTCTTGATTCGTTAATTTTTTTACTTCAATTTTTATAAAAATACTTCAGATCTAGATACATAATCATGTTTTAGGTTCATTTTATTAGTATATCTGATTTTTTAGTTTCATTTTGTTGGTCTTTGGTTTGTTTTTAATTTGCTTTTGTGTATTAATCATCAGTACGTATATGATGTACTGGTGGTTTTTGATGAAAATAGTCCAGATCTAGTTATAAAATCAAGTTTTACGTTCGTTTCATTTGGAGATCTGATATTTTAGTTTCATTTTGTTGGCTTTTGGTTTTGTTTCTGTTTGGTTTTGTGTATTAACCATCAGTACGTATATGACGTACTGATTTTCTGTGTTTACTATGCATCTATATGTTTTGCTTGTGTATTAACCATCAATACGTATATGACGTACTGTTTTTATGAATCTTAATCGTAATTATTCGATTTTTTGATTAGATTATGATGTTTTTAGCTTATTTGAACTCTCAATTTGATTTTCTTGTTATTTTCGTTCTTTATTTTCTAAGAAAATCATGCTTGTTTATTGTTTCAAGGGTATTGTCTAGCAGTACATATGTCGCATACTAATACAAACTACTTTTGATTCTGTTTTATTCTTAGTTTTATCACTTGTTGTTGTTTGATCCATAAGTACATATCTTCCATACTGAAATAATACTCTTTCGATTCTGTTTTTTTATGGATTCATTCCATGCAGTTGTTTTTTAGTTCATGAATCAGCAGTACATATGTGGCATACTGATACAAACTGCTTTTTGATTATGTTTTATTCTTAGTTTTATCACTTGTTGTTGTTTCATCCATAAGTACATATATGCGATACTGAAATAAGACTCTCGATTTAGTTATTTTTCTTCATGGAGTTGTTTTAGACAGTGAATTAACAATACATATATTGAATACTGAAAAGTTGCTCTGTGAATATGTTTTATACATAGATTTTAGTCAGTTAATTCTTATGATTTTGTCAACACATATATGGAATACCGAAATAAAAGTGAACCATCGTTAGGTAGTATTAATCTTGATGTTGTCATATTACTTGTACTATTCATTTTTGTTCTGTTATTCATATATTGATTGTTGTTATGTTTTAATTGTTACATTTTGGTCACATTTACAGGTTCAATATGTCTGATGTTACGAGTGTTGGCGCTTTTTGGAGGAAGTGGTCCAATGGGAGTGGAGCACTAGAGAGATCCTGTTTTTTTTTAACCTGTAAGCAGTGTAGCAGATATGTACTCAAATTATGTAAGCAGTGTAGCGGATATGTACTCAAATTTCATAAACTGTGTAGCAGATATGTACTCGATATAATGAGCATGTAGACACACACGTTTGGTAGTCAGGGTATTGTGGTCATTTTCACGTTTTAATTAATTATGGACCTTTAGATAAAAGAAAATTCTGGTTGGACCCTACTATAAATAACCTTATGGGCTTAGGACCAAACAAGAAATTTTCCTTGATAAATACTTGATTGATTTTTTTATTTTTTTTATTTTTTGATATTTTTTTTCTGAAAATATACATCGTTTTATTTTTTTTTTATTTTTTTTTAACAAGCAACACTTTTGATACATAAGCAAAAAGAAACAAAAAAATTACATGACACTTTGCAAGAGGTAGCCCTTTTTGATGCACCCAGTTAAATTCGATGGTTGTTTTCTTAATGTAACCTCCACCTTCTATCCCAACCAACCAAAGAACAAGCTAGTCAAGTTTCGTTCAGTATTCTAAAGTGATTGGCAACTAAAACTTCCGATAGAACACCTCAAGGATGAGGCTATACATGTATTGGTAGATCGTGCGCGTGCAAATTTCTTATCACTATGTGAATTGTGCTAGAATCAGGGTGCCTAAATATCTAGACTAAGACTCCTAAAAATTACATATTTGCACAAGAGTCAACATTTCAAGGTAAATGAGCTCCATTTTTATGTTTTTTTATCATTTTTTAATTTTTTTTTTGGAATTTTTAAATTTTTTCAAAAAGAAGGAGTTCTTGTTTTCAATTATGGCATATTATCAAAGTATCTACTTTTCACCCCCAAACCTAAACTAAAAATTGTCCTCAATGTTTCAAAATATGAACAAAATTATAATACAACATATGAAGAGGATCATGTTGAGTAGAGAAAAAGGAAAGAGAATACCCGATTTCGGCGAAAGCAAGATTAGAACTCCGTTATTCAAGGAAAGAATCCAACATATGTCAGCCGAGATCATATTGGATTAGCAAAATATATACAAAAGGAACAAAAGGATTTTTAAAATTTTTATCTACTGGATTATATACAAAAAATTCACCATACACTAACAATCTAAAGAGTTGAGGATCAACCCAAAAGACAAAGTGTAGAGGTTTCAACAGCTTCACACAATAATAATATGATAGGCATGCAAGTGAAGCTGTGAAACAAAATGAGCTACCCCCAAACCTGGATTTTTCAACAGATAAAATTTTGGATACAAAATCTCGCAGTTTTTGGGGTTCATCATGCACAAGGTCTAATTCGAAATGAACTTTGCTAGGGACGGGCAAACATGCTAATTCCAACCGTGGCTCCTCAAAGATATTATACTTAGATGCAAAATAGTCCAAAAGGACTTGGGAAGCACACAGTTCCAAACCTAGGTTGGGCATTCTCAGAAAAATTGGTTTGACAATATCGGTACAAACCAAATCTAGGTTGGGTGGAAGGCCATCAGATTGTGACTTATGTAGGACGATAGGCATATCATTATTAATCACATCAACATCTCCTAAGTCTTCTACAAGTGTCACAACATACTCACCATGCTCACACAAATCAGAATCATCAACATCATCAGAAGAATTATTCTCATGCATCGGCAAATCAGTGGAAACATCACAACGTGACCCAGGTAGAGAATCAGACACAACAATTATATTTTCATGCATATTAGTGTCAACAGAAGATTCTATATTACCTAAGTCATTTTCATAGGACATATGCACATGCTCAAACTCAGTATCAACATCACATGTATATGGAATACTAGAAGAAACATCATTCATGAAGGTCGAGGCAGAGAATCCTAATGTATTTGAACCCAAAGGTTCCATAACATTTTCAGTATAGACATGTTCTTCTAACATAACATCATAATCATCATCATCATCATGATAGGGATTTTGCAATCTAGGATAATTTTCAATCCTAAGGTCGGAGCTATCACAAGAATAAGACTCTAACTCATGGGGGTGACTCATACCATGTGGTGTTGTCCCTGTTTCCCTAACAGATTCCCATTGATGAGTTTTCTCTGCAATCTCAGCTAAAAATTTCCATGCATCATCCACAGATTTATCAAGAAATTTACCATTACACATAGACTCAACCATGGTTCGAGATTTAAAGTCTAGTCCCTCATAGAGGATGACGACAAGTCTCCACTTCTCAAATCCATGGTGCGGACATTCGCTCAACAAATCATTAAAACGTTCAAAATAGTGAAAAACAGTTTCCTCATCCAATTGGACAAAACAATTGATACTTTGACGAATAGCGATGGTCCTATGATGTGGAAAGAATTTTTTGAAAAATAGATCTGTGAGTTGGTCCCAAGTGTTGATTGATTGTGGTCTCAAACCGTAAAACCATGTTTTGGCCATTTCCTTTAGAGAAAATGTAAACAAACGCAATTTCAGAGTGTCTTCGGACATATGATCAGGTTGCATAGTCCGAAAAATTTGTTCAAACTCTCTTACATGAGTATAGGGGTTCTCAGAATCGAACCCTCGAAATATAGGAAGTATTTGTATCATGCTTGCATTTATTTTAAAAGGGTTATTGGTTTGAGGTAAGACAATACATGATAATGGAATTTTTATTGTGGGATACATGTATTCATGGAGAGCACGAGGTTGGCCCATATTGAAAAGACACAAAGCCCACTATTTGGTTTTAATGGGTTTTCAAAAATTTGGTTTTTTATGGGAAAATTTTGGTTTTGATGGGAATGAAAAACATTTGGTTTTTATGGGATTTGAGAACTCCTTTTGATTTTAATGGGATGAGGCCCAACTAACTGGTTCAAATTTTCTGTGGGACAAGCCCAGCGAACGGCCTAGAGATTTGAGTACACGCCCCAACTAACGAGTTCAGCGAACCAAGCCCAGGAATGCACGAGGCCCAGCTGGGTATTTGATTTTTGGGCTCTCAGTTAGCCAAAATACGAGGCCCACATGGGCTTAAAAACGTTTTTCAAATTTTTGTTGGGTCAAGCCCACAATTCCGTTCAAATTACAAACCCAATAGAAAATGGAAGCCCACAATTTGGGTTCTCTTAATGGGTTTAGGCTTACTCTTTAAGCACAGCCCAGCTGCTCTGATTTTGGTTGCACAGCCCAGTTGGGCTTGGTTCTCAGCAACAATCTCAGACCAGCAACTCAACAATAGCAGAAGGAAAACAGCAGCAGCACCAGAGGCTGGCTGTAGCAATGGCCCAAGCACCAGCAGCAGCAGGAAGAAGTAGCAGCATCAACAGGGAGAAGAAGAAAGTAGCAGCACAGCTGCAGCAACAACAGCAAGAGCACCAGAGGCTCAGCACCAATTAGTAGCAGCACCAGCAGCAGCACAGGTTCAGCAGTACCTGTCACTCAACCAAGTTCTTAGTTCCAGAAGTTTCAATAACTTGAGAGCAAGATATGCAACTGCTACAAGATAAACATGGCCAGAGATGCTTGCACTACACAGCAGGTTGCAGAGCTACTAAGATGCAAGAAAACAGATGATGCAGGATGAATATGCAAATGCAAGATGAATATGCTCCTAAGTTATGCAAATTATGCAATGATATGCAAGTATGACATGACAGTATGCAATGCAGCTAAGTTACACTAAGTTACACTACACAGCAGCTAAGTTACACAAAAAAAAAAAACAGCAAAGTAAGATAAAAAGAACAACAACCACACAACGCCAAGTCCCCGGCAACGGCGCCAAAAACTTGGTAGGCTTGGGAATGTGTGTAAAATAATAGAATAAGAAGCCTACATGTTATAACCGCAAGTGCACGGTGTCGTGATGTAGTGTGTGCAGGTGCGAGTCGATCCACAGAGACTTGTGTGTGTAAGTTGAAGTTTCCTAAACTATTATAAACTAAGCAGTGACAGTAAACAAGAATGTGAACTTCAGTGGCAGTGATAAAGAAACAAAGGCAGTGAGCCAAAGAACACAGAGTGTAAACACTAAGAATGAAGGTACTAGGGCAGTGAATCCACCACTAACTTATACTAGTTATTCTACTAGTGATCCTAACCTTGTCCTTATAGTTGATAACAGGGGAGATGCAAGTCTTCTGTGTATCTAAGGTACCTCCTATATGAATAAATCAATCACAACAGCTAAGGTATCTTCTCCAAAGCATCAGCTGTCTGTTTAAGGCACAACTGATCAAAGGGTCAAGATGTGTAATGAATCATGAGCTGCAGTTCTACAACACTGGAGTGTTCTAACTACAATGGATGCATGACATTCACTGTGAAAGGCTAGTGTTGAAGCCCTAAGACTGAGTTTCAATTTAAACATTTAAGCACAACAAGATTAATGCCATTAGCATGAATAATAAGTAACAAACTAGAGCTTCATCTAAACCCTAGCAGATGGAATTAAAACATCATGAACATAATTGACAGTGCAAAACAATTGAAAATAACACAGTTGAGGAACTGGCTAGTCCAGTCCTCTTGGGTGAAGCTCTGGCTAGCCCAGGCATACTTCTAACACATACCCATCATCCCTATTTATACACAAACCAACTTTAGGGTTAACACCCTTTTACCCAAAACAGTGAAATTAGGTTTGGTGAAAATCAAAATTAGGTTTTACCTAATCACTGATAGCAATTATAACTCTTTACCCGTGCCTTTATTTCCTCTCCTGATGCAACCCATGCCTTCAATTTTTACATGCAATCTCAATCCCAAAAATCCCCAAATTAACAGTAAAATTAGGGTTTTGATTTTTTTACTCACCAACTGTGATGAGACGAATCAATCGTCTACCCATGCTTCTTATTCGTATTCTCCTGCTCCCCACGCCTCCAATTGCTTCTCAATTTCGACCTAATTTCCCAATTTTACACGCTAGGGTTTCTGATAGAAAACGTGCAGAAATTGAGAAAATAGGTGGCTAAGGAGAAGGGAAAATGATGGGATTAGGTTCCTTTGATGGACGTGGTGGTTATGATGATGGTTGAGGTGGTGACAGAGAGTTGGTGGCGGAGCAGGTGGTGGAAATGGTGGTGGTATGGCGTTGTGAAGAAGAGGAGAAGGAGGAAGAGAACTCGATAGAGTTTCTCTTAGGAATTGTTTGGTTTAGGGTAAATACGTTAGGGTTCTAGAGTGTTGAGCGGACCCATCGAGTCTTGATGTTTTGCGAACCGAGACCGTTGGATGATATGAGATGAGTTGGATCTAACGGCTAGATGGAGGCATATCTTGAGCGACCGTTGGATGCAAAAATACAACGAAACTGACGGCTCAAGATGGAGTTAGGTGCTGTAGTGTGAAGCAGATCTTCAGATTTTGATGCACGACGATGAAGCGACCGTAGGATGCTGAGATGATCCAATCTGACGGCTAGAAAGGGAAACGGGTATGGATATAGGAATTGGATTTGGGTGAGGGTTTTGGGCCTTGGGTATGCCAAGCCCATATCTTCTTTAAGAACAATTCTTCCTCTTCAAGCCCACTTCTAGCCTTTTGGTCTTGTGCACAACATTCTTCGCGGCTTCCTTGTGAAGTTCCTCCCGGCTTTTCACCACTTTTATGCTCTTTTCGCTCCCCTATTCATCTAGTCTTTATTTATTACCTAAAAATGCAAAATTAATTAATAAAAATATTTATTCTTGAAAACAATGAAAATACAGAATATGGGATAAAATGTAGAATTAATGCACAAAAGATGAGTTAAATACCAAGAAAAATATATAAAAATATGCACTTTTTAGCACTCATCAAATACCCCCAAACCTGAATTTTACTTGTCCTCAAGTAAAACAAAACTAAGGAAATCCTACCTATACCACTGTCGCTGGTCTCTCGAATGCATTTAGCATATGCACTAAGCCTTTTAAACCACTAAGTGTCCCTAGTGGATGAGTGAAGTCTCGTGAAGGTTTGCTTCGAACGTACCTACAAAGTTCTAGGACAAAATATAAGCTCATATTCCATCAAATGTGACATGTGAAAGACAGTTTAAGCTCACAGCAAAATGGAGATGTCAATCTAGCTATCAAAGGCACAATCCTAGCACTGATAACAAATAAATACATGTGATAAGAGTGTAAAGTGTATCTACACATGTGTAAAGAAAGATCGGATGTTATGACTACTAATCACCAAGAGATAGTTTCTCAGGCTAAGAACCAAGGTCGAAATCTAGCTAGCTGTCCGGACTTTACGAGAATTGTGAATGAGTTGGAGGTATTTCACAATTACTCGCGTTGTACATCAATGGCATACACCCTTCCTTGCTTATTACAATAAAACACAAAAGATGACTCTTTACATGACTCTTATTTACATTGACTACTCTCTTTTATTTTTGGAACAAGAGAGGATGAAATTGATAAATGTAGGAATTACCAATAGGTACTAATATAGTAGTCTTAGTTAGTGGCAGGTCCATCCACTAAAGCCCAGTAACCAGAGGTCCAAAGATTTAAATAAAAAAAGAAATTGGACCAAAAAGTTTAACTCCAGGTCCATATACGTGTGAGAAAGTCATGTACTTTTTTTGATATCTCCAAAATACCCCCTAGTGTAATAGAATATAAACTTTAGATGAACCATTTTTTTTCCAGATTCGTTTTTTTTTCTCTTTCCTCTCGCTGCTAGTAGAGAAAATCTTCTTTTTTTTTTCGTTCTCTCCCGTTTTGTCTATCAGAGAAGAGATAGTCCCATGAAGATTTTTGCAAGATATAGATCGATCCGCGAATCCAAACTCGATTATTTATATGAAGTTTTTGGTAAGTTGATTTTCTTACTGTTGATGTTAGTCTAGGTTTTTTTTTAATCAATTTTCTTCTAGTAATGTTTATCTTAGGGTTTCTAGTATCTAATAGTTTTATGGATGTTTGATTATGTTTTGATCTCTATGCTTGATTGTTTATTTTTTTATAAAATAGTTCAGATCTAGACGGATGATCACCTTTTTTGTTCATTTCGTCAGTAGATTTGATTAAATCAGTTTCATTTTATTGGTTCTAGATTTTTTTCAGTTCATTTTTGTGTATGAACCAACAGTACATATCTGCAGTACTGACAAAAACCTAGCTTTATAAACTGATTTTGATGATTTACAGTTTTTGTTATTAATTTATTAGGTTTTAGATCGGCTTTGATTTTGTTTTACTCATGGATTCATCACTTAAGTTGTATGATTCAGCAGTACATATATCTCTTGATTCCTTGGAGAGAAATTAAGACTTAAGATTTTTGGGTTACGGAAATAGGAATTGAACTCGGTTTTTTGTGTGTTTACGATCTTTATTCTTGATTCGTTAATTTTTTTACTTCAATTTTTATAAAAATACTTCAGATCTAGATACATAATCATGTTTTAGGTTCATTTCATTAGTATATCTGATTTTTTAGTTTCATTTTGTTGGTCTTTGGTTTGTTTTTAATTTGCTTTTGTGTATTAATCATCAGTACGTATATGATGTACTGGTGGTTTTTGATGAAAATAGTCCAGATCTAGTTATAAAATCAAGTTTTACGTTCGTTTCATTTGGAGATCTGATATTTTAGTTTCATTTTGTTGGCTTTTGGTTTTGTTTCTGTTTGGTTTTGTGTATTAACCATCAGTACGTATATGACGTACTGATTTTCTGTGTTTACTATGCATCTATATGTTTTGCTTGTGTATTAACCATCAGTACGTATATGACGCACTGTTTTTATGAATCTTAATCGTAATTATTCGATTTTTTGATTAGATTATGATGTTTTTAGCTTATTTGAACTCTCAATTTGATTTTCTTGTTATTTTCGTTCTTTATTTTCTAAGAAAATCATGCTTGTTTATTGTTTCAAGGGTATTGTCTAGCAGTACATATGTCGCATACTAATACAAACTACTTTTGATTCTGTTTTATTCTTAGTTTTATCACTTGTTGTTGTTTGATCCATAAGTACATATCTTCCATACTGAAATAATACTCTTTCGATTCTGTTTTTTTATAGATTCATTCCATGCAGTTGTTTTTTAGTTCATGAATCAGCAGTACATATGTGGCATACTGATACAAACTGCTTTTTGTACTAGCTAAGATCAAACAGTTAAAAACTCAAGAATTTATTTGAAGCAACAAACAAGTCACTTGGAAGTGGAAATCGAGTCCCTTAGTAAGGCAGTACTTTTAATTATTGTAAGTACAAATGATGATGCTTTTTTTTTTTTTGGTTTAATCAATTTTAGATGCTGTTCATTTTCAATGGTAAAACTTGAATTAGTTCGAGTACATCACGGAATAAACCTGGATGAAACTAGTTTCATCCTACATATTTTGGAAAAATATATATCTTGGGCAGGATGAAACTGGTTTCATTATGCATATTCTGAGAAGAAAAAAACAGATTCATCCTGCACAATCTAATGAAAATACATTTTCGTAACGATGATACCACTTTCATCCTACATATTTTGACAAAAACGTTTTTTTCATCAGGATGTATCTGGTTTCATCCGGCATATTCTGACAAGATTTTCAATAGATAACAATGTAAGCTAATTTAAGTTAATTTTTTTCATATACATTCATAGACGAATCCAGTTTCATCAATGGCATAGAGTTTTACAAACAAAAAACTTAAACTTAAACTACATAAATAGCTTTTTTCTATCAATCTAATACTAAATAATATAATGAAACAACCGTCTTAGTTCTCGTTCAACTTCCAACAACTAATTTCAATGTTGAGTATTTCAATACGAGGTCTACTTGTTTTGTGCTCATTTTCTTCCATAGAATTTCTTCGTCTTCAAAGGCGTAACCGTTACTCATCATCCATTGAAGTAGAGAACATACATTCCAGAGTTAGGACTGCAAAATCAAGTCTTTTCTTGGCTTGTATTTTATAAACGAAAAAAAGTACACTAACAAATGTCAACACATGATGAAACCTGAATGAAACTAGGCTCATCTAATGACAACACACGATGAAACCAGTTTCATCCAATGTAATCACAAGATGGAACCAATTTCATTCAATGGAAACACATGATAAAACCATGAAAAAAATATCATAGAGCACACTAGAATAAACTACATTGGCTTTTATAGCAGGTTTAACAAAATTCTGAATTGAGAAATGAGTTAATCACATTAAATTAAAATTGCTAAAGCATCATGCCAATAATATCTTTTGGGTTTAACAATACTAAATTAAATAGCTTGTCATGAGAGTATGTAACAATAACACATGATGTACCAAGATTTCATCCAGTGGCAACACATGATGAAACCGGTTTCACCCAGCCCAATTTTATTTTTTTAGAATATGCAAGATGAAATCGGTTTCATCCAGGTCTAATCAGAGTGTACACTCAAATGAAAAATATTCAACAAAAATGTAAACAAGGATTGCTCAATTGCATCAGATGTAATACAAGGATCTAAACAAATTCAACAAACTTGTATATATCCAAATGCATCAAAAATAAAAACAAAGCATTACAATTTACATACACATTTCACATTTATAAACAGGTCTAAAAAAATATGTACATAGGTGCATCAATTTTTTTACTAAAATGAAACCAATCTGAAATCAAATGTACTCATATAGAAAATTATGATATGGGAACTTACCAATTTGAGTATGTTCTTTATTTTTCATCTCCTGAAATTTATTTGATGCAAAAACCTAATTATTTTGGTTTATGAATTCGAAAATTTTCAATTGAATTAGGGCATTTAGATAATTTACAGTGGATGATGGTGACATTAACACTTGTGTCGATGATAGTGTTACAGATACATGATGATGTCAATGGTAATGGTGGTGGAGATGGGTGGTGTTGTCTATGATGGTGGCGGAAGAAGATGATTTTGGCGATGGTGGTGGAGATGGTATTAGTGAAATCGTTGATGGTGGTTGAGGAAAATCATGTTGTCGATGGGGATGTTGGGGTTTTGTGGTGGTGTAAGATGGTGTAGGAAGATGATGTCTATGGTGAAAAAGAAAATCAATGTTTTTGAGAAGAGAAGTTGCGAAATCTCTTTTTGTTTTTGGAGGAAGGTGAAGACTGATAAGGATATAATTGTCTGATTTAAAATGACGCGTCTCTTGTCCATTTCCACCAACACAATTGTTTACCAGTCCATCACAACCGGGTTTGATGGGTTTCTGTCCATTTAACCCATTTTCGGTTTCTTATAAACCTTAACATACACAAAATTAACCCGTTTTCTTCGGATAAAAAGAAAAATTAAATAAATGAAAATGTGTTGTGCGTTTATTTTTGTGTTATGTTGTCACAAACGCAAAACTCACATCACATGGCACACTAAGCTCGATCCAACACGCATGTGTAGTCGGTGGTGCCATATGCCCGTACATTTAACACCTCTACATGGTTCCACTTGCCGTACACTACCCACTAAAATGGTCATAGGACCATTACCAAAAGTGCATGTGTTCCTTTCCAGAAAACAAAAGAAGAGATGCTGGATTCAGTTTTCTTACTGAGATCTGAAAAAAATAAATCTAAAAGCAATTCAAACAAACAAAAAAGAAAAACTAAAATTCAGATGCTGCATAGGCCATCATGCCTAGGTTTATACGAACTACATGCGCCCTGATGCCAAAAGGCGATGGAACCATCTACGTTGGAACACGTCCCATGCTAACAATTATGTGCGTACATATCCAGTCCAACCAAGTACCGGCCTCTAGTTATGAAAAAACGAAAAGATAGTGCACACTTGCGGAAGAGTAAAATGCCGCTAATTAAGAGCTGTCGAGCACACGACACTTGCAGCTCCTGGATTTAAAGAGGAAAGTATAGTATATAATAGCTTAGAGCATCCACAGTGGGCGAGTATAACCAAAAATTTGGGATGAGATCGTAACACAGTGGGACGGAGTAAAGATCAAATCCCAACCAAAGATCAAATTCCAGACCAAATATGGTCGCGACCAAATCCCAAATTCTAATATAGTCGGGCGTAAATTTAAAGTACGCTTGTTGCTGGGCGTAAATTTAAAGTACGCTTGTTAACGGGCGGAGATTTAAATTACGCCCGATGAAATTTTAATTAAATAATAAAAAAAAAGAATGAGGCGGACTTTTAAAGTCCGCCTGATGAAAGGTACAAAGAATGGGGCGGACTTTTAAAGTCCGTCTGATGAAATTTACAAAAAATGGGGCGGACTTTTAAAGTCCGCCTGATGAAATTTTACAAAAAAAAAAATGGGGCGGATTTTTAAAGTCCGCCTGATGAAATTTTAATCATGTACCGTTGCGTCACAACACGGACTAAACCCAAATTTTAGTCTTTTTTTTGATCTTTGATCTTTGGTTTTGATCGCACCACTGCAGTTGCTCTTAGGATAAGCATTAATGTTGTCAAGTCTAGAAATGGCACACATAGGTATAGCTAGTCTGATCCGAACCAATTCTAAGACAACATTTTTACTTTTCAGAAAAAGATGGACGGGAAAGAAAGTGGAAAAAATGGAAGAAAGTAAGGAGGGAAATGGGAGGACCGTAGTCAAGAAAAACTAAAGATGATAAAGAAGAGTTTGGAAAGGGATAGGGAGAAGGAGGAGGTAGTCAGTTCATTTTGGATAAAATTCATCTTGAAAAATCTTCATCTTTTCCTTTGTGTGAGAGTCAGTACTACAAGTAGTGTTAATAGTCATTGTAGGAGGCTAAAGTTGTGCAGAGAAGTGGGTTGCACGTTCTTTCTCAAGGCCATGAGCCGTGTTCCAACCAAGCACGTCACTACTTTTTTCCTCAACTCCAGCCGCTACATCAAATACAAGACCCCTCCCTGGTTTCTCTTCTCATGGATTGTGATGAAGATATAAATCTATTCGATACTTTGAATGCACATCATATTCGATGGAGGGGATACTCCTATTGACAATGCCGTACGGCGGCTGCATATATATATATATATATATATAATAAACTTTAATTTCTAACACCTTTTTTTACGATTAAGAAACTTGCGGAATTACGGTTCCCCTTCTTTAATATAGTTCCCTGCTCTCTTTCATGAGGTTCTGGTGACGGTGGTGGTACCTATGATCGAGAAGAGAATAGGAAAGTGTCTCGGGGAGGAATACAACCACCCGAGAAACCAAAAATGCTACTAGTGATGGGAATAAACAGTGGCGGTAGAGGTGTAAATTTGGATGTGCCAGCACAAGCACTGCCCAGCACAGCACGCTAAAATCGAAGCCCAACCAGCCCAACACGTGATTTAGCCCAGTACGTCCAACATGTTAGTTTCGTGGGCTGTGTTGGGTTAGCCTAATCGGCACAGTAGCACAACACAACACGCGACACGGATAAGCACGTGGCCCAGCCCAACCCAGCACGTTAAGAAAGCACGTCATAACATGCACAAATACATAATATAACAAGGTATAATACATCACATTTTGTGTATATTTTACAAATTCTAGTTAGTTCTTGACATTTTATGCTGGCTTATTTTTATAACAACACATATAATACCTAAATATTTGGAAAATATATTTCAATATCGTTGTTATAATGTCATTACCTATATACTTGACTAGAACATTAATTCACATGACATAATTTCAAATTATATGTTGTCTATTTAGATATCGTGATAATATCTGACTTAATGTATACTATTAAGTGATCTCAAATTGTTTATAGCACGTGTGACATCACGACACAGCACGGCACAACACGTTACGTGATGTGCCCGTGGGTTATGCTGTGCCTAGCTTTTGGTTAGTAAAGCACAACACGGCACAACGCGTTTAAATCGTTGGCACAACCCAGCACAGCATATGGCACGTGAAGCACGCGACTTCGTGTGCCGAGCTGTGCCGTGCCGGTACGTGTTACACCTCTAAGTGGCGAAACTAGAAATTGAATGTGGGGTGGCTTGAAAACTAATTGGCTAGTACTTTGGACTGGCTTAAGCCTATTTTCTAGACTTGAATTTTTAACCAAACTTAGCAAACCTTCGTAAAATATAAGTTTTTCAGGACTTAAGTCAGCCCAAGTTTATACATAGTTCCGCCATTGGGAATAAAATTAAACATTTAGGTGAACTAAACCAATAGAATGGGCTAAATGAAATTGTTATTCTTGTCTTTTTTGAAATGGTCACAGTCTTCCTAAATAACTCCCTAAAAATATTAAAATGTCCTGAGAGAGTGAAGTTGTGCAAATTCATTTGTTTAATTTCCTTTAAAAAGAAAATAATTGACAAAAAAATTAATTTCTATGTTTTTAGAAAAGGGTTACTGTCATTTTTCTCGTTTTAGTCTAGATAGAATTAGGCTAGTTGAAAAAATGATAGCAATCTTTTTCTAGAAACGGACGCAATGTCAGGTTTCCAATTAAAACGACGTAAAACAGCATGAATCGACTCACATGCGAGTCACAATCGAAAGGTGATCAAATGTGGAGTCACCATCTACGCAGAACTAGCTCATCCGCATATAGTAAAACCAATTTTCTTAGCAAAGTAAGAATATTTTGATACATTCATGAATTTGATCATCACCTATTCTATAAGATATCCAGAAAAACAAAAATAATTAGTTAAGCATATGCAACAAGGATCAAAAACGGAACATAAACGATGTAGGTTGCTTTGGATCCCACTTTGATTCACTTTTGTGTCCATGAGAGAAGTAAACAAAATAAGCTTATCATCTGTTGGGTGTGACCCATTACCATAAAGAACATCTAATCTCATGATCAACCATTCAATAAAACAAAAGAAACTAAAGAAGCGTATACACAACACAGGACTATGTAATCTCATCAGAAGATGATGATGTTGAAGAAGAATATATACTACGGGCTACAGCTTAGCAAAAACCTAGCTTTCCCCATATTGCTCTAGCAGAGAGAGTAGTGGGGTTTTCTTTTTTCTTTCTCTTCTCTCTGGGAACTCTCACAAAAACAGAAAGAAAAGTAAATGCCACTCTTTTTCCTCGATCCCTTTTCATCAATTAGTTACGATTTCAGTGAGATATTTGAGAGAGACTGTGACATCTTGCGTATAATCCCGCCACGTAGCTTCTATTTTAGGGCCGTTTCAGTTTGACGTGGAAAAGCATTTCTCATCTTTACACATTAAAGAAAATATAAACTTTACTAATAAATAGAGGACCTCTCTTCATTTCCTTCTCGTAGAGTTAAAAATTCAGCTTCATTCTTATTTCATTTCCTCTCATCTCTATATTATCCTCCAACTCTAAAACAACAGCAGTTGCAGCGATAGTAGCGTTCGTTAATGGCGGAAGAAGGAGAGTCGCCTGCGGTACTTTCAAATAATGGAGAACAACAACAATCTAATAATAACAACAATTCTTCCTTGTCATTATCATTATCCCCTTCTCTTGATCATCATTACCATCATCACCAACAAATTCATCATCAAAGATCTAATAATAATTATAACAAAGATTTGGATTCTCTCATCTCTTCTTGCTACCCCATCACTCTCAAGGTATATTAATTAATCTTCGGACTTCAGTGATCATGAGTTTTCGTATTATTTTCTTCTTAAATTTCATTTCCAAGTTCATTTATCTAATGATCAGAGAATCACAAGGGCGTGTTATTAAATAATTTGATTCGGCATAATTAAGTTTGAATGCAAGTCATGATGATCATTATATTTAGTTCATCATGGGATGGCCCCAATAGTTGACCACCATAGAAAAATGACATGGTAAGATAAATGTCGCTTTGACTAACGTTGACTCGTTTCTTATTTGTTGCAGTTTATTGATGTTTGTTATGGTGTAAAGCAAGAGAACAAGAGAAGTAGTATAACGAGTTTATTTAGTGGTGGTGGTGATCAAAAATCAGGCGATCATCATCGTCATGATAGAATGATCCTAAATGGGGTTACAGGCATGGTATCACCAGGAGAAATCTTAGCTGTTCTTGGTCCATCAGGAAGTGGAAAATCAACGTTTCTAAATGCAGTAGCAGGGAGATTAGGAAAGAACGGATACACCGGATCAATTCTTGCTAACGGAAGGAAACTAAACAAAGCCGTGTTAAGAAAAACAGGATTTGTAACACAAGATGATGTTCTTTACCCACATCTAACAGTGAAAGAAACACTAGTTTTCTGTTCATTACTGAGATTACCAAATTCATTAACCAAGAAGGAGAAAACAATTGTGGCAGAATCAGTAATTAGTGAACTGGGTCTGGGTAAATGTGAGAATACAATCATAGGCAACAGTTTTATCAGAGGTGTATCAGGAGGAGAAAGGAAAAGAGTTAGTATTGGACATGAGATGTTGATAAACCCTAGTTTATTACTGTTAGATGAACCTACATCTGGACTTGATTCAACTGCTGCACATAGATTGGTACTGACTTTAGGTTCATTGGCTTCAAAGGGTAAGACTATCATCACTTCGATGCATCAACCAAGCAGCAGAATTTATCAAATGTTCCATTCGGTTCTTGTTCTTTGTGAGGGAAGGTGTATTTATTTCGGGAAAGGTTCAAATGCTATGGATTATTTTTCTTCTATTGGATTCTCTCCTTCTTTTCAGATGAATCCTGCTGATTTCCTTCTTGATCTTGCTAATGGTACGTTCACTACCTCTCCACTTACTCTTCAATTACTTTCCGACTCTCCAATAGATGATTAGTATAGTGTTGTTAACATTCACTTTCTAATGATTTTTTGGTCTAATTAATAATCCACCGGCCACACACAACAACTATATATTTATAGTTTATACAGATTTTCGTTATTCTTACCGGTACCATTATGCGCGAAAATTCGATTGTAGTACACTGGTAAAGTTTGATACGAAGGACTTGAGTTCGAAATCAAAATCATAATAAATCTCGGTACAGTACTTGGTGGTGTAGTATAGTGATCTTGATTGTACGTAGAAGTAGTGGGTAGGTAATTGGATTCGAGAATGTTAAGGTTCATGAAAGAATAACACATGGCAGTTTTAGGGTGTAAATGAAGACAAATCTTATGTCAATTCCTGACGTTATTTTTTTCCCGTCTGTCTTAAAAAAATCCGATACTCTTACAAAAATTAATTAATTAACAAATGCTACCTTTAGATAAAAATGACTTTCTAAAAAGTGTTTAATTATTCCGTGTGTTAACCAGATTAGGTGTTTTCAAATAGTTTAAGTTCGGTTTTTCATCACATGAGTAAAAAAGGGTAAATTAGTCAACTAAGAAGAGTTAAGAATCATGAATATGGGATATAAGAGAATCTAATGACCAAAGAGAGACGTAACTGGGAGAGATTAATTGGTGTTGAGAGTTTTAGTCCATCACCACCACCACTTGGGTGAGGGTGTAAGAAGATTTTATGTTGGAAACCACGTGTCGTTTTAAACCTTTTTAGTGGTCTTTAAATTCTAGGACCTCTTTCTCCACCAGTCTATTTCCTGTTCCTTTTATCCTGTGATGATTTTCTTTAGTGTCCCTTCCAAGTTGCACCGAGGACCCTCAGGTGGTTTTGGTGGCAGACCACCGAATAAACACTTCCCATGTGGAACTAATAGTTCCACATCTTTGTAGCACTAGTTCGGGTTGAACTAATACCTTATTACGATCACCTTTAACTTGATGATCAAGGGGTTATTGGTTCAGTGTTTATCATTTGAACACATTATCTCCATCCCATGCAGAGCTAGGATTACGTTGGAGTACTTATTTTAGGAGTATAGCTATTCACGAGTTCATTCCATGCAGGGATGATAAACGTTTTTTTGGGTGTTCATGAACTAACAGTTTGAAGTCGAAACTCTCTATTTTATTTCGAAATAATGACATCCTATGACCCCATTCTTGCAATTTGTAAGCTTCAAAATTATCAATCAAAAAGAAAAAGAAACCGAACTTTGTTATTTTATATTTTATTTATGACATAAGGTGGGCTGAACTTCTACCAAATTATCATCCCCGGATCATCTATTAGTTCCACCTTTACGGAAAAAAGTGAGGCTATTGCAAAACCACCCGTTTGGAGGGACACATGTTCTTCCGAAAACGCTTTCCTTGGAAAGTAACAGACCTATAAATAGTTGTATAAGTTGGTGGCGGGTCATCTTGATCCGTCTCTTCTTAATGAAAGGATATTATTGGTTTCTTAAACTTTTAACAACATGAGATATTTTTTATTTCAAATTTCTTATCTTTTTCCTAGCATGATGTTTTTGTCGTATTATAATGTTTTGAAATTCAAAAGGGTGACGACACTCCTTGCGTAGTAAGGTTTTTCCCAGTGGGACAAAATGTTTTATTTGATCTAATCTTGTGAGGTTAATCGGGTATTGTTTAGGCTTAAAAAGGCTAAACAATCTTGGTTATGTGGGTTCAAATTAAGAATCATCTTATAAATATGGATATGCTTATCCAAGGACCCTCACTCAAAACAATCTCTGATCACAAGTCGCAAAGTGAGCAACAACTGGGGCTTCTTGCTGGAATCCTTAATCTGTTTCCACGATATTCCTACGTTTTATCCTCTTAGCTTAATCGGTTCTGCTAGAAAATGCAAATGCCTTTCAACTTTGATTTGGTGGCCTATGGTGCTCTGTAACACCATGAATATTGTACATAGGTCAAAAATGATATCACTGTTTGCCAACAGTAAGCCGTTTTTACTTGATCTTCACTTTGACGTAGAAACATGATCTGGTTGTTAGCTAACACAGTACGTAGCCGTTTCTAAGTCCTGTTTAGAAAGAAGAATGCATGTTGACTTACGTTGTTAACTATAGATATGGGACGTCACGGGAGCTAAGTAAAAAGTGGGCAGATATGCATTTTCGTTTAGCTAAAAAGAACTATTATCAGCATTTTATACTGTAAGAAAAATAAAGAGGAAGCTAATCCATTTGGTATATAGACACGTGGTACAGCCATGACCAATGGGTAGAAAAGTTTGAGATTAGGAAAAAGGGATTAAATTTGTTCTTAACCATCTTTAGTCAAGTAATATTAATTAAATCTTAACACAGATTTAAGATCATCTATTGGCTCCTTTTTCTTTTTTAGTTTTGTAGATTTTCTCTTTATCAAAATTATGAACATTCTGAGGTGGAATTATGAGTTTATTATCCTGGATATGACACTTGAGTGACCAATAGGTCGACTCCATTTTCCTATCTGATTCTTTTTTTTTCTTTGTTAAAATATCCTCTCTGATTTATTTATTGTTTTAAAATGATTATATGTGAAAATACTTCTCAAAAGAATTTCTAATTAATTACGCATATATTCAAAAGAAAATAAAAGCTATACACCCACTGTGGTCGTGATTTTAGTGGAAGCCAACCCTATGAATTTATTGGCTTCTGTTGCATAAAAAATAGCATATTCATTTGGTATCAGTAGTGGGAAATTTTAAAATAATTAGATATCTAACTTTGTCCAAAGAAAACTGTTCATAAAATGTTTTTATTCACTTGTAAAGAATAGATCCAAGTTAAGGTGATTGACATCAAGTAAGGTCGGACCCCAATAGGAAATTCTGTGGACATTTTTTTCTCCTTTTTCCTAACATTTTATCTCAAATCAAAAGGCAAAGATTATTTGATGGTCCTTTGAACAGGATAAGATAAATCTCTATATCATACTAGGAGAAATGTCTTCATGTATATGTTTAATCGAGTGTATCTCCTATGTCAAGAAAGTTCTTAGATAAAGACAGGATTTGATCATTTACAAAGGATCTTGTGCAATAAGAATCATACTAGCGTATCTTTGAGAGATCTTGGGAGTGGAAAAAACAAAAGTTGCCAAGTTAATCTACAAGTCAAAGGGGTAGTTTGGAATGGCAAATTTTGACCTTTGAGTACCTAGAAAGTAGAAAATTACACTGTGCTTTGCTAGACTCTTAGTTATCTTCTCAGTTTGCATCATCATGGGTTTGAAATTGGTAGAAATGATTTTCTTACCAACAGTGTGGTATGATGCATTAAACAGTCGTATAAGAGAAAGGTTCAATAATTCAATTGAGTGGGATGCAATGATAGGAGAGAATGAGATAGAAGAGTCATTGTCTTGTTAGGTAAAGCCGATCCGGAAATGCCACTGTTGTTGACCTGTGATTTGAGTTATGAACACCCTAATTTCTATTTACCAGTAGTAAATCATTTTGAGGTTTTTTACAGTGAATTTGTATATAGCTTACAGGATTGCGGTAGAACAAGGAGTAATAGTATGTGATAAATGTGTTTATATTTTTGTTTCGTTTTGGTTGGATTGGTCCTTGCATCAACCATTAAGGGTGTTTTGGATCGAAGAACAACCGTATCGAATTCTTTGAAGTCTAATGAAATGAATTTATGGTTATGCAGGAGTATGCCAGCATGATGCTCAAACTGAAGGGGACAAACCGAACGTGAAACAAACCCTTGTAACCTCGTACAACAGTTTGTTAGCTCCAATGGTGAGAGCCTCGTGTATGGAATCTACAACCAGCAACATAGTTATGGGAAGTCCGAGATTTCCACAAGATACCAAGAAAAGAATAAACAGAACAAGATATAACAGCAATGCCAATTGGTTCAACCAGTTTATGATTCTCCTTCAACGGAGCTTAAAGGAAAGACGATATGAGTCGTTCAATTCGTTAAGGGTTTTTCAAGTGATTGCTGCGTCCATATTAGCTGGTTCAATGTGGTTCCATTCGAATATCTATGATGTACAAGATCGGTTGGGTTTACTCTACTTCATTGTTATCTTCTGGGGTGTTCTTCCTTCCTTTAATGCGGTTTTTGCGTTTCCTCAAGACCGTGCAATCTTCATCAAGGAACGTTCTTCAGGAATGTACACTCTTTCATCGTACTTCATGGCCCGAATTGTGGGTGATCTTCCAATGGAGCTTATTCTCCCTACTGTATTCGTAAGTGCAACGTATTGGATGGCGGGATTGAGGCCGGACTTCTGTTCCTTTCTGTTAACATTAGGAGTGTTATTAGGGTATGTAATGGTGGCTCAAGGACTTGGACTTGCACTAGGTGCAGCAATAATGGATGCCAAACAAGCTTCGACGATTGTCACCGTGACAATGTTGGCCTTTGTTCTTACAGGTGGATTTTATGTTCATAAGATTCCGGGTTGTCTAGCTTGGCTCAAGTACACATCCTTTACTTACTATGGTTATCGACTATTAATCGACATTCAATATGGAGAGAGCAATGGAGTTTCTTCGATCTTGGATTGCTCTCACCATAACAGCATGAAAGCTAACTGTAAGCAAATTATGGAAGACGAAGTTCGTCCATTGGTGAGTTTGGGTGCAATGGTGTTTATGTTTGTCGGTTACCGTCTGCTAGCTTATGCAGCTTTGAGACGCATTAAGGCTTAGACTTCGTGATGCATCATTTAAGTTGGGGGTTTTTGAAGGTAGCTGCGATAATATATGTTGCCTTCTTCATAAAGATAGATCTCTAAATTTCAGTAGGATGAAATGAGATTGACGAGACAACAGATTAATGACATCATTAATTGCTGAAAGTTATTTGTTGATTTTGATTTTGTCTCAACATAAATGTTGTACTAACTTGTTGATGTATGGAATATTTGATTATTGGCTCCATCAAAGGGTGAAGTCATAGATCTGTTAAGGGGAAGTCTTGTGGCATGGATATATATACATCAATATCCAGTAGATTGTCCACATCTAGGGGTGAGCATGGGTCGGTATGTACCGGTTTTCGCCTCATCCGCATCCAATCCATATCCAACGGATTTGCATCCAATGGATGCATGGATGGACGGATTAGATGCGGATAATACAATGAATTTGTTTTAGTTAAAATTTATAGTAAAGAAAATAAGCTGACACAAATGACTCCTTATAATACCTACATATATTATATATGTATACAAATATAAATATGCCATGTACAACACCCCAAACAAACATCTTAAAATTTTCTAAATGATCCATAGTATTTTCTGGAGCTATATAAATACCCTTAATTTGACGGATATGGATGTCCAACGGATTTTCAAGGTTGCATCCGGGACCGGTCCGTTGTCCGTTGGATTTCTCAAATTCAATCCGCATCCAATCCATTAACGAACAGTCCGGGCATCCATCCGCAAATGAACGGTAGATCCGGTTAAATCCACGAATTACGGGCCAAATGCTCACCCCGTGTATATTTAGTTAAGCCCAACAATAAATACTGTGGAGATTAATCTAGACTTCAGTTTCTTCTCATAGGTAGTAGATGGTAATATCAATAGCAATTAATCTAATGATGTATTGATGTTTCCATCAGGAACCGAACCACAACTTAGCCCACAACAGCCAAGGTTATGCCACAAATACTATTGGTAGAAATTAGTCCCTTTTTTAGTGGGCTTTAATGGCCTTTTAACGTTCTAGTCCATCACCCCTGAGCCCGATACAGATTAGTCCAAATAATCCTCATGAGTAAAATTTTCATCCAAATTCCAGACGAATTAGTCCAAGATCCCCGATTCCCAGATTATCGATATATCAAAATAACCTTCCAGCAATTCCACGTATAAATCACAGATTCAAAAAAAGAGCTAGAGAGAGCGCAACAGAGAGAAATCAGGGAGGCGATTAAACAGATAGAAAGTGATTTTAGAGAATTTAATCGTTTCTGCAACAAATTTCAATCTCAGGTTAGTTTTCCATCTTTAATTGCTTGTTTGTTTTTTTTTTTGTTAGGCGTTCAATCTATTTCATGATTTTAAGTTTTTTTTTGAATTCATGGTATGAATTCCGATCTATTACATTTTGTTGATGTATTATCTTGATTTGATTTTTTTATTTTGATGTATTATCTTGATTTGATTCTCGTGACACGCTTTTGATCTATTGTTTTTTATTTGGATTTTTGTTTTTTGATGCATGATACGAAATCGAACTTGTATTGATTGTAGGATTTTGTTTTATTAATCTGTGTATTCTAATAAGACTATATCTTGGATTAATTGATCGACTATTTGATTTCTATTCATTTTTTGATTATATAGAATATGTACTTTTATGCATACTGCGTATTGGTTATTCAAACTGAAAATGCGATTTGAAGCTTCAAAGGTTATTATTTCTCTCATGTCTTAAAATGTTATTCAAATCCTTTTGATCTTAAATGTCTTTGTTAGTTGATTCAAATTTTTTATTTATTTTATGTCTCTATGTTGGTGATCTTTAGATCTTTTTATATGTGATTTAGATTTCTTGATGTTCATGTGTGTTTGTACAATGCTCTGAATTTTGTTGATGATGATTAATTGATAAAGTGAGTGATATCTTTTTATAGCATGTGTATTTTCTTGTGCACTATACATTTTCCAGTTTATTGTATATGTTTTATGGAATATGCATATCAACTATGTCTGAGAAGGTAGTTTATGCTAAGTGAAAAATAGGGGGTATAACAACCACACCCAATAATTCGTTCGGCAATCTGCATGGACTAAACTCCAATTTAATTCTGAGAGCACCAACTTAAAAGAGAGACTTAATCAAGAATTATATCAAAGAATTTTTATCTATTTCTCAATACAATCAGAAAATCAAACAGATAGAAATCTGCGAGCCTGATTGATGTAAGAAATAACTTGGACGGTACCAAAGACCAATGCCCAAGTGTCAATCAAGTTCTATCCAACAAACAAGGTCGGATTTATCAACTGATTGAACTACGCACAATCTTTGATATTTCAATTATAGAAACAAATATAATGCAGAAAAGAAATAACACAGACACCGGAAATTTTGTTAATGAGGAAACCGCAAATGCAGAAAAATCCCGGGACCTAGTCAAGATTTGAACACCACACTGTATTAAGCCGTTACAGACTCTAGCCTACTACAAGTTAAATTCAGACTGGAATGTAGTTGAGCCCTAACAAAGTATCACATCGATTAAGGTACAGTCGCGTTTGTTACGCCTTTAGAACCACGCCGGATTCTACGCACTTGATTCCCTTAGCCGATCTCACCCACAACTAAGAGTTGCTACAACCCAAAGTCGAAGACTTATAAACAAATTTGTCTCCCGCAGATATATCTATCCTTTATTCTGTTTTTGTTCCATATTTTGATACAAAAATCAAGGTGAACAGGAACCAACTAATAATCCGATCTTATACTCTCGAAGAGCAGCCTAGAAATATTAGTCACCTCACAATAACCTAACTAATTAACAGAAAAAGTTATTGCAGAATCACAAGAGTCTGAGACGAAAAACTGTTGTGATTCTTTTTATATTATACCTATCAGAGATAAATCTCGAGTACGTCTTAGAGAAGATAAAACTCAATACGATAGAACAAGTAAGATCATAATATGCAACTATAGAGAAAGTAGTTGGATCTGGGTACATGAATCCCAAATGATGTCTTCAAGTTGTTAACATAATAATGGTTTTGGAAAACCTAGGTTAAAGGAGAATCAACTCTAGTTTGCAACTAGGACACAAGAAAGTGTCGTGATTAGGTTTTCCAGTTGTTAAAGTTTTCCTTTATATAGTATTTCAAATCAGGGTTGCTTACAATCAAAGATAAGATAGCTTAGTAACAAAGCATTCAGTATTCACCGTTAGATGAACTCCTGATTTAAGATTCAAGCTAAGTATGCTTAGAAACTAAGCAATTAATCTCCACTGTTAGATGATCTTATCTTGTTACACACGAATGATATATACTTATATTTATATATGGTACCTAAACGTGTATATTTAGTTGGCTCAATAATAGTTAGCCGAAGTTAGCCATATGAACACTTTTGTCTTAATCGTATTCATCTAACACATCCAGATCAAAAATGAAGATCAATCAATCATAATAGATAATCAGATGAATCAAATTGTGTTTCAAATAGAGTTGTTCAATTGTTCACTATCTCATAGAAATATATATGAATAAACTGAATCGAAATCGGTTTGATTCGTAATCTTACAAAGTACTTCTACAAGAATCAATTCATGAACATTAAGCCATGGTTTGCAAAGTTAATTTGCATTCCTTAAATCATAAATGTTTTAGTTCATGAGTATTAGAATCATACATTACTGATTTTAGAACTTCGCCACTGTGTTCGCAAACTAGGTACGCGAACAGCAGCTCCGGACCTTGGCCTAGTCAAGCCGTTCGCAAACCCGGTTCGCGAACAACCGTTCAGGACCCAACTCAGGTAAACCCATTCGCATACTAGGTACCCAAACAAGAGTTCCGTACCTTCTCAGGTAAATCCGTTCGCATAATAGGTACGCAAACAAGAGTTCCGTACCTGAATCATCACAATACAGTTCGCATACTAGGTATGCATACCGTGTTGTATCCAGACACGGGTAATTGTTCTAAACTCTCATTTCAATCATTGAAACATCCTTGGAATACGACAATGGTAATCTCATACATACCATTACTTTCAAGTAATTTTCACGTGATTGAATGAACAATACGAAACTTCCCGAGCTAACATCAAATGACTATCTCACACAAATCATATAAGATGTTCAAGGTAGTTTTCACATGATCATCTTTTGACTTAATATTTAGTTTCCAACAAATAAACTGTTTCCAACTAAACTCATCAAGAATACGATGAACATAGCTAAAGCAAAAAGCTTCCAACACATATTTCGAGAAATAGATATACGACTTAGTCTCATTATATTAGAATATAAAATAGAATAGGCTTATGAGTGATAGATAAGTTATAGTCTCCACGTACATTTCGTTGGTGAAGTTCCTCCAAGCTCCTCAGTAGATATTTTTCTTCAATTGGTGAACGCCGTGAAGTCTTAAAGCTCAACTACACATTTTCTCCTAATCCGAGACATAGATATAAGTAGACTAGAAATCAAGTATATAGTTTTGATCAACTAAACTTGACAAACAAGCTTGAGATAACAACCTTGCGAATTCGACCGAGAAGTGCTCTAACTATCTCCTCCTTTGTCAATTTTAGTGACAAAACTATCAATACATATGGATTACAAAATAAATAAACTTTGTAGCTTTTCATCCATCATGCTTGATTTCCTTGGCTCTTCAACTTTCCTTGAATTCTTCGTTACGCCAAGTATTCCAGCGATTCTGAATGTGTTCAACTCAGCATCATTGTTGTTGAAGATCAGTAGCCATAACAATAAGAAAACAAATGTTCTCAATCATTGTTATACAGTGCCATGGTATTATTATATAGAATCAAAGTCCAATTGTATCACAACTTTGAAATAATAGTATGATGATATGTATCACTCCTCCTTAGTCAATACTTCCATCTTACAATGAAAACCACTCCCCCTTACATAATGATTCGTAAACCATATGTATGTAGTGTGAACTATATCAAATAATTCTCCCCCTTTTTGTTAACATAAATTGGCAAAGGTACGAAAACTACGGGATCATAATGAGATTTTCAAAAAGATACTTCATAACTAAAAGAGAACGTATAAACTTTGTTTCGATGATTTCACATAGTCGAAACTTAGTGCATTCATCAAGGAGTTTATAAAGATACAAGAAAACTCGTACAATATTCCACAGTCACACTCCCAACAAAGATATGGCAATTAAGCACAAGTCCAATTAAGAACTCTCCCCCATTTGATGTCATTCCCAAGAAAACAACATGAGCGACCTTACTTTTACAAGAAAAGAAGGATTTCTTTGGACATTAACAAACCACATGGATTTGTATCCAGTAAAATCGAATAAATTAACCACAAAGAGATCTTATTGATTAATTTAATCGGAAACACTCAACATGAGAAAACTTACGGAGCCATACAATACTTTCACATAAAAGTGGATCAGGGAAAAATCAATACTGCGGAATTTTTCAAAAGTTCATTCTATCTTTTATCAGTATTTGCATAAGGACATTATAGACTTAACTTTTGAGCATATATGAGATAAGCACAGTTCACGAACGTAAACACATATATATCTCATAAGCAATTGCAATATATGAAATCAAAAAGATCAAATACTGCAAATATCATCTTCCAAATAACTTTAGAATTTAAATAAATAAATCTAAAAACATTATGTGTAATCACAGTAATTGCTATTCCAAATCCTAGTTATCCTTCTTAAACATAAGAATGAATTCTCATAAGAAGTTTCCTTGACATAATAAAACCTAAAACCATACTGAAAGACTTAGACATAGTCAGCAATTAGAGATCGAACAATAGCAAGATCATCAGTCGTTTTCTTCAGTTCAGTCTTCAGAAAAACAAGATTCTTTGTCGGGATTGCAAGTTGTTCATGTACAACCCCAAAATCTCGGAGAAGATTTCCAACCAAATCAAATGACATCTAAACAGGTTTATCGTCTTCATGATCGCATGCAAAGTAACAGGTTATGGTGAGAGGATTCTCATGAAACTCGATAACCTTTCTATCTTCAATTTTGTCTTCCTTTTTGCATCCATTCATCGTTCAGTTCATGATATCACAAGAAGGTTTCTTGAGGTTACGGAATGTACGTATATCTAAGAAGGAAAACAGTCTTAGATATATATATGTATATATGTGTTTTTCATAGGAATAAACCCTAGGGTCGCATATAGAACTTTCCAAACACGCCGGTGTTGGAACCATACGTCCGATCACGGAACTAGTACACGGACTGTTCGTGGACATGAATAAAATTTAGTACCAAAGAACCAATGGAGCCTATCCCAGAAACATGTTTTGAACAGATTATCAAAACAAGTTTTTTAACTTTAGGCACGTCATCTAAGCTCAATAAATAAATTTAGAGCACCAAAGATTTATTAAAAAACAACAAATCAACTGCATGTTTGAATGAAAAACTTATTGAAGCTTCTTATTGCTTGCAACAAAAAGTTACTGATCAATCATATTTACAAGAGCAAATATTAACTAGAGCAAGGCTCAACAGTAAGATGATTATTTTTCCTTTTATACATACCAAAAAGAAGAATAACCCAAGTACAAAAAAGACCACTTTGTCAATAAGAAGATGTCTTCTTGAGAATCTTGTGCATCCTCACGTGGTCTCAATGGAGAAGGCATAAATAAAAGTAGTTAAGTTGTAACATGATGAGAATTTTTCTCATCAAATGTGTTGAATTTCTCTCATTTTCTTTCTTGAGAAACATCAGAAAAAGAACTAAAGTTAGTATCAAGAGAATCAACAGGAGAAGGACAAGAAATATCTGAAGTTGTTGCCTTTTTTTGCCTTCCTAATGCTGCGTTTGAGTCTGTTGATATTGGTCTTGAGTTACGAAACACGATTATTGATATGAATGTATTCATGAATAGTTGATCCTTTCGATCCAAAACTTTCTTCAACCATAGACGAAGAGTTTGAAAGATTTTCTTTTCGCAGAACCATCTTTATTTTTATTGGAACACGAAGATAGTCATTTGTCCTTATAACATACCCCTTTGAAAATTATTACAATTGTGAAAAGGTTTTGTGTTACCCTTACAGACAAAGTTTGGCTCATCACAGCACTTTCTTTGTCTAAAGGTTGGACAATTAAAACCAGTAATTTAATCACTTCTTTAGACATCCAAACAAGAATGTTATGAAATTTCTCATTCCGTAGACGAAAATGACATCTCCTTTCAAGGTGACCTTTGTTTCCATAGTAATGGAAACTAAATGGAATGCTACTACCTGATCTCATGCGAGCTGTTTTTGGAGGTTGACGAACCTTCTTCTCTGGTACTTCAGCTGCTGGAGGTAGATCATCACTTTTGTTATCACTGATATTCTTCTGTTGAAAATTGATATTAGCATGAAAAACACTAATCTTACTAATACTTGGAGTTTTTATTCCTTTATATCCCAAACCTCGTGTATCACGATATTTTTTACATGATCCCAGCGTAGTGGATAATTTGGTTGAGCTAGAGCTAAACTTTTTCAAGTCTTCCTCCAACAATTTGACCTTATCTTGAGAAGCAATTAGGTTAGACTCTAATTGTTTTTCTCGAGAGAGAAAAGCATTTTCTCTATCACTGAGAGTCACACCTTGCTTCAGATTCTGCAAGTTTTTCTTTCAACACAAAGAGATTTCGACGAATATTTTTGTTAGAGCATAGCTTGGTTGAACTCACCAACCGTTGGTATGTCAAGTTTGGTTGTCATATTTTAGTGTGTCAAAAATCATATAAGTTGGTATGTCAAGTTTGGTTGTCATGTTTCAGTGTGTCAAAACTCATCTAAAGTCGCTTGATTAAATACTAAAGCCAACTTCGTTTAGGTTAGACTAGAAAATCTAGGAATGTTGAGACATACAAGAATTATTCCGAAGACCTGAAGAATGTGAAGAAATAGCGAACTACAACGACGACATCATCCTTCCACTTGAGGTCAGTAGTATTGACTTGAATTGTTTCATTCCTAACGTATCTTTCAAGTCTTTCTATATTGAAAACATAATTACGAAGTTGTATATACTATACATATTGTATAATACTCTAGTTATGTGACATGCTCATAATAGTATGATCATAGTATTAGGGAATTAGACTACGAAGTATAACGCTTATCTTTTGAACTTCGTAGATATGATATCGACATAATCTTGTGTATATTGTTGTGATTATGTGAATGGGTTATGGTGAAGATTTCATCTTAGGAAACAATGTTTTACAAAGAAAGTACATTCATGAACTTGTTTCATGAATCGAAAGGGAAATCATTAGGCTTATTGGTCCGGATATTCATTGCAAATCTTTGGATGACCAATATGTGTGAGTTGGTAGAACCGATCGTAATATCTTGTTATACCAATATCTTGTTATAACTAATCATAATGCATGACTTATGATTTGGTATAAATGGTTTTTATTAATTAGTGTAACCGGTCCTAAGTAATCACCATGTGTTGGTATGATCGATTCTTGTAATTGGTGTGACCGATCCTAGTAATTGGTGTAACCGATCCTAGTACTTGGTGTGACCGATCATGAGTATGTGTAATCGATCCTTGTAATTGGTATAACCAATCCTGGTAACTGGTGTGAACGATCACAAAAGTTACCATGTGTAGATGGAACCGATCCTGGTAACTGATGTAACTGGTCCTGGTAACTTGTGTGACCGATCACAAGTATTTCCATATTAAGGTATAACTGATCCTAGTGATTGGTAGAACCGATTGAACCCATGTATGTGATTTGGTATTTGATCAATCACATAGTTGTCTTGGAATACATGGAAACCAATCCTAAACTTGTTCGGAAGTGTGGTATGACCGATTCCAAGAATGTAAATCCATGTGAATATGAAATAAGGACTTACATTAAAATGATGTCAATATACTTTGAACATGATCATTAACTCCTATCATTTATTGTTCAAAGATATTCCTTAGTACTCAAGGAGATCATGTGCCGAAATAAATTGAAAATCTTTTAATTAAGGTTTTTGTAATGCTTTAATTACCAGCAATTAAATGCATATCTATAGAGAATAAAAATTAGTAATGTGCATTTACTAATTGGAGATTTTCTATTGAGATATTTCGGAAATATTGGACAAGCTTTTATTGGAATTACGAAAACCGAGTCTTGTTATTCATTGCATATCTTGAGAATATTTTCGATTTTGGAAATTTCTTGATGTCCAAACATCTTTGATCTATAAATACCTAAGTTTGCATTTCTAGCAAACTATCCTAAAAGCCATGAAAACTTCATTTTCTTGTTGTTTCTGGTGGTGTCGTCTATTCGGAGAGGAAAGTATCCTAATTATGTGAAATCTCTTACGACCGCTCGTTTAAAGACTTCTGTGGGATCAAGAAG
Organism: Papaver somniferum; assembly: GCF_003573695.1. NCBI lineage: Eukaryota > Viridiplantae > Streptophyta > Magnoliopsida > Ranunculales > Papaveraceae > Papaver > Papaver somniferum. The sequence goes on from NC_039364.1 coordinate 34,960,553, forward strand.
CTCTACGAGTACCGTTGGTAGGAAACTAGATAATTGCAGTGTTATTAGTTTTCGATTGATTTGATTGACTAACGATTATTGAAATTTTGATTGCACCTAGTTTGTTTATTCTTGAGAATCTTCTCTTATGATATAAGATTCACTCAAACTAGATCGGAGTATCGACGGGATCTTTACAACTGTTGTTAGATCTAAAGACATCTTGTGATAATTAATTGTTAACATACTCAGTTCTGTGCGTGATTGATCACAAGAGATTTAAGTGGTGTTGTGCAGATTATTTAAAGATTTGAATACAAAAAAGATTTCTTATTGGTTTTCGTATCTTGTTGTGTGCACAAACCTTGATCTGCTGGTATCCAACTAGAATCAGATTTATTCGATTGATTAGTTGCGCGAGATCGGCATCGCTTTATTGTTTCTCTTTGAGATCTATTTTAACACCCCGAGTTTCGGGACAGGGTCAAACCCATATGGAGATCCGAACTCGAAGCATTACGGTTCGGAAAGAGACTTAATTTTTTTTTTTTTTATGTAAATCAAATTATCATATCAAAACAGGAAAAATATCATTTCTTAGGTTTAAATTTATCCTTAACAAAATTATAAAAGAAACATTTGATATCAATTTACACTTCAAACAAATACAAGTAAACAATTCAATCACTAAGCTAGTACGCATTCCTAACTTACGCTGCGCAACTCTAATAAATCTGCAAGGAATGTCAATTGGGGTGAGATGCTCAATAGAATGCACCCCCATTCTCTAAAGATGCGAAAATATCAATCAATCAAAGAGAACACACAACAAGAAAATTTGCACAACTTCAAGGATTCAATTATATGTTTAATTAACAAGCTCACAATATCAATAATATTTGTGAAAAATAATCTAGTTTACGATTCAATACGTAATTAATTCACAACATAATTATGTTTTCCACAAATCTTAATTCAGATTTCAATACATGATTCACATATTAATATTGTCACCAATAAACCATGAGTTTACAATACCAAAACAATTGTCAACAAGTCATTCATCAACAATTCAACACATCTATTCACGTATTAATATAGTCACAGAGAAACCATGAGTTCACGGTACGAAAACCTTGGTTCGTACATCCACCTATCGTTTACCGGCGCGGACATCCTTCATCGATGGTCAGGAACAAAAGTTCCTATGAGGATCATACCCATATGCTCTTGGGGATCATTACCAATTTCATTCTCGGTACAAAAACCTTGGTTCGTACATCCACCTATCGTTTATCGGCACGGACATCCGTTATCGATGGTCGGGAAACACAAGTTCCCATGGGGATCATTACCCATTTAACTCTCGGGGATCATTACCCGCCGTTAGCATGAAACATGCTCCATATAACAGTAAAACATGAACTCATTTCCTTTTATAAATAATTTTTACAAACAACACAAGCAACCATGGTTTAGCAACATGAATTTGTTTCATGCGTTTATACAAACAAGCTAACTACATACATTTTACATCATACATATCAGGGTGAATACTTTATCTGATCTTCCTAAAATTATAGGAGGACATACACAACTCTCAATAGATAACCACATATAAAAATTTCACAGAAAACCTAAGGTTTAAACAAAAGATATTGAATTTACCGTGACATCCTAAAACCTGGGAAAATTACATGTCATTACCAAACAATTCATGATAAATTCATATCAACCTTAAATTGAGAAAACCCAAAGTACAATGAAATATATCATCCATTTCTACAACTTTTGTCAAGACTACCAATCATTATAAAATAATTAAGATTGCCTAAACACACCAAAACCACAACAAAGCGAAACTGTCCAGAATATCAGAAATCATCATCCTTTTTAATACAAACATTACGGTGGATTATAGAAATACCTTTTTAGAAGAATCCATTTGAATTCTACAGCCTTACCGAACATAATCTGTGTGCCCCAATTCTCGTGCTTCCCTCACCGTATACATAGCAGGCATTCCTTGGTGAGGATGCACTTACAACACAATCAAGTTGTGTTGGGGTGAACAATGTATTGCTCACCACAAGTGACCTTTGGATTATCATGAAAGAGATCGCTTTTATAACCTTTCACATCCAATTCCATTTTTCCAAAAAACTTGTTAAGTTCTAACATCATGGATATTGCCTTCTCCATAGTCATGGAATTTTCTGGAAGATCATTCTTTTTCCCACTCAAAGCATCATTGACTTTCTTTGGAACCCACTTCTGAGTGTGTTTAGGAACAACCGGAACCTTCTTCCCATTACTCTCGTCAAAATTTCTCGAAAGAGAATTGGATTGAATATTCTTTTGCAAGTTAGTCTTTCTCCAATTGGGAGCATCGGATATTGTCTTCGTCTTTACGAAGTTATCCTTTTGATAACCATTACAATTGTGAAAAGGCTTCGTATGACGTTTATAGGCAAATCTAGGTTTATCACAGCAATGATTCCTTTGCCTAAAGGTTGGACAGTTACAACCTGTAATGTTAAGGGGATTAGTTTTAACATATGATCTTGGTTTCACAACTTCTTGTAATGCCCAAACGAGAACATCATGTAGTTTCTTATTTCTTATACGGAAACGACAACTCCTTTCCAGGTAACCTTTATTTCCGCAATACTGGCAAACATAAGGAATGTTCTTACCTCGATCCGTGTGTGCTGACTTTGGAGGTTGATATACTTTGCTCTTTTGAACCTTGACTGCCGGTAAAGGTATTTCACTTTTGCCATCAGTGGAAACCTTTTGTTGAGAAGAATCACTATCCTTGACAAATTTTACCTCTTTGCTAATACTTGGAGTATCTATTCCCTTATAGCCCAATCCTCGTGCATCACAATGATTTTAACTTGCTCCTAGCATAGTGGTTAATTTGCTTGAACTGGTATTGAAATTTTTCAAGTCATCTTCCAACATCTTGATTTTATCAAGAGCAGCAGTTAAATCAGCCTCAAGGCGTTTTTCTCGAGCGAGATAAACGCTTTCTCTGTCATCAAAACTTGCTTGCGTGCTGGGAATTAATCCTAGTTTCAATTTTGGCAAGTTTCTCTTCTAACAAGAAGTATTTTTGATAAACACGGTCACATTCAAGTGAATTTCTATTCAGTTTTTCCTTGGTATCTTTGAGGATCGATCCGCAAGAGCGATTCCAACCATAAAGACCTCCGTAAATCCTTTTCAATTTCTTGTTTTCTCGACAGAGAGGAGTCAGAAGAGGTGTGACATGACAAGTGGTAATCTTCTTCATTTTCAATGAATCCAAAAACTTAACATACTCTGAGCCTTCCTCATCAACATCTCTATCAATATTTGAATCGCCTTCATCAGAAAATTCATCCAACTGTTCTTCTAGGTGCGTTTGCCAATCAACAGTTTCTACATTCAGAGAATGTTTAGATATTGACTTAGGCGTGACAGTTATCTCAGGTGAATTCAAGCTTTGAAAATCATCTGGTAATTTCTGACCTGGTACGTCATTAAAGATAGACTCGTCCATAATCAGACCGCTACAAACACAGATTTATGAGGTCTTAAACGTGTTTCCCTGCTCTGATACCAATTGAAAAATAGGGGGTATCAAAACCTCACCCAATATTTCACTTAGCAATCTGTATGGACTAACTCCAATATACTTTTAAGAGAATCAACTAGACAGTCAGACTCAATCTTAATAAAAAGTATATCAAAGAGTTATATCTCAATTTCTCGATTCAATACTTACTCAAGCAAATATAAATTTGCGAGTCGAATTGAATACAAGAGAAATTAACTTGAACGGTACCAAAGACCAATGTTCAAGGATCAATCAATTTCAATCAACAACCAATGAAAGGTTGGATTTACCGATTGATCGATTCAACGAACAACCTGTGATATTTCAATTATATAATAAAATATAACGCGGAAAAGAAATAACACAGACACCAGAAGTTTTGTTAACGAGGAAACTGCAAATGCAGAAAAACCCCGGGACCTAATCCAGATTGAACATACATTGTATTAAGCCGCTACATACACTAGCCTACTACAAACTAACTTCGGTCTGGACTGTAGTTGAACCCCAATCAATCTCACACTGATCCAAGGTACAGTTGCGCTCCTTACGTCTCTGATCCCAACATGATACTACGCACATGATTCCCTTAGCTGATCTCACCCACAACTAAGAGTTGCTATGACCCAAAGTCGAAGACTTTAATAAACAAATCTGTATCACACAGTAAAGTCTACAGGAATAGATAAATCTATCTCCCACAGAAATACCTACGAGTTTTTGTTCCGTATTTTGATAAATCAAGGTGAACAGGAACCAATTGATATACCGGACTTATATTCCCGAAGAGCAGCCTAGAAATATCAGTCACCTCATAATAATCTTAATCGACTAGCCAATCTTATGATGAGACGATGATGTTTGTGACTACTTTTATATCTTGCCTATTGGAGAAATTAATCTCAAGCCAATCTTATGATTGCACTCAATCACGATAGAAACAACAAGATCAGATCACACAACTACAGAGAAAATAGTTGGGTCTGGCTTCACAATCCCAATGAAGTATTCAAGTCGTTAACCTACAGGGTCTCGATAGAAACCTAAGGTTAAAGGAGAATCGACTATATCTTATAAAACTAGTATCACACAGGAGGTGTGGGGATTAGGTTTCCCAGTTGCTAGAGTCCTCCTTTATATAGTCTCCAGATCAGGGTTTGCAATTGTTTGAGGGTAAAAACTGGTTCTGTTGTTTTTGGTAATTTTGGGTGTATTGATGAGAAACGAATTAAAACCCTAAACAATGCACTGCACGGGAGTACTTTAGATTCGAGAGATCAATCTGTAAGACTCTGGCCTAAACCCAGAAATGGCCGTTCCAGATTCAACTCGGTCACAAAGTGAAGGAGAAGGGTTGATCTTAGGAGAGAGAAGCGAAGAAGGTGTTTGAGATCAGAATGTTGAATTATGAAGGTGTGGCTGTTTATGACTTGTATCAGAATGTTGAAATGGCTTGCAGAATGGAAGCTATCAGCTCTTGAAGGTTTCTGGATACTTGTGCTAACACTTGCGTTGTTCGTGTTGTTGTTGAAATAGGCTGAAAGCCTATTTATACAAGTCATTGAGCGCAAACCTTTGATCTCGTAGGAAGTGGATGAGATTGAGTAATGGAGTAGTGGGGTTGTGTAGGTGGTGGTGATCGTCACGTTTTCACTATGAGGGAAAATCGGTCACTCTTTCACCCACTACTCTCATTACTGATGACCGTCCGTCTTTTCCTAACACTTTCTGGTAATGGGCACGTTGCACGCCGCACGCTGTAAACCGCCAGACCAATACCCTAGTGAGCATCCCCCAGTTTGTGACACGTTTGATGTCTCGAGTAAGTGGGTCAAGTCGTGGGACTTGCCGCAAAGAATAGCATGTGACGCTATTAGGTTAAACAACTAAGTTGTTTGTGAAGCTGATATAAGATATCGTATGTACTAGATGTACGTAAAGCATCGCTTTTAAGCAGCTCAAAATAGTCGATGAAGCATCGTTGTTTTAAAGATCGAATAAGTTAGTCGCGAGTCGATCGTCTTAGAAGAAGAGCGTGACCAGACACGTTTGGGCGATCGTTTGGTAGCTCTAGGGATGAGCTATTTCTTAGTCGATCCCTCCCTGTAGGCGAGTGGCAGATGGTAGCCATTCTAAAATCCTACCGGTCGATCTAAATTAGAACTGGATCTCTCAAATCGGTCGGCCAAGTTGAGTGGTCGATACGATTTGCGGCAGTTAATGGCTGTTGTTGAAGCAGCGCGAGGGGCCGTTTTTGGGAAATCGTCCGAAGCCGCACGGGCAAGGCATAACTTGGCCGATTATTTGTTGCAGAAGGGGGTGGCCGGTGATCATTGCCACGCCCCATAGATCGCTTAATACTCAATCTAAGCCGTCCGATCAAGTCGGCGAAGACGGGCGGACGAGATGGCTTTGAGATAGCTATCAGCTGTCGCTGATTTAGGGTTTAGTGGCCGCGCGGCCACCCTATTTTAACTGATCGAACACATTCGATGTGCGCTGATACGAGTAGGTCGATTGGCCATATGTGAATAAGAGCTTCCAGTGAGTGTGTTGACATCTCCTGGGTCATCTAAAATCAGATCTAAGCCACTCAAATTTGGCTGGCGAAAACGAGTGGTCACGATCGATTTGCGACAGTAGCATACTGCCGCAAATAAGAATTAGGGTTTTAGGAAAGCCGCATCCACCATAGCTCAATCAAGCGATTTGCTGCCTCATTGACTTCCCACAGGTAAGTCGATCGAACGGGGACAATGTTGGGCCGACGGTGATCTTATGTGCACCTCCTTGATCGTATGAAACGCGATCTAAGCCGTCCAATTAGGCTGGCCAAGTTGGACGGATACGATCGACTTGCAAAAGTTTCTTATCGCCGCACCCTAATTAGGGTTTGGAAACAAGCGTGTTTGCCTTAATTTGGGCAAACGATTTGCTGCTCTATGAACTTGTCATGGGCAGGTCGATTGAGCAGGGGAAAGTCGGGCCGCCAATATGTATGTAGGCGCCTCTTTTATCATTCCAGGGAAGTCTTAGTCGTCCAACTAGGCTGGCTAAGTTGGGCGGTCATGATGCATTAAATACCTTTTTTAACGGTCTTAGTTCGTTTGAGCTAGTTTCTTAACAACGCGAACACCCATAAGGGTTGACGTTTGTAGTGCTTAGGAATTCACCTAGTGGTACTCGATCAACTAGGGTACTAGTGGGCCCGCTGGTGGTCACCACGGTGATTGCCTAGCTCTGTTAGGAGTAGGCTACACTTGTTGGATCATGTGACCAAATTGTGCGGCCGTGATCGTTTTTTGAGACTGATATAGACAGTCTAGATTTTCCTTTGAGGAATTTAAACGAGTTCGATCGATCTATCTTCTTAAAAGCGCGTCGATACGAAGATCTCTTTGTCAGAGAACAATGCAGCCTGTGTGAGTACTTTCATGCAGACTTCAATACTGACACTTCGGGAGATTCATGCTACTCTGCTGAGAGTGAACATTAATCGTCATGTCATGCCAACATTGAAGGTTCTCTTGCTGAACATAGCGTACGAAAATACATTGCATGCAATGCATTAAATGGATAATGCTACTAGGAAAATTCATAAAATATTCGGGATTGTTGCACCATTCTGAATGAATTCCATACATATTGAATTGCTCAATGAGTGAAAAGGTTTTTTTGCACTCATCACTTCTTAAATGGCTTTATATCCTTTGCAGGGCGTCGGTGCATTAAATACCGGGTTTTACAATTTTAGCCCTAATCGAAAAACCACCATCAACATTAAGTCCCCTGCTTAGCACGTAACAGTGACATTGTTGCGGGGTAAGCAATGGATGGTGACGGTTAAATATAAAACTTATGAGGCAAGGTGGACATATGTTACCAGGATAGAGGCTGGCTAGGTCTTTGAGCAAGATACTCTTAAACGAAGTATCAAGGATTGCAGTGATCGTCCTCCTATCATACGTCAATTTCCTCCAGGTAGATTTCAAAATTTTCTAAACTCCATTGCGCTCGATTATGAGAGGCCTTGACTTAAGTTTATTGGAGTCCGGACTGCTGAGTCGCAACGAAAATCTTCTTTAAACTCCTGAACATTGACTGGAATGGAATTGCGTTCATTCTGACCCTTAATCTCATAGGCTCATTCTTTCCCTTCTGATTGCGATGGTGAAATGCTTGGAATGCTTGTATCGGCAAAATCTTCCGGAGTCTTTGAGTGAAGTAAACGAGCTGAGAGGCGTTCTGTTGCCGACGTGTTGCTATCAAGTCTTCAAGGACTTCGTTCTAAGCGACATCCTTTGAACCATCTTCTGAATCTTGGATGGTTGTATGGAATGGAATGTGATGAGCAGTCCCCAGTTACACTTCATATTCGATGGCGTGGCCAGATACGTGAAACCATCTCCGATTTGTACTTTTGGAGTCTTTAATGCACATGTACGTCTTCATGTTGAGAATTTTCTGCGGCTCGTAAAGCTTCAACAGTGATGATGCTGATATTAGAAATAAACCGGTTGAGGGACGTGAAGGCATCCTGGCAGTCCCCGGGTGTAATTATCCCGAGCTTATTTTCTCTTGAAAGACGTACTTCCATTGTATTTGCTGGTAAGGTGTTGGAGTGTCTTCGGCCTATGAAGAGAGCGTTGAAGCGGCTTCGGGGGAGAGTGATGAAGCAGCTTCGAGAGAGAGCGTTGAAGCGGCTTCTTCTGGAGAGAGCGTTGAAGCGGCTTCAGGAGAGAACGTGCGTCGAAGCGGCTTCTGGAGCGTGCGTTGAAGCGGCTTCTTCTGGAGAGAGTGTTGAAGCGGCTTCAGGAGAGAGCGTTGAAGCGCCTTCTTATGGAGAGAGCGTTGAAGGGGCTTCAAGAGAGAGCGTTGAAGCGACTTCAAGAGAGAATGTTGAAGCACCTTCTTATGGAGAGAGCGTTGAAGCGGCTTCAAGAGAGAGCGTTGAAGCACCTTCTTATGGAGAGAGCGTTGAAACATCTTCAGGAGAGAGCGTGCGTTGAAGCGGCTTCTTCTGGAGAGAGCGTTGAAGCGGCTTCAGGAGAGAGCGTTGAAGCGCCTTCTTATGGAGAAAGAGCGTTAAAACAGCTTCAGGAGAGAGCGTGCGTTGAAGCGGATTCTTCTGGGGAGAGCGTTGAAGCGGCTTCTCCTGGAGAGAGCGTTGAAGCGGCTTCTCCTTCAGTTTGATTTTCCCTTGCAAATTACATGCTTCTTGATTGACCGTCTCTCTTGTGTTGAAGAAATCCTTGACTGACGGTGAAGGAATTTCATGCTGAGTCTCAGTCCCCAAGCGTGAGTTACATGGATCTATCTTGTATGGTCGGTGGGTTTACCATAATAAAGATATCACCATCTCTCCCCCGTACTGGAGAAATAATCTGGTGAAGCTCTGGTGAGCAACAACGATTCTTGGCAGCAACTATGATCAGAAGAGACTGGCATGGAAAGGCATGGTAGCTACTTGCACGAACTTGGCAGTCTTCATATATGAGCTTTCAACTTGATAGATGTTGTCACGCTGGGTCTCGGAAGAAATAATTTGGGAGAGAGTTGGAGTTGAACCCAATGTTGATGAGGATAGTACGAGTTGCTGATCATGAGGCCGTCTTTGCATCTACGTTGCGTTTCATAGACATCCAGGCATATGGCTGGTCTTTAAATAATACATCTTCTCCCTCGAATGTGTTTAATTCTTTGGGCATCTTGGAATCATAATGACACCGGTCTTGCGTCTCTCCAAATTCAGCATGTTTGAGATGGGTAGTGCTAAGAAATCTCCAGCGACGCTTCTTTGCCTTTATCATCTTTGGATCGTGTCTTTGAGGAGTAGGGAAGTTTCCACATGCGAACGACTTAACTAATAGGTTCTGCAAATATGATGAAGCTCTTGACATGGAGAGTCTGCGTGTACCTCTTAAGTCCCAGGCGCAACCTCCTTTGGTGACGCAACTACTTCTTCTACGGGAGACGAAATTCTGAAAGCGTCCCTCATAGATGTTGTTGCCGCCGAGCCAGATATGGAATATCTTGGACGTTTTTTTATCATTTTGGCAGTCGTGCATGTGGTACTGGATTTGAAGTTGGCGATTTTAGACGCGCAGGATGTTGTATCTCGGTGGTTTTTCTCTTGCTGCTTCAGTGAAACCGCTTACAGAAGGTTGAAGGTTGTATTTCCTGTTGGTCCGACGTGTCGAAGAAGCTTTATCCTCCATTCATGTCATGAGCAGCGTGACTGGGTGCACTGTTTCTGAGGAGGTGGTTTCAAACTGGGAGTTCCACTGAGATGTGTTTATGAAGTTTGAATTCAATGCTTTCCGGTTCTATGAAGGGTTTTCTAAAATCCAGAAGCTGCAAGATGGAACAAACAAAGTTCCCTCCGCGGACTTCATTGCTCGGCAAGAGGAGGAGATCGAGAGGTTATCCTTGGAATTGAAGCTGAAGCAAGCTGTTCTCCGCAAAATGAAAGGCGCTCTTTCCAAAAAGAACGAGTTGTTGCTGAAAGACTTCCCTTGAATACTTGCGCATTTTCTTTTATATTTCCCTTTTAGATGTCTTGAGTGATGTAAGGAATTCCTTTCACAGTTTGATTTTCTATTTTTTGAACTAGTAGGTGATTGAATTTTTGAATTGGTTTATTTTTGAGATGATTTTATGAATGACTTTCTGAAAGGAATTATGTTTGAATCGGTTGAAAGCCGACATTCTGGTTTTGAATTCAATCATTCTAAGTATCTCGTAAAAATTGAAAATGTTGCATAAAAAGGGAAACATTTAAAAGGAAGATAATGTGGTGTCTAAGAACAACTGCATCATTGACTTCCTTCCTCGATGTGGGATGCATGCGTCAAGTCCCCAGCAGGCTTTTAAAATGTAAAATTGTTTAACGAAACTTACTTGTGCACAAGATCTCGGTTGAACGAGACTTGAATTCTCCAAGGGTGATCGCTTCGAATCCAAGTTGTTATGGCGCGCCTCGAGAAACCCGTAGTTGGTTCGATCACTTCGATGAAATTGCGCACGTTAATCTTTGGAGAAAGGGGGTAACTCTCTTGAGTTAATCTTCCTTTGGAGAATATGCTTCAGGACGTTGCATTCACTGGTAAAGTGATGAATGAATCTGTGGCAGTGGCAGTACCTCGGGTCCGTCATCTCTTGATCATTTGGAGGACGCCATATGGAGGTAATTGAACTTCCCCGTATCGCACCCAAACTTCTAGTAATTCCAGAATCTTCCTTGTTGGAAATGGAAAGTGTGGGTATTCCAGAGCTGGTTGCTCTTGCATTAATGGTAGCTCAAGGAATGAGACCTAAAAACTACAACCTATGTTTTACCTACAAGTATACAGGGTCTTGATGAAGATAGAATGTAAATAGAGGTTTGTCCACAGGGACTTGGAGGATTTGCTAAAGTTTTCTAAATTTCTAAAGTTATCTGAATTCAAAAGAAGGTACTAAGGTTTTTGATTCCACTACTTGACCCTAGGCTAAGGAAATTATGATGCAATGTATGTCTTGTTCTTTCATGAAAGACTACAATGAGGATTCTACTAACTATCCTAACCAAATTACCCCTAGCATCAGTTGTCTTTAATCAGCACAACTAATCACAGGCATTTAGCTACTCTAGCTAGTTTAGCTTAAGGAAATCTCTCTAGTGGATTGAATTCTTGGCCAAAGACCTATCTCCACTCCTAGTATTAGCTGTCTTCTAACAGCACAGGTGATCACAAGCAGGTAGCCCAAATGGCTAAGCATTCATCCTAAGGCAATTCAGCTCAATAAAAGAACATAAAAATACATTAACATTCCTAGCATATGATCAAGAGCTTCCTCTAAACCCTAGCAAGTGAATTAGAACATGGACATGCTTGTAATCATGATACTAACAGGTATAAACATGCTCCACATTACACAGCATACAATTCACATTCAACCTTTATGCATAAGAGAGATTCAACATGGATGAATTGAAAATGAATTTTGAAATTAATATTGAACTGCAAATATTGCTCACTGGCTAGCCCAGAGATGCCTAATTTCACAACCCCTAACACCCTTTTATAGTTACAACAAAAAACTTCTAAAATCCCCAAATCAGTGAAATTAGGGTTTTACAAAAAATCCTTACCTAATCTCTGAAAACGACTGATAGCTCTCACCCATGCTTCCTTCTCGTCTGCTGATGCTACCCATGCCTTCGATTTATCCTCTAACCTCACCTATTTCATCAACTCCTAACCTAGGGTTCCTGTGAGATGAAACGATTAGGAGGTAATGTAATAAGTGGCTAGAAAAGTAGGTCTTGGTTGTTAGAAGTGATGATGGCTCGAGTGGTGGTGGTGGTTGAGTGATTTTAGGGAGAAGATGGTTGAGTGATTTGGGGGGAGAAGATGGTTGCAGAGAAGAAGAAAGGGATGGAAGAGAAACTGGATGGATTTAGGAGAAGGGTGCGTTTGGTGCGGGTAATAGGGTTAGGTTGCTTAGGTGTTAAACGGGATCATCAAATTTGATGTTTTGTGAAGGGAATCCGTGGGATGATAACTTCTGAAACGGATCTAACGGCGAGATGGAGACAGATTATGAGCGACCGTTGGATGCAAAAATACAACGAAACTAACGGCTCAAGATGGAGTTAGGTGCTGTAGTGTTGGTCAGGTGCATCGAAATCTGATGCATGATGACGCAGCGACCGTTGGATGATGGAATGGATCCAATCTTACGGTTAAGAAGGAAAACGGGTTTGGGTATTGAATTTTGGGTTTAGGATATGGATTTGGGTTTAGGAATTGGATTTGGGCTTAGGTAATCTTGAGCCCACTTCTTCTTTAAGAACAATTTCTTCCTTTTTAAGCCCATTTTTATCCTTGAGTCTTCCATAACACATTCTTCACTTCTTTTCCGCTAGAGTTTCCACCGGCTTTCTCCCGTGTCTTTGCTCTTTTGGCTCCGCAACTCATCTAGTCTTTATTTGGTACCTAAAAATACAAAATTAAACAATATTAAGTAATTATCCTTGAGGAGAGTAAAATACAAAATTCATTACAAATAGGGGAATTATGGTATGCAAAATGGGATAAGTGCCAATAAAACGATGATAAATAATGCAATATTTGGCGCCTATCAAATACCCCTAAACCTGAATTTTACTTGTCCTCAAGTAAAACAGAAACTAAGGAAATCCTACCTATACCACTGTCGCTGGTCTCTCGAATGCATTTAGCGTATGCACTAAGCCTTTTAAACCACTAAGTGTCCCTAGTGGACGAGTGAAGTCTCGTGAAGGTTTGCTTAGAACGTACCTACAAAGTTCTAGGCCAAAATATAAGCTCATATTCCATCAAATGTGACATGTGCAAGACAGTTTAAGCTCACAGCAAAATGGAGATGTCAATCTAGCTATCTAAGGCACAATCCTAGCACTGATAACAAATAAAGACATGTGATAAGAGTGTAAAGTGTATCTACACATGTGTAAAGAAAGATCGGATGTTATGACTACTAATCACCAAGAGATAGTTTCTCAGGCTAAGAACTGAGGTCGAAATCTAGCTAGTTGTCCGGACTTTACGAGAATTGTGAATGAGTTGGAGGTATTTCACAATTACTCGCGTTGTACATCAATGGCATACACCCTTCCTTGCTTATTACAATAAAACAAAAGATGACTCTTTACATGACTCTTATTTACATTGACTACTCTCTGTTATTTTTGGATAAGAGAGAACTATTTTCTTTACATGACATAAATGGAATTTGAATACTTGATAATTTTTATTTTTTTTTTGTATTTTTCTGATTTTTTTTTTTAAGAAGTAAACACTTTTGATACAAAAGGAAAAAGAAACAAAAAATTACATGACACTTCGCAAGAGGTAGCCCTTTTTGATGCACCCAGTTAAATTCGATGGTTGTTTTTCTTAATGTAACCTCCACCTTCTATCCCAACCAACCAAAGAACAAGCTAGTCAAGTTTCGTTCAGTATTCTAAAGTGATTGGCAACTAAAACTTCCGATAGAACACCTCAAGGATGAGGCTATACATGTATTGGTAGATCGTGCGCGTGCAAGTTTCTTATCACTATGTGAATTGTGCTAGAATCATGGGTGCCTAAATATCTAGACTAAGACTCCTAAAAATTACATATTTGCACAAGAGTCAACATTTCAAGGTAAATGAGCTCCATTTTTATGATTTTTTTCATTTTTTCATTTTTTATTTTGATTTTTCATTTTTTCAAAAAGAGGGAGGAATTTTGTTTTCAATTATAGCATGTTATAAGGGTATATACTGATTATCACCCCTAAACCTAAATTAAACAGTGTCCTCAATGTTTAAATAGTGCAAAAGAAAGAACTGTACAGAAAAGGAAAAACATAAAATAAAATGGAACGTTCAACCTGGTTTATGTACAAGGGTGGACCAATCAGGACGCATAGACGGGATCCTCCAGATCGGTTGCTTCAATGTCAGGAGGAAGTGGTTCAAGGAACGGTTTCAATCCCTGCCCATTCACTTTGAAAATGTTCTTGTTGGAGACATCTTCAAGTTCCACAGCTCCATGAGGGAATACCGTGCGTACTAGGAACGGGCCGGTCCATCGGGACCGCAATTTTCCTGGAAAAATATGCAGCCGAGAGTCGTATAACAAAACTTTATGACCCGGTGTGAATGACTTGCGCAGAATACGCTTATCATGAAACAACTTCATCTTTTGCTTATACAGCTTGGCACTGTCATAAGCCTCATTCCTTAATTCTTCTAACTCATTGAGTTGAAGTTTCCGTTGTGCACCCGCCTTGTCAAGAGAAAAGTTAAGTTTCTTGATAGCCCAGTAAGCTCGATGTTCTAATTCCACAGGAAGATGACATGGCTTTCCATACACCAGACGATAAGGGGACATGCCAATTGGTGTCTTATAAGCTGTTCTATAGGCCCACAAAGCATCATTCAATCTCAATGACCAATCTTTCCTTGACGGGTTGACCGTCTTCTCCAGAATGTGCTTAATTTCCCTATTAGAAACTTCTACTTGTCCGCTTGTCTGAGGGTGGTACGGAGTTGCAACCTTGTGGGTTATGCCATACTTGCGTACTAAAGACTCAAAGTACTTGTTACAGAAATGTGAACCACCGTCACTGATTATAGCTCTAGGGGTACCAAAACGTGAAAATATGTTCTCCTTCAGAAATGAGAGTACCACCTTGTGGTCATTCGTCTTGGTTGCAACAGCTTCAACCCACTTCGAAACGTAATCAACAACAACTAGGATGTATAATTTGCCTTCAGAAATAGGAAATGGACCCATAAAGTCAATCCCCCACACATCAAATAGCTCAACGATCAAAATCGGATTCAACGGCATCATGTTTCTCCTCGAGATACTTCCTAGTTTCTGACAGCGCTCACAAGCAATACAATACTCATGGCAGTCTCTAAACAGCGATGGCCAGTAAAACCCACACTGCAGGATCTTTGCAGCGGTCTTCTTGGCACTGAAATGCCCTCCACATGCTTGGTCATGACAGAAAGATATCACATCTTTCTGTTCCATGTCGGGTACACATCTCCTAATGATTTGGTCTCGGCAGTACTTAAACAAATATGGGTCGTCCCAAAGGAAATGTTTAACTTCAGCCAAGAACTTGGAGCGGTCTTGTCTCGACCAATGTGAGGGCATTCTACCTGTAGCAAGGTAGTTAACAATGTCGGCAAACCAAGGAAGGTTTGACACAGACATCAATTGTTCATCAGGGAATGATTCTCTAATCAGCTCAGATTCATCAATAGACTCACTAGTTAATCGGGACAAGTGATCAGCAACCACATTCTCACAACCTTTCTTATCACGGATTTCGATGTCGAATTCCTGTAATAAGAGTATCCATCGAATAAGGCGAGCTTTAGCATCCTTCTTAGAAAGAAGATACTTCAAAGCCGCATGGTCAGTGTATATGATGATCTTAGATCCTATCAAATAAGATCTAAACTTGTCTAATGCAAATACCACGGCAAGTAACTCCTTCTCGGTAGTCGAATAGTTGAGTTGAGCATCATTAAGAGTTTTACTAGCATAGTATATCACATATGGTAGTCTATCAACACGCTGTCCTAAAACAGCGCCAACGGCATAATCAGAGGCATCACACATGAGTTCGAACGGTAGTTCCCAGTTGGGTGGTTGGACAATAGGAGCTGAGGTGAGGAGAGTCTTGAGTTCTTCCCATGCCTTCACACAAGCAGCATCGAAGTTAAAGACAACATCTTTGACAAGTAGATTACACAAAGGTCTTGAGATTTGGCTAAAGTTTTTGATGAATCGCCGGTAGAACCCAGCGTGACCTAAAAATGATCGAATCCCCTTCACAGAGTGGGGTTGTGGTAAATGTTGAATGAGGTCGACTTTAGCTTTATCTACTTCAATTCCTTTTTCCGAAACGATGTGTCCTAGAACTATGCCGGAGTTTACCATGAAGTGGCATTTTTCCCAGTTTAAAATCAGATTCTTTTGCTTACATCTAGACAACACAAGGACCAGATGGTCCAAACATTCATCAAAAGAGGAACCAAACACAGAGAAATCATCCATAAAGATCTCGAGAAAACTATCTATCATGTCTGAAAAAATGCTCATCATGCAACGCTGAAAAGTAGCAGGTGCATTACACAGCCCGAAGGGCATACGTCTAAAAGCAAATGTCCCAAATGGACACGTAAATGTAGTTTTTTCCTGATCTTCCGGTGCAATGTGAATTTGGTTATAACCGGAAAAGCCATCTAGAAAACAGTAGTGACTGTGTCCAGACACACGTTCTAGCATTTGGTCTATGAAGGGAAGGGGGAAGTGATCTTTTCTTGTTACTGTGTTCAACTTCCTGTAGTCGATACATACTCGCCATCCTGTGGTTGTACGTGAAGGGACTAACTCATTCTTTTCGTTCCGAACTACAGTAATGCCTGACTTCTTAGGCACAACTTGAATGGGACTAACCCATTTACTATCTGAAATCGGATATATGATACCCGCATCAAGTAGCTTCAAGATCTCACTCTTAACAACGTCTCTCATGTTAGGATTAAGTCTCCTTTGCATTTCCCTAGATGGTTTGGCATTCTCTTCAAGATTAATGTGGTGCATGCAAATGGTGGGACTTATCCCTTTGAGATCTGAGATGGTCCATCCTAAGGCTTCTTTCTGCTCCTCAAGTACTCCTAAAAGCTTGTTTTCCTGTTCTATGTTTAATCGTGAAGAAATGATAACAGGTAAAGTATCAGAAGGACCTAGAAATGCATACTTCAAAGTATCAGGTAATGGTTTCAATTCCTGTTTGGCCTTAGGAGACTCATCCGAAGATATAACAGACTTCTCAGAAAGTGGGAGTTGTTCCACTGTAGTCTGCCATTTAGTGATGTCCATTTGAGGTACAGATTCGAGCAAAGATTGGACTTCACCAATGTATTCATCATCATACAACTCCAAGTTAACATCTTCCAAACATGCTTGCAAGGGATCTTTTGACATAATGCCAGTCAATGAATCTTGTATCAAACTCTCAATCATATTGACCTCATGTACATCCTCATCATCAAGATTCACATGCTGTTGACTAACATTAAACACATTCAGCTCTACAGTCATGTTTCCAAAAGACAGCTTCAACACTCCATTACGACAATTGATGATCGCATTAGACGTCGCCAAGAAAGGACGTCCTAAAATGACAGGAATGTGACTATCCGGGTTTTGTACAGGTTGAGTGTCTAAGACAATAAAGTCTACAGGAAAGTAGAACTTATCAACCTTAATAAAACATCCTCAATTACACCTCGAGGGACTTTGACGGATCGGTCCGCCAATTGGAGAGTTATGGGTGTTGGCTTCAATTCTCCAAGACCTAACTGCGCATAAACAGAATATGGCAGGAGGTTCACACTTGCACCTAGATCTAATAAAGCTTTATTGACCGTGTGGTTTCCTATAGTGCAAGAAATTGTTGGACAACCTGGGTCCCTAAACTTAGGTGGAGTTTTGTTCAGAATGATGGAACTCACCTGTTCAGCTAAGAAAGCACGTTTGTGCACATTAATCTTGCGCTTTTGAGTGCACAAGTCTTTGAGGAATTTGGCATATGCAGGGATTTGCTTAATTGCCTCAAGAAAAGGAATGTTGATGTTGACTCTTTTGAACAGTTCTAACATCTCATTGTAGTGGGTGCTTATCTGTTGGCGAACTAACCTCTGAGGATATGGAGCAACATGAGCATTAGGAGTTAGAGGGATATTCACAACAGTGGGATTGTCGGCTTCACTAATGTGCTCAGGCTCCTTTTCTAAGTTGGAGGTGTTCTTTGGTGGTGCAGGCAATGATATGTTTGGCTCAGATTCATTTGATTGTGGTATGCCTACATTGTTCTCAACAATCTTACCACTTCGGAGAGTGGTGATGGAATGGACTTGATCGGGTGAGGTTTCATTGCAAGATGATGTGCCTGCTTGAAATATCCTCTTTGGATTTTGTTGGGGCTGGCTAGGAAGTTTACCCTTTTCTCTTGTATTCAGTGCATCGCAAATTTGACCCATCTGTAGTTCTAGAGCGGAGACTTTGATCAGTTGCTTTCTCATTTTTCATCAGATGTTGGGTCAACTGATTGATACTCTCTTCGATGCTAGACAATTTCTTGTCAGCAGTGTATTGAGGGTACGACTGCTGTTGAGGATTTTTAGGGTATTGATAGCCTTGATTGTTTTGATAGCTTTGAGTGGGTTGAGATGGTCCTCCTTGAATGGGTCCTTTAGACCATGAAAAATTGGGGTGGTTCCTCCATCCTGGGTTGTAGGTCTGTGAATAAGGGTTATGCTCTTGTTTTTGAAACATAGCATGTGCCTGTTCCAGCCTAGATTCTTGGAATGCATGCATTTTCGGACAATCACTGACCTGATGGTCAGAACCGTTACATATATCACAGATAGCCATTTCGACATGTTCACAGAAAGCAGTGGTAGAAGGTTTTACGTTTTTCTGAAGTTCTAACGCTTCTATTCTTCTTGCTAGTGCTGCCATTTTTGCATTTCCCTCAAAATCAGACTCAATTCTATGGACCTTATCTACAAGTGTAGTCTTTCTAGGTTCACGAATGGACTCCCATTGTTGAGTTTTTTCAGCAACTTCAATTAGGAAAGCCCACGAGTCATCAGCACTTTTATCTGTGAAAAGTCCATTACACATAGACTCTACAATTGTTCGGGTGGAGACATCTAAACCTTCGTACAAAATTTGCACAAGTCTCCATTTTTCAAAACCATGATGGGGACACTTAAGCGACAATTCATTGAATCTCTCAAGATATCTAGCTAAGGTTTCACCTTCTAATTGTACAAAGCTGTTCAGACTTTGACGAATTGTCGCAGTCTTGTGATTAGGGAAGAACTTTTTGAAAAACTCTTTTGTGAGGTTGTCCCATGTCCTAATTGACTGTGGATGTAAGGCATACAACCATGACTTGGCCTTTTCCTTCAAAGAGAAAGGGAATAGTCTCAATTTTAGGGTTTCGTCAGACATCTGAGTGAAACGTATAGTTCCACAAATCTCCTCGAATTCTCTCACGTGATGGTAAGGGTTTTCATTTTCAATTCCTCTAAACACGGGAAGCATTTGTATTGTGCTCGATTTTAGCTCATAATGACCAGTATCTTCTGGTAAAACAATGCACGAGGGTTGACTTGTCCTTGTGGGATACATGTAATCCTTGAGACTACGGGGTTCTTCCATTATCTCAGGTTGGTCCAGTGTGTTTTCCTCAGAAGATGTGGGTATGTCAATTGGGTCTATTGGATTGACTCTAATTAGTCGGTTTGATTGGTCTCTAAAGGTCACAACCATATCCTAATAAGATCATTGATCTATGAAATAACATCTAACAAGCCCACAGTCAATGAAAAAAACACGACCTAAAATTTGGTTTTGTTCGGTTTTGGTTTCACAATGGGCTTTGTTTTATAAAATGTAGAGCCCAAATTTTTGGTTTGAAAGGGTTAGAAACTTTGGTTTAAAATGGGTTTAGAAAATTTTTGGATTAATTGGGACAAAGCCCAACCAACTAAAAGGCTTTTGGTTCTTGGGTTCTTTGAAGAATTTTGGTGAGAAAAATCTTAACTCACGGCCCAACAGAATTGTTTTTGTAAGGTTAGGAGCCCAATGGATGGGATATAAACCTATAGTCCAAATTAAAGTGCAAGCCCACAAAAGAAAAGAAAAAATAACAAACAAATAATTACAAGCCCATAAAAGAAAGAGAAAAAGAAAAAGAAAAAGAAAAATTATTACAAGCCCAAATAGAAAATAAAGAAAAACAAAAACAAAAATTATTACAATCCCAAATATAAATACTTAAATACAAGCCCAAAGAAATTTAATGAGGCCCAGTTGGGTTAGCTCATGGGTTAGGCTTACTTGATTTTTGGAGGGAAGCCCAAATTTGGGCTTTTTATCCCTTTTTGTTGCACTAGCCCAGTTGGGCTTGGATCTTCCTTAGCAACCTTAATCAACAGCTCAGCAGAATTTCACCAGCAGCTTCACAGCAGCAGCAAGCAGGAGGGAGCAGCAACAACAGCAACAGCAGCTTCACAGCAACAGCAACAGCAGTTAAACAGCAACAGCAACAGCAGGAACTTCAGCTCCACTGCAGTTCCAACAGCAACAGCAGCTTTGGCTCCACAAAGCTAACAGCAACATCAGCTGCAATAACAGTCAGTGCAAGGTAGTGCAAGGAAATGCTCTTAGTGAAGCGAGAACAAGAGCAATGCAAGAGCAGGAGCAAACAAGGAAGTTGCAGGTCAGGAACAAGCAAGATTAGCAAGAAAGAAAAAAAAAAGAGAATAAGGAAAACAGAAAACAAGCAAACCGCTACCGAGTCCCCGGCAGCGGCGCCAAAAACTTGGTAGCTCAAGGAATGAGACCTAAAAACTACAACCTATGTTTTACCTACAAGTATACAGGGTCTTGATGAAGATAGAATGTAAATAGAGGTTTGTCCACAGGGACTTGGAGGATTTTCTAAAGTTTTCTAAATTTCTAAAGTTATCTGAATTCAAAAGAAGGTACTAAGGTTTTTGATTCCACTACTTGACCCTAGGCTAAGGAAATTATGATGCAATGTATGTCTTGTTCTTTCATGAAAGACTACAATGAGGATTCTACTAACTATCCTAACCAAATTACCCCTAGTATCAGTTGTCTTTAATCAGCACAACTAATCACAGGCATTTAGATACTCTAGCTAGTTTAGCTTAAGGCAATCTCTCTAGTGGATTGAATTCTTGGCCAAAGACCTAGCTCCACTCCTAGTATCAGCTGTCTTCTAACAGCACAGGTGATCACAAGCAGGTAGCCCAAATGGCTAAGCATTCATCCTAAGGCAATTCAGCTCAATAAAAGAACATACAAATACATTAACATTCCTAGCATATGATCAAGAGCTTCCTCTAAACCCTAGCAAGTGAATTAGAACATGGACATGCTTGTAATCATGATACTAACAGGTATAAACATGATCCACATTACACAGCATACAATTCACATTCAACCTTTATGCATAAGAGAGATTCAACATGGATGAATTGAAAATGAATTTTGAAATTAATATTGAACTGCAAATATTGCTCACTGGCTAGCCCAGAGATGCCGAATTTCACAACCCCTAACACCCTTTTATAGTTACAACAAAAAAATTCCAAAATCCCCAAATCAGTGAAATTAGGGTTTTACAAAAAATCCTTACCTAATCTCTGAAAACGACTGATAGCTCTCACCCATGCTTCCTTCTCGTCTGCTGATGCTACCCATGCCTTCGATTTATCCTCTAACCTCACCTATTTCATCAACTCCTAACCTAGGGTTCCTGTGAGATGAAACGATTAGGAGGTGATGTAATAAGTGGCTAGAAAAGTAGGTCTTGGTTGTTAGAAGTGATGATGGCTCGAGTGGTGGTGGTTGAGTGATTTGAGGGAGAAGATGGTTGAGTGATTTGGGGGGAGAAGATGGTTGCAGAGAAGAAGAAAGGGATGGAAGAGAAACTCGATGGATTTAGGAGAAGGGTGCGTTTGGTGCGGGTAATAGGGTTAGGTTGCTTAGGTGTTAAACGGGATCATCAAATTTGATGTTTTGTGAAGGGAATCCGTGGGATGATAACTTCTGAAACAGATCTAACGGCGAGATGGAGACAGATTATGAGCGACCGTTGGATGCAAAAATACAACGAAACTAACGGCTCAAGATGGAGTTAGGTGCTGTAGTGTTGGTCAGGTGCATCGAAATCTGATGCATGATGATGCAGCGACCGTTGGATGATGGAATGGATCCAATCTTACGGTTAAGAAGGAAAACGGGTTTGGGTATTGAATTTTGGGTTTAGGATATGGATTTGGGTTTAGGAATTGGATTTGGGCTTAGGTAATCTTGAGCCCACTTTTTCTTTAAGAACAATTTCTTCCTTTTTAAGCCCATTTTTATCCTTGAGTCTTCCATAACACATTCTTCACTTCTTTTCCGCTAGAGTTTCCACCGGCTTTCTCCCGTGTCTTTGCTCTTTTGGCTTCGCAACTCATCTAGTCTTTATTTGGTACCTAAAAATACAAAATTAAACAATATTAAGTAATTATCCTTGAGGAGAGTAAAATACAAAATTCATTACAAATGGGGGAATTATGGTATGCAAAATGGGATAAGTGCCAATAAAACGATGATAAATAATGCAATATTTGGCGCCTATCAGTTAACGGCTGTCGTTGTGAGAACTCCCGCGGACTTTGGTACGAAGATCGTTTCAAGGGCGTAGTAGAGACGCGAGCGTATGTTTACGCAAACACAGACCGTTTATCTCGGAGATCTTGTAGACGCATAAATTTTCTCAAGGACTCTGCATCGGTAACAGTCGCAGTATGAGGAGGTGGAACTAAGCACCGTTCATTAGTGCAATTGTTTTCTTGAAGACCTTGGTTAATTTCTCCTTCTTCAGGTGCTTCTGGCAGAGTATGAGCAGTTGAGGCTGCGCATTGTTGAATAACCCTCCGGACTTCTGCGAAGGTCTCTTGATACAGATTTTTTAACAAATCTTCGTAAGTTGGGTGCTTATCTTTTATCTCGCCGGTACCATGACTCTCTTGGCGAGTCGTTTCCCCGTGAAACTGTTTCGGCTCCTTGTTGTTGGTTGAATCTTGTGGATTATTTCCTTTCTGCTCATGTCTGATGTCTTCATCGTTGATAACATTCTCTGGGTGGACGCTTGCCGATTTCTCCCACAATCATTTTACATTCCTTAGAATATGAAACATCTCGTCTTGTTGCTCGACGATGTTAGCTTGATTCGCGAGAACATCTTCTAACATCCTGGCCATGTCTTCCATAGTGATTAGATTCTGATCACTTGTGATTTTCGGAGGATTCAACTGGTAGGGACACATCACGGAGCGGAAATCAAGATTGGTGATTAGAATAAAATCAGGTTAAGGACTGAGTTTTAAATTGATATTGGTGATTGGAATGAAATCAGGTTAATGACTGATTTTTAGAACTAAAATCTACCCGTTCTCAATTTCGGAAGATTGAAATGAAGATTGAAATCGATTTTTTGCAACCGAGAGATCAGCCTCCCACTGTGGTCATCAATTGTTTGAGGGTAAAAACTGGTTCTGCTGTTTTTGGTAATTTTGGTTGTATTGATGAAAAACGAATTAAAACCCTAAACAATACACTACACGGGAGTACTTTAGATTCGAGAGATAAATATGTAAGACTCTGGGCTAAACCAAGAAATGGCTGTTCCAGATTCAATTCGGTCACAAAGTGAATGAGAAGGGTTGATCTTAGGGAGGGAAGCGAAGAAGGTGTTTGAGATCAGAATGTTGAATTATGAAGGTGTGGTTGTTTATGACTTGTATTAGAATGTTGAACTGGCTTGCAGAATGGAATCTATCATCTCTTGAAGGTTTCTGGATACTTGTGTTAATACTTGCGGTGTTCGTGTTGTTGTTGAAATAGGCTGAAAGCCTATTTATACAAGTCATTGAGCGTAAACCTTTGATCTCGTAGGAAGTGGATGAGATTGAGTAATGGAGCAGTGGGGTTGTTTAGGTGGTGGTGATCGTCACGTTTCCACTATGAGGGAAAGTCGGTCACTCTTTCACCCACTACTCTCATTAATGCTGACCGTCCGTCTTTTCCTAACACTTTCTCGTAATGGGCACGTTGCACGCCGCACGCTGTAAACCGTCATACCAATACCCCAGTGGGCATCCCCCAGTTTGTGACACATTTGATGTCTCAAGTAAGTGGTCAAGTCGTAGGACTTGCCGCAAAGAATAGCATGTGACGCTATTAGGTTAAAAAACTAAGTTGTTTGTGAAACTGATATAAGATATCGTATGTACTAGATGTACGTAAAGCATCTCTTTTAAGCAGCTCAAAATAGTCGATGAAACATCGTTGTTTTAAAGCTCGTCTAAGTTAGTGGCGAATCGATCATCTCAAAAGAAGAACATGACCGGACATGTTTGGGCGATCGTTTGGTAGCTCCAGGTATGAGCTATTGCTTAGTCGATCCCTCCCTGTAGGCGAGTGGCAGATGGTAGCCATTCTAAAATCCTATCGGTCGATCTAAATTAGATCTTGATCGCTCAAATCGGTCGGCCAAGTTGAGTGGTCGAGACGATTTGCGGCAGTTAATGGCTGTTGTTGAAGCAGTGCGAGGGGACGTTTTTGGGAGATCGTCCGGAGTCGCACGGGAAAGGCATAACTTGGCTGATTATTCCTTCCGGAAGGGAGGTGGCCGGTGCTCATTTCCACGCCCCATAGATCGCTTGATACTCAATCTAAGCCGTCCGGCAAAGTCGTCGAAGACGGGCGGATGAGATGGCTTTGAGATAGCTATCAGCTGTCGCTGATTTTGGGTTTGGTGGCCGCGCGGCCACCCTATTTTAACTAATCGAACCCAAGCGTTGTGCGCTGATTCGAGTAGGTCGATTGGCCATATGTGAAGATGAGCTTCCAGTGAGCGTGTTGACATCTCCTGGGTCATCTAAAATCAGATCTAAGCCACTCAATTTGGCTGGTGAAAACGAGTGGTCACGATCGATTTGCGGCAGTAGCATACTGCCGCAAATAAGAATTAGGATTTCAGGAAAGCCGCGTCCACTTAGCTCGATCAAGCGATTTGCTGCCTCATTGACTTCCCACGGGTAAATCAATCGAACGGGGACAATGTTGGGCCAAAGGTGATCTTATGTGCACCTCCTTGATCGTACGAAACGCCATCTAAGCCGTCCAATTAGGCTGGCCAAGTTGGACGGACACGATCGACTTGCGACAGTTTCTTACCGCTGCACCCTAATTAGGGTTTTGGAAACAAGCGTGTTTGCCTTAATTTGGCAAAACGATTTGCTTCTCTATGAACTTGCCGTGGGCAGGTCGATTGAGCAGGGGGAAAGTCGGGACGTCAATATGCATGTAGGCGCCTCTTGATCATTCCAGGGAAGATTGTAGCCGTCCAACTAGGCTGGCTAAGTTGTGTTAGAGCATAGCTCGGTCGACCTCGCATGCGTTTCTATATCAAGCATGTTTGTCAATGTTAGTGATCAAACCTATGAGTCTTGATTTCTAGTCTATTATAGCTAAGTCTCGGACTAGGATAGAAAAGTGTAGTTGAGCTCAAGGACTTCATGGCGATTCATCATACAACGACGAAGATCTACTCAAGGAACCGTGGAACTTCATCAACAAAAAGGTATGTGGAGACTTGAACGTATCTATCACTCAAAAGTCTATCTATTATATCTCCTACTTCTTATGAGATAAAAAGTCGTATGCTATATAGACTGGATCATACACATTTGACATTTCGAGTTGAGTATTCACTACTTATCTTTTTCTCGAAATCGTGTGTTGGTAAAGCGTTTCTCTTTGATCAAGTTTATCTTCACCTAGTGACGAAAGTCATGAAAAGTTTCAATTACTTTGAGAATTGCTCTGACGTGAAACGGTATGTGAATAACAGATATATAACGTCCTCTGAGAATGTCTCAATGATTGGAATCAGAGTTTAGATTACATAACCATGTATTCCTTAATCCGAAGTTTTCGAACTTTGTTGATTGGGAGAAACCGTAGGAATTGGCCTTGCCAAGTCCGGGAACTCAGTTTGCAAACTCAGTCCGCGAACTGACGGAAGTTCTTTTGCAGAGAATTTCTGCTGGGATTTTCCAAAAACTCGTTTGCGTGTTTAGTCCGCGAACCTAGTCCGCGAACTGGCGGAAGTCTTTTTGCCGAGATTTTCTGCTGAGTTTGGAAAACTCTGCCGGTTGCCTTAAGTCCACGAACTTGTTTGTGAGCTTAAGTGGTTATGATCTAAAGATATGCTCTGAACATGAAACTTAAATTACTAAGGAATGCTTTATGCAAACAGTGGCTATAAAGTTCATGAGCTGATTCATCGAATCGAATCATCTTTGTTTCAATTGTGTCTTGTGTAGTTACATAAGATCTCATAGCAATTGAACAACTCTCTAACTAGTTCATTTGAGTCAACTGAACTAGTTATGGTGGAAAAGAACTAGGTTAATATGAATTACTCATATGGTTAACCTTTTGGATTACTATGTTGAACCAACATACACGTACACGTTTAGGCAAGGTTTTCACAAACCCAGTAAACGGATACCCAGGTGTGTGTGAAAAGCTTAGTTTTCCATTTAACGGTTGAGAAATATTAACTTGAATTTAAATCAGGTTTTCATCTAACGGTGAATATGGATTGCTTTGTAACTAAGTCAAAATCCTGATTTGTAGGCTATATAAAGGAGACATCTATCATTGTGCAAAACTAATCCCCACACGTCTGTGTGATACTAGTGCGCTCGCTAGAGTCGATTCTCCTTTAACCTTTGGTTTTCTTCTCTAAAACCAGGTTAACGACTTAAAGACTTCATCGGGATTGTGAAGCCAGACCGATACTGCTTTTATCGTAGTTGTGTGATCTGATCTTGCATCTTTTATCATACAAGTACAATCTATTGATTGACATGAGATCGTGAGAGTTCTCCGATAGGCAAGATAAAGAAGTCACAAACATCTTCGTCTCACTGTTTTTGGTTCCTCGACAAACCGCTTTTGTAGTCAATAAGGATTGTTGAGAGGTGATTGATTAATCTAGGCTGTTCTTCGGGAATATAAGACCGGATTATCAATTGGTTCCTGTTCACCTTGATTTTATATCTTAAGACGGAACAAAACCTAGGGTTTTTCTGTGGGAGACAGATTGATCCTTTGATAAACTTTTCTGTGTGAGACAGATTTGTTTATTATCAAGTCTGCGATTTTGGGTTGCAACAACTCTTAGTTGTGGGTGAGATCAGCTAAGGGAATCAAGTGTGCAGTATCCTGCTGGGATCAGAGGCGTAGGATAACAACTGTACCTTTAATCGGTGGGATACTGATTGCGGTTCAACCATAGTCCAGTCCGAAGTTAGCTTGGAGTATGCTAGTGTTTGTAGCGGCTTAATACAGTGTATATTCAATCTGGACTGGGTCCCGGGGTTTTTCTGCATTTGCGGTTTCCTCGTTAACAAAACTTCTGGTGTATGTGTTATTTCTTTTCTGCATTATATTTTTTATATAATTGAAATAATACAGGTTGTGCATTAAAGATCATCAATTGGAAATCCAACCTTTGGTTGTTGATTGATATTGATTGATCCTTGGACATTGGTCTTTGGTACCATCCAAGTTATCTCTCCTTGATAAAGACTCGCAGATTTCCATTTGCTTGAGTAAAAATCAAATCGAGAGATTAAGATATAAACTCTTTGATATATCTTTTTATTGATTGAGTCTAACTATCTAGTTGATTCTCATAAAAAGTATATTGGAGTTTGTCCATACAGATTGCTAAGTGAAATATTGGGTGGTGTTGTTAGACCCCCGCTTTTTCAATTGGTATCAGAGCATGCAAACACGTTAAAGACCTTATAAGTCTGTGTTTGTAGCGATCTGATTATGGACGAGTCTATCTCTAATAACGTACCAGTTCAGAAATTACCAGATGATTCTAAAAGCTTGGATTCACCTGAGAGAACTGTCAAATCTAAGTCAATATCTAAACATTCTCTTGATGTAAAAATTGTTGATTGGGAAACTCTCCTAGAAGAACAGTTGGATGAACTTTCTGATGAAGGTGATTCAGATATTGATAGAGATGTTGATGAGGAAGTCTCATAGTATGTTAAGTTTTTGGATTCATGGAAAATAAAGAAGATTACAACTTCTCATGTCTCACCTCTTCTGATTCCTCTCTGTCGAGAAAACAAGAAATTGAGAAGATGTTACGCAGGTGTTTATTTTACGAATCGTTCTTGCGAATCGATCCTCAAGGATTCTGAGGAAAACGTACGTATGGAGTCACTTGAATGTGATAATCTTTATCAAAAGTACTTTTTTTTGGAAGAGAAATTTGCAGAATCTGAAGCAAGGTTTAACTCCCAGCAAACAAGTTTTGACGACAGAGAAAGCGATCGAGAAAAACGCCTTGAGGCTGATTTAGCTGCTGCTCTTGATAAAATCAAGATGTTAGAAGATGACTTGAAAAAGTTTAATACTAGTTCAAGCAAATTAACCACTGTGCTAGGAGAAAGTAAAAATCATCATGATACACGAGAATTGGGCTATAAGGGAATAGATGCTCCAAGTACTAGCAAAGAGGTAAAATTTGTCAAGGATAGTGATTATTCTCAACAAAAGGTTTCCACTGATGGAGAAAGTGAAATACCTTCACCGGAAGTTAAGGTTCAAAAGAGCATAGTTTATCAACCTCCAAAGTTAGCACACACGGATCGAGGTAAGAACATTCCTTATGTTTGCCACTATTGCGGAAATAAAGGTCACCTGGAAAGGAGATGTTGTTTCCGTATAAGGAATGAGAAACTTCATGATGTTCTTGTTTGGGCATCACAAGAAGTTGTGAATCCAAGATCATACGTAAAGACTGATCCTCTTAACGTTACAGGTTGTAATTGTCCAACCTTTAGGCAAAGGAATCAGTGTTATGATAAACCTAGATTTGTTTATAAACGTCGTACGAATCCTTTTCACAATCGTAATGGTTATCAAAAGGATAACTTCGTAAAGACGAAGACAAGATCCGATGCTCCCAATTGGAGAAAGACTAACTTGCAAAAGAATAGTCAATCCAATTCTCTTACGAGAATTCTAGAAGAGATTGATGGGAAGAAGGTTCTGACTGTTCCTAAACGCACTCAGAAGTGGATACCGAAGAAATACAATGATGTTTTGAGTGTGAAAAGGAATGATCTTCCAGAAAACTCCATGACTATGGATAAGGCAGTATCCATGATATTGGAACTTAACAAGTTTTTTGGAAAAATGGAATTGGATGTGAAAGGTTCTAAAAGTGATCTCATTCATGATAATCCAAAGGTCATTTGTTGTGAGCAAGACTTTGTTCACCCCAACGCAACTTTATTGTGTTGGAAGTGCATCCTCACCAAGCAATGCCCTGCTTTGTATACGGTGAGGGAAGCAAAAGAATTTGGGCACACAGATTATGTTCGGTAAGACGGTAGAATTCGATTGGATTCATCTGAAAAGGTATGTCTCTAAACTTGATCAAGATTTGTACTTTTATTTTCTTAGAGAACTTATAATGATTCACATACCTTTCTTATCGTTCTTTTCTACCTAACTTGATCTGTGTTTAAGGTTCTTAAATGTTTAGGTTTGAAAATAATAGTTCGGGATGTTTGGACTACATGGTACACCTACCAGGTATGCATAGCATATTTTAAAATCAAAATCCAGGGGTTTAAGTTCGCGGACTTGAAAATTCGTTTGCAAACCCGTGTGCATACTTGACGTCGAAATTCGGTAAACTTGTTTTGCCCGTATCTTCTTCGTTCGAACTCGGAATGACCTCATTCTTTTTGAATTCTCTTACTATTTGAATTATCCTCTAAATGGAGATGAGAAACTTTGAATTTGGATGAGTTAAGATTGTTATTTGTCCTGTCTCTTGTTTTTGAGTGTTTTGCTCCGTTTTGTTGCACTTGTTCCACTTCTTGGACTTGGGCACTTGGATTCTTGGAGTACTACTCTTCTAAGATAATTCGTAGCTTTTACAAGAATTTTTTTGGTGAATCACAAAGAAGGAAGTTCAAGAATGGGAAGTAGTACGCATTGTTATGGAATTCTTGAATGTTCACATTCATCCTTTGTGAACTATGGTGCATGGTCGTTAATGACTTTGTATGTTCTTCTTTGTTTAGAAAATATTTTTATATGCCTTTGGTAGCTATTCTTGGTGTAAATCCGGGCGAAAAAGATTGATTCTACCTTCTAAGGACAAGTCATCTTATATGTGCATTACGAGTCTGTC
The DNA here is from genome assembly GCF_003573695.1 of Papaver somniferum. NCBI lineage: Eukaryota > Viridiplantae > Streptophyta > Magnoliopsida > Ranunculales > Papaveraceae > Papaver > Papaver somniferum. Next base: position 34,990,575 of record NC_039364.1, read on the forward strand.
TTGGTGCCTAGGAAACTTCTTATGAGAATTTATTCTTGTTTTTGAGAAGGATTACTAGAATTTGGAATAGCCATTATTGTGATTACACATTGCTATGTCCAAATTTTTCATCTTCATGTTTTTAGATTTATTGGTTTTAAATTCTAAAAATATTTGGAGGATGATGTTATTGCAGTATTAATCTTTATGATTTTGTGATATTGCAATATTTTTATGGGATATGTATTGTTTGCGTCCGTGAACTTGAAGGTCCCATATTGTGTCAAAAGTAAAGTCGTTCATAAATTGATATTCGTATTGATGAAAGGACGAATGGACTTTTGACAATTACAAAAGTTATGCCTATGCAGTCATTTATTTGATGGAAAATAGGATGAAATCTTTTGTTTGACAAGGATAAAGTCTATTATATCGTTATGATGGAAAATAGAATAGATCCTTGTATGTTATCCATGGTATTGATCTTCATTGATCCATTTTGTTATGTTTTACCGTGAAGGCTCCATTGTGTATCTTATGTTGAGCACCTTACAACTATGTCGATTAATATTGGCCTTGTTGGTTGTTCCATGAGATGTTATATGTTGAGCATTCTTGAACTAAATTAATCATCTTGATTGGTTATTTAGTTATTTGCTCCGAAAGTCTTCTTTTGTCGAGCAAAATCTTTTGACAATTAAATTGATTGCTTTGGTAATTAGTTTGGTTGTGTATTCCAATTAGATTAATTATAGGTTCTCTTGTAATTAATCTAGTTGAGTTTTTCATATATTCCACAAGTTCTTATGTTGAGTATATGAACGGCTATACTAATCATGTTTTATTGTTTGATGTAGTCGTATATTCCGCAAGATTTTTCTTATATTGAGTATTTGAACGATTAAGGTAGTCATCTCCGTGTGGTTATCTTAGTCGTAGCTCCGTGAGTTTTCTTATTTTGAGCACAATCAATTAAATTGATCACTTTTGTGATTTGATTTAGTTGCGTATTCCGATTAAATTAATCATGGTTTACTTGTGATTAATTTGGTTGAGTTTTGGATATAAAAAAATCATTTCCATGATTTTTGGTGTCAATTAAAAAATCCTTCTTCTCTTTCGAAATTAAGGTCGCTCTTGTTGTTCTTTCGGGAATGACATCAAATGTGGGAGAGTTCTTTTGAACTTGTGCTTAATGGTAATATCTCGCGGGGTGTGCGGCAGTGGAATTTTATAGGGTTTATCTTGTATATTAAAACTCCTTGATGAATGCATTTAGCTTCGGCTTTATGATTGCATCTAAATTAAGTTGGTATGTATTTTTTCTTTTAGTCTATGAAATATCTCTTGTGGAAATTTCATTATAATCCCGTTCTTTTACCTTTGCCAATTTTATTGACAAAAAGGGAGAGAAATAATGTAGTTCACACTACAAATACATATGGTTTTCGGATCATTGTGCAAGGGGGAGTGGTTTCCATGATCGAGATGGAGTATTGACTAAGGGGGAGTGATACATGTTACCATAGTATTGTTGTTAAAGTCGTGATGCAATTGGACTTTGATGTTACATAATGATACTATGACACTGTATAGTAATGATCGAGAATCTCGATTTCTCTCATTGTTATAGCTACGGATCTTCAACAACGGTGGTGCTAAACTTACAACCTTTGGGATCATTGGAGTACTTGGAAGGACGAAGATTTCAAGGAACGTTGAAGATTAGACTATGGAATAGGAACCACTAAAGTTTATCTTTTTTGTATTCCATATGTATTAATAGTTTTGTCACTAAAATTGACAAAGGGGGAGATTGTTAGAGCATAGCTCGGTCGACCTCGCATGCGTTTCTATATCAAGCATGTTTGTCAATGTTAATGATCAAAACTATGAGTCTTGATTTCTAGTCTATTATAGCTAAGTCTCGGACTAGGATAAAAAAGTGTAGTTGAGCTCAAGGACTTCATGGCGATTCATCATACAACGACGAAGATCTATTCAAGGAACCGTGGAACTTCATCAACAAAAAGGTATGTGGAGACTTGAACTTATCTATCACTCAAAAGTCTATCTGTTTTATCTCCTACTTCTTATGAGACAAAAAGTCGTATGCTATATAGACTGGTTCATACATATTTGACATTTCGAACTGAGTATTCACTACTTATCTTTTTCTCGAAATCGTGTGTTGGTAAAGCGTTTCGCTTTGATCAAGTTTATCTTCACCGAATAACGAAAGCCATGAAAAGTTTCAATTACTTTGAGAATTGCTCTGACATGAAACGGTCTGTGAATAACGGCTATATAACGTCCTCTGAGAATGTTTCAATGATTGGAATGAGAGTTTAGATTACATAACCATGTATTCCTTAATACGAAGTTTTCGAACTTTGTTGATTGAGAGAAACCGGAGGAATTGGCCTTGCCAAGTCCGCGAACTGATGGAAGATCTCTTACCGAGAATTTCTGCTGGGATCTTCCGAAAACTCGTGTGCGTGTTTAGTCCGCGAACTCAGTCCGCGAACCTAGTCCGCGAACTGGCGGAAGTATCGTTGCCGAGATTTTCTGCTGAGTTTGGAAAACTCTGCCGGTTGCCTTAAGTCCGCGAACTTGTTTGTGAGCTTAAGTGGTTATGATCTAAAGATGTGCTCTGAACATGAAACTTAAATTACTAAAAAATGCTTTATGCAAACCGTGGCTATAAAGTTCATGAGCCAATTCATCGAATCGAATCATCTTTGTTTCAATTGTGTCTTGTGTAGTTACATAAGATCTCATAGCAATTGAACAGCTCTCTAACAAGTTCATTTGAGTCAATTAAACTAGTTCTGGTGAAGAAGAACTAGGTTAATATGAATTTCTCATATGGTTAACCTTTTGGGTTACTATGTTGAACCAACATACATGTACACGTTTGGGCACGGTTTTCACAAACCCAGTAAACGTCTACCCAAGTGTGTGTGACAAGCTAAGTTTTCGATCTAACGGTTGAGAAATATTAGCTTGAATCTAAATCAGGTTTTCATCTAACGGTGAATATGGATTGCTTTGTAACTAAGGCAAAACCCCGATTTGAAGGCTATATAAAGGAGACATCTAGCATTGTGCAAAACTAATCCCCACATGTCTGTGTGATACTAGTGCGCTCGATAGAGTCGATTCTCCTTTAACCTTTGGTTTTCTTCTCTAAAACCAGGTTAACGACTTAAAGACTTCATTGGCATTGTGAAGCCAGACCGATACTACTTTTATCGTAGTTGTGTGATCTGATCTTGCATCTTCTATTGTACGAGTATAATCTATTGATTGTCTGGAGATCGTGAGAGTTTTCCAATAGGCAAGATAAAGAAGTCATAAACATCTTCATCTCACTGTTTGTGATTCCTCGACAAACCTCTTGTGTAGTCAAGAATGATTGTTAAGAGGTGATTGATTAATCCAGGCTGTTCTTCGGGAATATAAGACCGGATTATCAATTGGTTCCTGTTCACCTTGATTTTATATCTTAAGATGGAACAAAACCTAGGGTTTTCTGTGGGAGACAGATTTATCCTTTGATAGACTTTTCTGTGTGAGACAGATTTGTTTATTATCAAGTCTGCGATTTTGGGTTGCAGCAACTCTTAGTTGTGGGTGAGATCAGCTAAGGGAATAAAGTGCGCAGTATCATACTGGTATCAGAGGCGTAGGAGTACAACTGTACCTTGGATCGGTGGGAGACTGATTGGGGTTCAACTATAGTCCAGTCCGAAATTAGCTTGGAGTAGGCTAGTGTTTGTAGCGGCTTAATACAGTGTGTATTCAATCTGGACTAGGTCCCGGGGTTTTTCTGCATTTGCGGTTTCCTCGTTAACAAAACTTCTGGTGTTTGTGTTATTTCTTTTCCGCATTATATTTTTTATATAATTGAAATAATACAAGTTGTGCGTTAAAGATCATCAATTGGAAATCCGACCTTTGGTTGTTGATTGATATTGATTGATCCTTGGACATTGGTCTTTGGTACCGTCCAAGTTATCTCTCCTTGATAAAGACTCGTAGATTTCCATTTGCTTGAGTAAAGATCAAATCGAGAGATTGAGATATAAACTCTTTGATATATCTTTTTATTGATTGAGTCTAACTGTCTAGTTGATTCTCATAAAAAGTATATTGGAGTTTGTCCATACAGATTGCTAAGCGAAATATTGGGAGGTGTTGTTAGACCCCCGCTTTTTCAAGTTGGACGGTCATGATGCATTAAAGACTTTTTTTAACGGTCTTAGCTCGTTTGAGCTAGTTTCTTAACAGCGTGAACACCCATAAAGGTTGACGTTCGTAGTGCTTAGTAATTCACCTAGTGGGACTCAATCAACTAGGGTACTAGTGGGCCTGCTGGTGGTCACCACAGTGATTTCCTAGCTCTGTTAGGAGTAGGCTACACTTGTTGGATCATGCGGCCAAATTGTGCGGACGTGATCGTTTTTTGAGACTGATATAGACAGTCTGAATTTTCCTTTAACGAATTTAAACAAGTTCGATCGATCTAGCTTCTTAAAAGTGCGTTGATACGAAGATCTCTTTGTCAGAGAACGATGCAGCCTATGTGAGTACTTTCATGCAGACTTCAATACTGACACTTCGGGAGATTCATGCTACTCTGCTGAGAGTGAACATTAATCGTCATGTCATGCCAACATTGAGGGTTCTCTTGCGGAACATAGCGTAGGAAAATACAAGGCACACAATGCATTAAATGGATAATGCTACTAGGAAAATTCATAGAATATTCGGGATTGTTGCACCATTCTTAATGAATTCCATACATATTGAATTTCTCAATGAGTGAAAAGGTTTTTTTGCACTAATCACTTCTTAAATGGATTTATACCCTTTGCAGGGCGTCGGCGCATTAAATACAGGGTTTTATAATTTTAGCCCTATTCGAAAAACCACCATCAACAGCAATCTAAGTTACCTTGGTAACAAAGCATTCAATATTCACCGTTAGATGAAAACCTGATTAGATTTAAGCTAATATATTTCAACTGTTAGATCGAACTTAGCTTGTTATAAAAAAATGAAATGCACGTTCATTTAGGTTTGTGTAACCGTAGCTAAACATGTACAAGTCATTGGTTCAACAGTAGTTAACCAATAGTTAGCCATATGGGCACTTTCATATAAACCTTATTCATTTTCACCATAACTAGTTCAAATGACTCAAAAGAACTAGTTAGAGAGTTATTCAATTGCTTAGATATCATAGAAGTATATAAGACACAATCGAAGGAAAAACGATTTTGAATCACTCGAATCGATTCATGAACATTATATCCATGGTTTGCAACGATTGCATTCCTTAGTTTATATATGTCTTAGTTCACGAATAAACCGTTTCTAGAAAATAACCCACTCAAGTATGCATACCGGTACGCATACTTAAGTATCCGGATTGAGTTTGTTTTCAGTTTACAAACTCCAGCAGAAATTCACAGGATGTGAACTTCCGGTAGTACACTTACGGGTACGCGGACTTAGCTTCCGGACATCCTGAACTAGTAAAGTACGCATACTTTAGTTCAAGGATTTTGGACTTACACAAGTATGAGTTCACATACAATGTTTATATCCATTCAAGGTTATATATTTTAAACTCACATTTCAATCATTGAAACATTATTAGAGGATGTTAAATAGAGGTTATTCACACACTATTATTCATTAAAGCAATTTTCAAGATATTGAAAGTATCAACATGACTTTCGTCACTTGTAAAGATGAACTTGGCCAAAACGAAAGCTTACCAACACATATTTCGAGAAATAGATAAGCGAGATAAACTCGACTCGAAATAACAAATGTGTATAATCGAAGTCTATATAGCAATACGACTTTTGTCTCAAGATAGGAGATAGATTAGATAAACTTTTGAGTGATAGATAAGTTCAAGTCTCCACATACCTTTTTGTCGATGAAGATCCACCAGTTCCTTGAGTAATTCTTCGTCTTTGCATGATGAACGCCATGGAGTCTAGAGCTCAACTACACTTTCTATCCTAGTCCGAGACTTAGCTATAAGTAGACTAAAAAACAAGACTTATAGTTTTGGAAACTAAACTTGACAAACAAGCTTGAGATAGAAACGCTTGCGATTTCGACCGAGCAGTGCTCTAACAATCTCCCCCTTTGTCAATTTTAGTGACAAAAATATCAATACATATGGAATACAAAATAAATAAACTTTACAGCTTCTCATCCATATGCATGATCTCCTTGGTTCTTCAACATTACTCGAATTCTTCGTCACTTCCAAGTACTCCAATGATTCCAAATATATTCAATACAGCATTATCGTTGTTGAAGATCCGTAGCCATAATCATTGTTACACAGTGTCATAGTATTATTATACATCATCAAAATTCAATTGTATCACAACTTCGACAACAATACTATGGTGATATGTATCACTCCCCCTTAGTCAATACTTCATCTCACATGAAAACCACTTCTCCTTACATAATGATCTGAAAACCATATGTATTTGTAGCGTGAACTACACATTAATTCTCCCCTTTTTTATCAATAAAATTGGCAAAGGTACGAAAACTAGTGGGATCCTAATGAAATTTCCATAGAGACACTTCATGACCAAAAGAAAGCACATATAAAATTTTTAGATGCAATCATGTAGCCGAAACTAAATGAATTCATCAAGGAGTTTATAAAGATACAAGATAACCCCTATAATATTCCACAGCCGCACTCCCCACAATGATTTTGCAATTAAGCACAAGTTCAATTAAGAACTCTCCCCCATAAAATTTCATTACCGGAAGAACAACAAGAGCGACCTTACTTTCACAAGAAAAGAAGGATTTCTTTGGACATTAATAAATCACATGAAACATGAATTTGTATCCAAAAACTCAATTAAATTAACTACAAGAGAACCTATGATTAATTTAATCGGAAACGCTCAACATAAGAGAACTTACGGAGCCGCACAGTATATATATAAAAATATGGATCAGCGAAGATCAATATTACGGAATAAACAAAGATTCATTCTATTTTTCATCACTATTTGCACAATGACATATAATAGACTTAATCTTTGTAAACAAAAGTTCATCCTATCTTCCATCAGGCTTAACTTTTGTAGTCAAAAGTTCACTCTATCTGTTAGAGCATTGCTCGGTCGAACTCGCATGCGTTGCTATCTCAAGCATGTTTGTCAATGTTAGTGATCAAAACTATAAGTCTTGATTTCTAGTCTACTATAGCTAAGGTCTCGGACTAGGATAGAAAGTGTATTTGAGCTCAAGAACTCCATGGAAATCATCATACAAGACGAAGGACTACTCAAGGAACTGGTGGATCTTCATCGACTAAAAGGTATGTGGAGACTTGAACTTATCTATCACTCAAAAGTATATTTATCTCTTATCTTGAGACAAAGTCGTTTTCCTATATAGACTTAGATTATACACATTTGCTATTTCGAGCCGAGTTTATCTCTCCTATCCATTTCTCGAAATATGTGTTGGTAAGCTTTCGCTTTAACCAAGTTCATCTTTACCTAGTGACGAAAGTCATGACAAGTTTCAATCACTTGGGAAATTGCTTACTTTGACGAAAAATAGTTTGTGAATAACAACTATAGAATATCAACGTCCTCTAAGAATGTTCTAATGATTGAAATGAGAGTTTAGATTATATAACCATTGGAGGATATAAGCATTGTTGTGGAAACACATATATGTATGAGTCCTTATTCCTTGAACCGAAGTTTGCGAACTTTGTTGATCAAGAGAACCGGCATGGTGGCGTGAGCCAAGTCCGCGAACTCAGTCAGCGAACTGGAGGAAGTTCTCGACCCGAGAATTTCTGGTGGAGTTTGTGAACTCCGTCCGCGAACCTAGTCCGCAAACTTGAGTAGATTATATCTAAAAACGATGTTTGTGAACTTATTCTTATATAAACTAAGGAATGCAAATGCAAACCGTGGCTATATAGTTCATGAACCGATTCGAGTGAATCAAATCATTTTTGCTTCGATTTTGTCTTGTGTAGTTACATAAGATTTCCTTGCAATTGAACAACTCTCTAACTAGTTCATTTGAGTCACTTGAACTAGCTATGGTGAAGAAGAATATGGTTGATATGAAAGTGATCATATGGCTAACCATTTGGTTGACTATTGTTGAACCAACAAATGTACAAGTTTGGTTACGGTTTCACAAGCCTAGAAACGTGCATTTTATTTGTGTGTAACAAGCTAGTTTTTGATCTAACAGTTGAAAGATATTAGCTTGAATCTAAATCAAGTTTTCATCTAACGGTGAATATTGAATGCTTTGTTACCAAGCTAACATTGATAGCAAACCCTGATTTGAAAGACTATATAAGGGAGAACTCTAGCAACTGGGAAACCTAATCCCCACACCTTCTGTGTGATACTAGTTGTGCTAAGCTAGAGTCGATTCTCCTTTAACCTTTGGTTTCTTCTTCTAAACCAGGTTAACGACTTAAAGACTTCATTGGGATTGTGAATCCAGACCGATACTACTGTCTCGTAGTTGTGTGATCTGATCTTGATGTTGCTATCGTACGAGTACAATTGTAATAATTGGCTTGAGACTGATATCTCCGATAGGCAAGATATAAAAGAAAACACAAACAGTTCGTCTCATCGTTTGTGATTCCACGATATCTTTTTTCGCTGCGTGGATTAGGATTATTGTGAGGTGATTGATAATACTAGGTTGTTCTTCGGGAATATAAGTATGGTTTATCAATTGGTTCTTGTTCACATTGATTTATCAAAAGACGGAACAAAACTCGTAGGTATATTCGTGGGAGACGGATTTATCTATTACCGTAGACTTTTCTGTGTGATACAGATTTGTTTATTAAAGTCTTCGACCTTGGGTCGTATGAACTCTTGGTTGTGGGTGAGATCATCTAAGGGAATCAAGTACGTAGTATCTTGCTGGGATCAGAGACGTAGGAGCATAACTGTACCTTGGATCAGTGTGAGATTGATTGGGGTTCAACTACAGTCCAGACCAAAGTTAATTTGGAGTATGCTAGTGTCTGTAGCGGCTTAATACAGTGTGTATTCAATCTGTACTAGGTCCCGGGGTTTTTCTGCATTTGCGGTTTCCTCGTTAACAAAATTCCGGTGTCTGTGTTATTTCTTTTCCGCATTATATTTTGTTATATAATTGAAATATCACAGGTTGTGCGTTGTTCAATCAATTAGAATATCCGAACTTTTGGTTGTTGATTTAAATTGATTGATACTTGGATATTGGTCTTTGGTACCATCCAAGTTATCTCTCTAGTATTTCATAAAGACTCGCATATTTCTATTTGCTTGAGTATATATCAAATCGAGAGATTGAGATATAAACTCCTTGATATACTTTTTTATCTAGATTGAGTCTGACTGTCTAGTTGATTTTCTAGAAAGTATATTGGAGTTTGTCCATACAGTTTGCTAAAAGAAATATTGTGTGTGGTTGTTATACCCCCGACTTTTCACTATCTTTTATCAATACTTTCATACCAACATACAATAGAGTTAACTTTCACGGACGTAAACAACATATCCCATAACAATTTGCAATATATAAAATCATAAGATTAATACTGCAAAAACAACCTTTGCCAAGGTAGAATCAATCTTTTTCTCCCAGATTTATACCAATAATAGCTACCAAAGGCGTATAAAAATATTTTCATAGAAGAACATACAAAGTCATTAAAGACCATGCATCATAGTTTACATAAGATGATTGTGAACATTCAAGAATCCCATGGCAATGCGTACTACTGCCCATTATTGAACTTCCTTCTTTGTGATTCACCAACAACGTTCTTGTAAAAGCTAAAAATGATCTTAGAAGAGTAGTACTCCAAGAATCCAAGTGCCCAAGTCCAAGAGAAGTGGAACAAGTGCGACGAAATGGAGCAAAACACTCAAAAACAAGAGACGGGACAAATACCAATCTAAAATCATCCAAATTCAATAATTATCATCTCCGGTTTGAAAAGAATTCAAAGAGGAAGAGAATGAAAAAGAATGAGGTCATTCCGAGTTCGGACGAAGAAATTACAGCCAAAACAAGTTTACCGAATATCGACGTCTACAGGCAAGTATGCGTATGGGTTTGCAAATGAATTTTCATGACCTGGAGCAGTATGCAAACAGGTATGCGTACTAAAACCCCTGGATTTTGATTTTAAATGATGGTATGCATACCTTGTAGGTATACCATGAAGTCCAAACATCCCGAACTACTATTTTCAAACCTAAACGTTTAAGAACCTTAAACACATATCAAGTTAGGTAGAAATGAACAATAAGAAAGGTACATGGGTCATTATAAGTACTCTGAGCAAATAAAAACACAAATCTTGCTCAAGTTTATAGACATACCTTTTTAGAAGAATCCATTTGAATTCTACAGCCTTACCGAACATAATCTGTCTGCCCCAATTCTCGTGCTTCCCTCACCGTATACATAGAAGGGCATCCTTGGTGAGGATGCACTTACAACACAATCAAGTTGTATTGAGGTGAACAATGTCTTGCTCACCACAAGTGACCTTTCGATTATCATGAAAGAGATCGCTTTTATAAACTTTCACATCCAATTCCATTTTCCCAAAAAACTTGTTAAGTTCTAACATCATGGATATTGCCTTCTCCATAGTCATGGAATTTTCTGGAAGATCATTCCTTTTCACACTCAAAGCATCATTGAATTTCTTTCGAACCCACTTCTGAGTGTGTTTAGGAACAACCAGAACCTTCTTCCCATTACTCTCGTCAAGATTTCTCGAAAGAGAATTAGATTGACTATTCTTTTGCAAGTTAGTCTTTCTCCAATTGGGAGCATCAGATCTTGTCTTCGCATTTACGAAGTTATCCTTTTGATAACCATTACGATTGTGAAAAGGCTTCGTATGACGTTTATAGGCAAATCTAGGTTTATCACATCAATGATTCCTTTGCCTAAAGGTTGGACAGTTACAACCTGTAACGTTAAGGGGATTAGTCTTAACATATGATCTTGGTTTCACAACTTCTTATGATTCCCAAACGAGAACATCATGTAGTTTCTCATTTCTTATACGGAAACGACAACTCCTTTCTAGGTGACCTTTATTTACCCAATAGTGGCAAACATAAGGAATGTTCTTACAACGATCCGTGTGTGCTGACTTTGGAGGTTGATATACTTTTCTCTTTTGAACCTTGACTGCCGGTGGAGGTATTTCACTTTTACCATCGGTGGAAACCTTTTGTTGATAAGAATCACTAGCCTTGACAAATTTTACCTCTTTGTTAATACTTGGAGCATCCATACTCTTATAGCCCAATCCTCGTGTATCATGATGATTTTTACTTGCTCCTAGCATAGTGGTTAATTTGCTTGAACTGGTATTGAACTTTTTCAAGTCATCTTCCAACATCTTGATTTTATCAAGAGCAGCAGTTAAATCATCCTCAAGGCATTTTTCTCGAGCGAGATAAGCACTTTCTCTGTCATCAAAACTTGCTTGCGCGCTGGGAGTTAATCCTAGTTTCAGTTTCAGCAAGTTTCTCATCTAACAAGAAGTATTTTTGATAAACACGATCACATTTAAGTGAATTTTTATTCAGGTTTTCCTCGGTATCTTTGAGGATGGATTCGCAAGAGCGATTCCAACCATAAAGACCTCCGTAAATCCTTTTCAATTTCTTGTTTTCTCGATAGAGAGGAGTCAGAAGAGGTCTAACATGAGAAGTTGTAATCTTCTTCATTTTCAATGAATCCAAAAACTTAACATACTCTGAGCCTTCCTCATCAACATCTCTATCAATATCTGAATGTTTAGATATTGACTTAGGTGTGATAGTTCTCTCAGGTGAATTCAAGCTTTGAAAATCATCTGGTAATTTCTGACCTGGTACGTTATTAGAGATAGACTCATTCATAATCAGACCGCTACAAGCACAGATTTATGAGGTCTTAAACGTGTTTGCCTGCTCTGATACCAATTGAAAAAGTGGGGTAAAACAACCTCACCCAATATTTCGCTTAACAATCTGTATGGACTAACTCCAATATACTTTTAAGAGAATCAACTAGATAGTGAGACTCAATATTAATAAAAAGTATATCACAGAGTTATATCTCAATTTCTCGATTCTATTTGCTTACTCAAGCAAATAGAAATCTGCGAGTCCGATTGAATACAAGAGAAATTAAATTGAACGGTACCAAAGACCAATGTTCATGGATCAATCAATTTCAATCAACAAGAACACGAGTTTTGGAAAAGGGACCGGACTGAGTTGGGCTCTGCAAATCGGCGACTAACTCAGTTCAAAAAAATTTCTCTCGATCTTCATCTTTCTTCATTAAATTCAAGCTAGTTTCAGGTGAATCAGATAGATCAGGTGAAAAATAGTCTCTAATTTCAAGATTGATTGGTAATAATGGATCTTCAATAATTATAATAGAAAGTGATATGGCAAAAAAAAATTCTGCAAGTGGTTCTAGGGTTGTTAACATCTCAGAACCATCTGAAAAATGTCCCACGATTACTTTGATTGAGGATGACAATAATAACAGGTATGAATCATGGAAATTTTCATTGATTGGTAGATTAGATTTTCTTCGAATTAAATTTGTTGATGCAATGGCGATTTTGATAAATCAGTGGAAGTTAATAGGAGATTGTCATTTAATTCCTTTGGGTAAAGGTTTTTTCACTATCAAATTATCTAATGAGGTTGATCAAAATTATATCAAAAATTATAGATGGGATGTTCAAGATCAAGTGTTGAGAACTTGTAATTGGATTCCTAATTTTAGACCTGAAAATCAAAGAACTTCTCATAAATTGGTCTAGTTTCTCTTCCTGTTTTAAGTTTAGAATACTGGGATGAAAAACTGTGTTCACTATTTGTGATGCAATTAGTAATCTTGTTAAAGTTGATGATGCTACTCTCAAGTACTCAAGTGGATATGCTGCAAAAGTTTTGGTCGAAGTAAACCTAGCAAATCCAATTCCACACAAATTATGGATTATTAAAAAATATGGAAGTTTTTCTCAATCTTCCAAAATTTTGTTCTAAATGCAAAATAGTTGGTCATTTTTAATCATAATGTAGGTTCCAGAAGAATGCTTCTATGGATCATCCCACCGAATCTCCTCCAGAGAGTGTGGAAAAATCAATTGATAAGTCTCAGGTGAACAATATTCAAGAACCTTTTGACATTTGTCCTCTTCCAGTAGCACCTAACATGATTAATCCAGCTATTGATAATGAAATTCTTATAACAAATGGAAGATTTAGTTCTTTACAAGATGAAGAAATGATTGTGGAGGATGTTAGAGGTGAAAAACAAGAACAAGAAATACTAACTCCTACAAAGATTCTAAAAGTGGTAGAGGATAATCCTATAGAAAAAAGTGAAGTCAAGTTCATTAATGGAAAGAATGGTACAGTTTCTTCTCAAATGATTCATGTAACTTCCTGGTCAAGAGTAGTGAAAAAACCTCATTCTTCATCTACTATTTCAGGAGAAAAAGAGATCACAACTGGTCAGGTACCCTCTAATCAAGCTGCTTCTAGTTCTCAATTACCCAATAAGTACAATTTTAGGAAAAATCAAGGAACGGGAGGCACAAAAGTCCTCTAATCCAAACCATGAAAGTTTTATATTGGAACTTAAGAGGCCTTAGGAGAGCCAGATCTCAAAATAAATTATGGGCTCTAATAAATCAATTAAATCCTTCTGTTGTGTGGGTTGCAGAACCTAAAGTTTTTTGTTCTTCTTCATTTTGCAATAAATTGAATCTACCTGGTATGCAAAGCATGGTGATTCATTATTCAATCTCAAATAAAAAAGGAAATATATGGCTTTTTTGGAATAAGAATTTGCCCAATCCTACAGTAGTGTCTATGTCAAGTCAAATGATAACTGTTGATTTTGGAGGTGTTCTTATATCTGGTATTCATGCTCATGTGAATCTTGTTCAAAGAAGGTATTTGTGGTCTGAAATGGAAATGATAAGTGGTTTAAATCAACCATGGCTAGCTATTGGAGACTTTAATGCTATTACTTCAGCTGAAGAGAAGATTGGAGGTAAGAGTCCAAATAGAATTTCAATGATGGATTTCAATAATTGCTTAGATACATGTGAACTAATACAAGCTCCTAGTACTGGTCTTCAACACTCTTGGTCTAACTGCCAACATGGAAATAAAAGGATTTTATGCAAGTTTGATAGAGCAATTTTCAATCTTTTGTGGTTACAAAAATTTGAAGGTTGGAGTTATAAAGTGGGATTAAGAATTGCATATAATCATGCTCCTTTGCTGGGTGGTGGTGCTCAAATTTCTAAACCAAAAAATGCTCTTATGAGGTTTCAAAATATGTGGATTTCACATCCAAATTTTATGGAAGTGGTACAAAAGTGCTGGTATGAAGAATAGTTGGTGATCCAGCTTTTATCTTGCAACAAAAACTAAGAAAATTAAAGAAGATTCTTAGAGATTGGAATTGGAATGTGTTTGGGAATATAAATGTACAAGTGAAGGAGGAAGAAGTAAAAGTGCAGGAAGCAATGGTCAACTCTGATAATAATCCATTTGATGAAGCAGCTCTCAACACTTTAGTAGAAGCCCAAAATTTATTTAATCCTAAAGAAGTACAGCTCAACACTTTTTTAAAACAAAAATCTAGGACTAAATGGATAAAATAAGGAGCATCTAACACTGGTTTCTTGCATGCACAACTTAAAATCAGGCAAGCAAGAAACATGATAACTGAATTGGAAGATGGTAATGGGAACACAATTGCAGATCAAGAGCATATTCAAAGTAATTGGTGAAACATTTTGAAAATAAATTTAAATACAAGGAAGATGATAATGTTGATCATATGCTAGATGGCATACCAGAGGTAATTACACAAGCAGACCAAGATATGTTAGAAGCGATTCCATATGTTGATGAAATAAAGAAAACCCTATTTGATATGGATCAAGATAGTGCCCCTGGACCTGATGGTTTTTCAGGTTGTTTCTATATAGCATGCTAGGATATTATAAATCAAGATGTAGTTGGAGCTATTCAGTTTTGCCGGAGAAGAAAATTCATTCCGAAAGTCCTAAATTCTAACTTTTTAGTACTTATTCCCAGAACTGAAGGAGCTAGAAATCCAAATCAATTTAGACCAATTGGTCTAAGTAATGTCAGTTTCAAGATCTTTACCAAGATTTTAGCTACAAGAATAGGTACATTGATGCACAAGTTGGTGTCTCCACAACAAGTAGCTTATGTTAAGGGCAGATGCATTCAAGACCAAATCTTATTAGCTTCAGAATTGGTGAATGAAATGACTAAAAACAGAAGATGTGAAAATGTAGCTCTAAAATTGGATATTTCCCAAGCTTATGACTCTGTCAGCTGGGAGTTCTTGTTTAAAGTATTGCAGAAATTTGGTTTTTCAAAAAAATTAGTGTGAATGGCTCCATATTCTATTTCAATCTGCAAAAATCTCAGTAATGGTAAATGGGGGTCCTTGTGGTTTCTTCTCAGTGGGTAGAGGATTGAGACAGGTTGATCCTCTGTCTCCCATCTTATTTGTGTTAATGGAAGAAGCTTTGAGCAGAAGATTATCTCAAATGGTGCAAGAAGGCTTAATCTGTCCAATGGTTGAAAGAAAAGGTATTCATCCAACTCACTTATTCTTTGTAGATGATGTGTTTATCTTCATTAATGGTGCTAAGAAAAGTATTTTAAATCTTATGAAACTTCTTGAGGATTACCAAAAAAGCTCAAGTCAAATTATAAATAAGAGTTAAAGCAAGTTGTTCATAGATGGTACTCCAGATTTGAAGAAAAATCAGATAAAGGATATCATTCAGATGGAAAGAAGTGTTTTTCCTGACAAGTATCTTGGAGTGATTCTTACAACTGGAAGGATAAAAGTATCAACTGTTTGGCCAATGGTAGAAATGATGCAAAGAAAGTTAGCCTCCTGGAAAGGTAAGTTACTGTCTTTTCAAGAAAGATTAATTTTGATTAAGTCAGTACTTAGCAGTATCCCAGTGTATAATATACAGTTTATAAATGGCCTGCATCAGTCATTAAAAACTATGAAAGAATCATGAGGAACTTTCTTTGGTCAGGGGATGGAGATACAAGAAAGTACAATAAATTTTCTTGGAAAAAAGTTTGTACTCCCTTTAGTGAAGGTGGATTAGGCATTAGAAGACTTGTTGTTATTAACAGGGCTTTCCTTATGAAGATGATGTGGAAAATTAACACTTCAAAAGATGATTGGGCTTTATTTTTCATGCAAAGTACAAGGATAAAAATGGTCAATGGAGCACTAAGTGGCAGAAATCTTCAGTTTGGCCAGGTTTAAAATGGGCATGGGAAGCACTTAAAGAAGATACTAGATGGATTATTGGTAATGGAAACAATATTTGTGTTTGGTTTGATCATTGGTTAGCAGAAGGTACACTTTTTGATAGATTCAAACATCATAGTTGCTTTACTGAGAACATAAACTTGAAAGTTTCATATATATTGTCAAATGGTGTGTGGTCTTATAATGATAAGCTTCATCAGATTTTTTATAATCTTAAATTGCCTGAAGTCCTTGGAGGTGAGGATATTCTAGTATGGTCAAGAAACTTAAAAGGAGAATTCTCAATCTCAGATGCAGTGAACAAATTAAGACATAAAGAACAATTAGTTAACTGGTTAAAGTACTTATGGACACATTTTCTTCATCCCTCTGTGGCTAGCAATGTGTGGAAGCTTATACAAGGATGACAAAACTATGGTCAAGGATGGATATGAAATGGTCTCAAGATGCTGCATTTGTGAAACTGAAGAAGATAGTATGAATCACTTACTATGGGAGTGTAATTTCAGTACTGAAGTTTGGAGATGGATATGTTCTATATTTCAGTTCAAAGTGCCAAAAGATCTTGAAGACATATGGAAATGTACCTCTAGTTGCACTCCACTAGTTAAACAGGTTTGGATTTCAGCAGCCTGCATTATTCTAAAAGAGTTGTGGTTCCAAAAGAACAAGAGATTTTTTGAAAACATTAAGCCTAATATGCAAGGATTCAAGTGCAGAGTGATGAAATTAGTGAATGAAGGTGGACTGAGAATTACTGGTACCAAGTGGAATCAAAATTATGACAATAAGATTATTGAAATATTTCAGTTGGGTCTTAGATATTCCAAGTTCCAACAGATTAAAAAATGGCATTGGTTACCACCCGCACAAGACTTTGTAATTTTTTGTTGTGATGGCTCATCTTTTTGAAATCCTGGGTTTGCAGGTTTTGGTGTTGTAGTCAGAGATTCATCTTGTCAGGTATTAGGTACCCTCTCTGGTGGTATTGGTGTTGCTTCAAACTATCTAGCTGAATCTTATGGTATTATGTGTGCATTGGAGATGGCAGTTCAATAGAGTATGCAGAAGATAATTATTGTGTCAGATTCAAAATCTGTTCTTGCAGAATTTGCTCAGGGGAGAGTTACATGGTTTCTAAAGGGAAGATGGCTTTTGGCTACAAGTAAAATCAAACAGATTAAGTATCAACATAGTTATAGGGAGATTAATTTTTCTGCAGATTGTATGGCAAAGAAGGGATCATTATTAGCTGCAGGTGAAAGACAAATCCATATGGGGAGACAGTGTTTTCCAAGAGTTGAAATGCCAAATGTTGATTACTTTAGATTTGATTAAAGCTTACTGTATGTTTAGTAATGGGTCTGTTCTTTAACAAGTGTATGAGTCTGTAGTTTTGCTTTGAAAGTTTAAGTTTCCTTGTAATTGGGCTGTAACAATTTTGCAAATTTTAATAAAAGTTATGTGATTCACAAAAAAAAAAAATTCAATCAACAACCAAAGGTTGGATTTACCAATTGATCGATTCAATGCACAACCTGTGATATTTCAATTATATAACAAAATATAATAAGGAAAAGAAATAACACATACACCAGAAGTTGTTAACGAGGAAACCGCAAATGCAGAAAAACCCTAGGACCTAGTCCAGATTGAACACACATTGTATTAAGCCGCTACAGACACTAGCCTACTACAAACTAACTTCGGTCTGGACTGTAGTTGAACCCCAATCAATCTCACACTGATCCAAGGTACAGTTGTGCTCCTTACGTCTCTGATCCCAGCAACATACTATGCACTTGATTCCCTTAGCTGATGTCATCCACAACTAAGAGATGCTACGACCCAAAGTCGAAGACTTTAATAAACAAATCTGTATCACACAGAAAAGTCTACAGGAATAGATAAATCTGTCTCCCACAGAAATACCTACGAGTTTTTGTTCTGTATTTTGATAAATCAAGGTGAACAAGAACCAATTTTTTAAAGCATAGCTCGGTTGAACCCACCAAGTGTTGGTATGTCAAGTTTGGTTGTCATATTTTAGTAAATCAAAACTCATTTAAAGAGTCGCTTAATTATTTACGAGTCAAGTTCGTATAGGTTAGATAGAAAGTTACTAGGATATGAGACTTACAAGTATTACGTGAAGACTTAAAGATTGTGAAGAAGTAAAGTGCTACAACGACGACATTATCCTTCCTCTTGAAGTTAGTAATATTTGACTTGAATTGTTTCATTCTTAATGTATCTTTCAAGTCGTGCATATTGAAAATATAACTGCGAAGATGTGAGTGATTATACTCTAGTTAGACATAGTATTAAGGAATTAAAATACGAAGTATAACGTTAATCATTTGAACTTCGTATATAAGACATCGACATAATCGTGTGAATGCTATTGTGAATATGTATGCGTATGGGTGAAGATTTCGTCCTAGGAAACAATGTTTTACATTCGTTTAAAGGAAGTACAATTCATAAACTTGTTTTATGAATCGGAAGGGAAATCGCTAGGCTTATTGGTATTGTTATTCATTGCAAATCTTTGTATTAACAATATGTTTGTTTAGTATAACTGCTCATAACTTGTTTTTGCATCTTGGTAAAACTATTCATAATGTCTGACTTTTGTATTGGTATGATTTGTATTAGTGAAACCGATCTTAAGTAATCACCTGAGATGGTATGCTCGATTTAGTGTAATTGGTATGACTAACTCTAGACACTGGGGAACCAATCCTAGTAAGAGGTGAAACCGATCACATGTAAGAGGGAATCGATCCTTGTAAGAGATGCAACAAGTTTTTAGTAATTGGGGAACCGATCTTATGACTTGTGCAACCGAATACAAGTTAGATACCATAAATATGTGGTAACCGATCCTAGTACCTAGTCAACCAAGTTTTGGAAAGCTAGTGTGACTAATCCCAGTACCACATGGAGGTATAACCGAAACTTGTTTTGCAAGAACCGTGAAACCCATTAATGGTGATTTGATAGGATAATCAATCACATAGTTCTTGGAAGTCAGATGAACCAATCCTAAACTTGTTTGGAAATGTGGCAAATCGGTTCCAAGATTGTAAATATGAAAAAGGATTTACAAAGTAAAGATGTCGACATACTTTGAACATGTGCAGTAACTCTTATATTTTATTGTTCAAAGATATTCCTTAATAGTTAAAGGAGAATCCCGCGAAATAAATTGAGAATCTTTTAATTAAGGTTTTTAGTTTTATATGCTTTTAATTTCCAGCAATTAAAATGCATATCTTTTAGAAAATAAAAATTGGTAATGTGCATTTACTAATTGGAGATTTTCTACTGAGATTTTGGTCAATATTTGGACAATGCATTTCCAGGAATTATGGAAACCGAATTTTGGAAATATATTGCATATCTTGAGAATATTTTCGGTTTTGGAAATTCCTTGGTGTCAAAACTTCCTTGGTCTATAAATATTGAAGTTTGCATTTCAAGCAAACTAATTCTCAGAGCCAACAATACTACCTAGTTGTGTTGTTACTGGTGGAGCCGTCTATTCGGAGAGGAAAGTATCCTAGTTAGGAGAAATCTCTTATGACCGCTCATTTTAACGGCTTCTTTGGGATTGGGAAGCTCTACGAGTACCGTTTGTGGGAAACTGGATAATTGCAGTTTATTATTAGTTTCCGATTGATTTGGTTGACTAACGACTGTTGAACTTTGATTGCACCTAGTTTGTTTATGCTTGAGAATCTTCTCTTCTGATATAAGATTCACTCAAACTAGATCGAAGTTTTGACGGGGATTTTTAGACTGTTTGTAGATATAAAGATGTCTTGTGATAATCCATTGTTTACAGACTCCGTTCTGTATGTGATTGATCACAAGAGATTCAAGTTGATTGTGTGCAGGTGTTTATTGAACATCTAAGAAGATTTGAAGACGAAGAAGATTTCCGATTTGGGTAAATAATCTTTGGTGTGCACAAAACTTGATCGGCTGGGGATCCAACTATAATCGGATTATCTTTGTGATAACCTTGATTTATTAGTTGAGTAGATCAACATTAATACGTTTCTTTGTGATTCTAAGTATTGATTGCAAAGTCTTGACAATTACTTTGGTAGTTGTTATTGGATAGATCTAAGAACCTGACAAAGGAGTTTATTGGGATAAACGAAAGATCCTTTTGTCAAACTCATATCACTTGTTTGAAAAGAGTTGTTACCGAACAGATTTGTTGTTCCTTTACTGTTTGGAATGTGAACCAAAGGAATTGTTCCAAGTGCGTGACTTATTGCAAGCTGGAGGCACAGGGATACAAACGGAACTAGGTGAACTATAGGTTTAGTTCCTTGGTCTCAACTATACGAAGTTGGTTTAGATTTTATATAACGGCTTAATCCTGAGAGTATTCAATTCTGGACAAGGTCCCGGGGTTTTTCTGCATTTGCTGTTTCCTCGTTAACAAAATCTTGTTGTGTCTTTACTTTTCTATTTCCACAATTATAATTGTTTTATTATAATTAGAAGTAAAATACACAAACATTAATTCCTATTTACTTGATAGCAATCCTATTGTGTTTGGTTAAGTCCGAACTTATTATCGAGTAAACATACTTCGTTGTTGTATTGTCTCGATCTTGTATCCATAGTCAATCACACAAGTTATCTTGTTGTCGTATTGTATCGATCTCGTATCCATAGACGATCACACGAAGTGTGAACCGATTAGTTGTATTGTCTCGACTCAGTCCATAGACAATCACTTTCGGAGAAAGGAATTATAGGTGGAAGAGTTTTAGATTGAGTTATATTTGGGTACCTTCGTCTTTTCAATTGGTATTAGAGCAGGCAAACACGAAAAGATCTAACCATCTGTGTTTGGTGCGATCCATCCTATAAGAAATTGAATCCAATGTGTGATTCAGTTGACGTAGAGAAAGAAGATGATATACTTCAGAAAGGATGTTTGTTTTCAGAACCTGATTAACAGCTCAGCATTGTTAGTTCTTTTGTGGAACACAACTCAGGAAATATTAACCATGTGAGTTAATAAGAAAACAAATACTTGTGACAAACAAGTCAGATCCAAATGACAGTAATGAGATTAAATTTTTCATGAAGCTTGCGGAAAAATATAATCTAAAATATAATATATATTATCCTTCTGCCGAGAAGATCGTCAGAGAATCTTTGATTCATGAAGAAGCTGAATCTAAAGTACTTGATTTTGTTCAAGCGAAAAGGATTATATTAGTTAAAACAAGGATATGTGATTATAATCTCCTGAATCTCTTAACTAATATACACCATTATGATTTTAATAGTCTAACCACTTACAAGAATCAAAATAGAAGTATTTCGAGGGATAATCCTTTGACTAGTATCCGGTCAAGACCATCTGTCATCCATTATAACAATGATTATCTCTTAGACAGTGGGAAAGATCAGCTCAAGTACACAAATACAAATGATTTCAGATCATGCTGTTTTGTTATTGATCAACTGTCTAAAACAGAATCCATGAAACAATCTCATCAAATGATGTTGTCATATTCCAAGGAATTCCTGGGTCGATATAAGAGTTCTAGTTATTTCACAACTCAAAAAACTTCAAGTCACGCTTATGATCCTGTTTGTCGCACTGATCATTCTGTTAAATCAGATCACTCCAGCTGTGTCACAGTAAAAGAAGTTTATTCTTGGAAGAATCCCAAAAGGAAAGATATTCGAAAATATCATGATGGATCATGTTACACAAATTCTGAGCTATCACAAGCTCACTCCAACAATTGATGTTGGTATTCGGAATTTCCCTAGATGTGCTCAATTCAAATAAATGGGAAGCTCTTAATAGGAGCACGCGAACATGAAGGAAGTATAATAATATACTCACGAACATCTAAAGTGTTTTTCTATACTTGGAATACCTTTTTATTTTTAGAAAAATACTTTCGATCTTTGGAAAGTCCATAAGAAAATTTGGGAAAAATATTTTAACATCATCTTGATAGGTGTCTAAAACACCTAATTTTATATCTAGTATTTATGCTTTCTTTGCTATTATCTTTGTGAATTGCATCTCTTATGTTTAGTTTTGAGTTATTAGGTGCAATGGAGTCATTTCGATCAAAAGAAAGAGAAAACGTCCATTTGGAGCGTAAAGAACAAAAAGGTCAAGTCGCAGGCAAAGAATGAGCTGTCAGTTCCCCGCAACTGACAGTTGAGCAGGAAAACAGAATGTACAGTCAGTTCTCTGGAACTGACAGGCCAACCGGTAACTGGTGGCCCTTATCTAATGAGTGGGTGCCTACAGTCACTATGTACCCTTATCTGGCTTACCTGGGTAGCTGTATCCACTATTTTCTTACAGCAACCCTAGATTTCAGAGAAGAAATATCATTACTTCCTCTTTCCTACTCCACCTGAAAACGAGAGAAAAATGGCTGCTGTGAAAGAAGAACTCGATGAGTATTGATGTGGTTAACTAGATACGGTGATGGGAAGGATTTTAAGCTAGAATTGATGATCGAAACTGACACAGTAAAGCTGTGAGAATGGAAGCGGCTTTTGTAGATCTGAGAAGGAGATCGAGATGGGTTTAGTTGTGTAATTTGAAAAGAAATGTAGAGAGGAATTGAAGCAATGAACAACACAGAAGATTGGTTAAGCTCAGATTTGAGTTTGGGTTCGATTTGTATGGAGTTAGGGTTGCTGTTGATTACAAAGGAGAAGAATTTTGAGTTGGTGTATCTGAGATGCTATTGATTTGGGGATGAAATCTGTAACAAGAAGAACGATTAGAAGATGGGTTCAACTGGAATTTGAAGTTCCAGTAGAATAAGAGAAGTTTTGGGTTCAATTTCTAAGAAGACTTGAAGCTCGGTTAGGGTTTAATTGAGACGCAGATGAAGCTGTTGCTATGGACGCAGTAGTGAGTGAGTGGTGGTGCTGCTGGTAGTTTGAACTCAGGTTGAAGGAATAGAAGATTGGCTTCGATATGTACTGATTAAGCAGCTGCAGTTGAGGCTGATATTGAACCTGACTGCAGGTGGTGTAGTTGTTCCTTCTGGTGGTAATGAATTTGAGTTGTTGAAGCTACTGATGTGGTGTTGCTGTTTCAAGGAGCTGAAGTGTGTTCCTGGGTTAATGGTCCTGACTTTAGATGTATGTTAGGACAGGTTCATTACAGGTGTAGCTGGTTAAACTATGGAGTTTGTTAGCTGCTTGAGAAGATCTGAATTGCTTCAGTTTGTCAGAAATTGGAGATGAACTGGTGGAGTTGTAGCTGAAGCTACAAAATAGAGGAATGGAGAGTGTGTTGGTGCTACAGATGTTGCTCATGATGGTGATTGCAGATGGAAGAGCTAGCATGGAATGGCTCAGTGGTTGCAACTCGCAAGTGTAATTGAACGATGGTGTTTGTTGGTACTGAGAAGAACTGAGATGCCGCAGGACAGGGTTGATTCGCAGTTGATGGCAGGGTTTGCAAGATGGAAGCAACAGATGGTGGTACTATGTTCTGTGAAGTGAGGGACAAGAAGATGTTGCAGGTGGGGTTGAGGCTCAATTGTAGCTGAGCAGTTCAGAAATGGAGTTCAGTGCCGTTGGCGGAATGATGATGCGTGAACTGAATTCAGTAAGGGGTACGTATAGTTGCAGGGTTGGATGCCTGAGATAAATATGGAGTCTGTGTTGAACGGAAGCAGATGGTTATGAAGTTGCAGTCTAACTATGTTGCTGAGTGTTGCAAGGAGTTGCTCGCAGTGTTGTTGATTGGCTGAACTGGGAATGAGTTCTAGTGTTGATGCCTTGATCCTGGTGGTGACTGACACAGGGAATGGTGAGGCGAATGATTTGAAGCAGTGTAGGCTGAGATGAAGATTCAATGGGTCAGATGCAGAGTTGTTGGCTATACTGAGATGCAATGGAAATGGTAGTATGACTTGAGTTATGGACTCCAGTTGATGCTGCTAGTAAGTTCAGGTTGCAGCTGAAGTTGATATTACAGAGAAGAAGATATGGTTGTTGTTGAATCTTGCAGTTGGCATGTAGGTGGAGGAACTGGTTATGCGGATGCTGTTGAATGAACAGAACTAAAGGCATGCAGTTAGAGCAGTTACAGAATGGTTGGATGGACAGAGTTGAAGCTGCAGCTGAGAAGAATGCACAGCCATCATGGCTGGACTGAACTGGTGAAGCGCGATCATTACGCAGCACAATCTTGAGCTAGTGCGATGGCTCGGGCCAAGGCGACTCAGCTCAGCTGAGTCTGACTAGCTACTAGCTTGTCTGTCTGACTTAGACCTGACTCACTCTGACTCGGCCTGACTTTCCGAGTTGACCCGAACTGACCTGTTTGACCGGTGACCGGGTGGACTTTGCCAGTCACCTGAGTACTTCTTTGGCGACTTGTCAGACCAACTTCCGGCACCTGTACCAGATTTCCGGCAACTACTTATGGGACACATTTTCTACATGGGTTTTTCTCACTTGTGGGCTTGTTGGACCACTTGAATTTGGATTTTGAAGACATAGTTTTGGAAAGATGAAAAGATACAAAAGGAAAAAGTTTCTACTTTCTTTTGGGGATGACGTATTTTTCTACTTAGAACTTTGGAGGAGAGCGGCGATTCTACTAGGGTTTGCTTTCATTTTTATGTTTCATCTTCTTCATTTTTATTATTGATTATGATGAACTCAAAAGCTATGAGTAGCTAAACAACTATCATTGGTTATGGGATAAAGTTGATTTCTCAACATGATATTTGATTCAATGCATTAGTTTTGTCTCAATAATTTATTGTTTATGATTCATGGTTTATATTGTCACATGATTTGATTGTTTGCTTGGTTGAGTCCGGAATCAATCCGATTTGCATTCATTTCTAAAGCTATATTAGGGTATTCAATACGAAAAAGTGGTTTATCCCTCATTCTAAGTAGCATAATTGTGGGTAGTGCTTGTAGTGATATATCATACTAGTCACAAATGAACCATAACCTTGGTTAAATCGAATTAGTGCTTTTGATTAGTCTTATTCCATAGAACTTAGTGCTTTTAGGGAGTTAAACTTAATTGTTCTTTTACACTTTAGGTTGCTTTCTAGGAAGAATTCACATATACATCTTTTAATGTGGTTGTGATGAAATCAGAGAATTAACGGGATATACTTGCGATCAAGGTATCCTGGGACTTTTAGTAAATGAGAGACTAAAATTTCAATTCTAGTCATTGATGAAAATACATGTTTGTGAATGATACTATCCCGTAACCAATATCTTCCTCTTATTGATTACTTTCATATTTTATTGCTTTCAATTTATTTTTATTGCATTGATAAACAAAATCCCCCCTTGGTTACTTAAGAATCTGAAAATTGCATAACAACAATTGCTTCTCTGTGGAAACGAACTCTTTCCTATCACATACTTCATTTATTTTAGTTAAATAAGAAAGTGAAATTATTTTTGACGCATACGACAGTGATCACATCTCGGTCATACTGATTCGGAAAAATTCTTATGTTGTTTCCGAAAGTGTATATTTTCACAAACAATATACCTTGATTAGGTATCTCAATCTTGGAAACCAAGTTTGATTTGTTATATAAACCATCTATAGGACCGATACTTCCCTCTATGTTTTTGTCTGCGGTCAAAGATGGGTGAAAATACTATTGACGTTGAATCGCAACTACGAAAACTTGAAACCTTTCAAGTTGAGATCAAATGCTATTTCTCAAAAGAACATAAAAAGAATCATATTTCTTTTGAACTTATGCTTATGTTAATGAGAGATTTTGAAGTTGCTCGTGAACTCATGGAAACTGCAGTTTTGAATGAAAAGTTGTTTGAGTCAAAACTCTTAAAGTTGATCCTGGAAGTTAACCTGTTGAAAAGGAGACTCAATCATCTGAAAGAAAAGAGAAAACTCAAAAGTCAGAACACTGAGGAATCTTCGGTGAATAATGAGAGCACTTCTAAAGATTAAGTTATTTTCTGTAATACTTAATCCAGAAAAATAGACATCAGTTTTTGATTTCTTTCAATAATTGTATAAGGTCTATTATGAATAAAACTATCTATTATTTATGAATAAAATTATTAGTTTATAATTTTTCTTGTGATAGTTTTCGATTACATAGCATGTGCTTGAATGCTTTATTTTATTGCTATGCATGTTTGTGGGATGTTTGATTTCGGTTTTCATGTGGTGTGAACCCTTATGGTTTGGTGACTTTTTGGTTTAACAGGATTAAGTTCTAGCCCATGTTGGTAGGCTTTATCAAAGGACAATAAGGGGTTTTGATTGAAACTATTATGTGAAAAAGTCACAATATGTTGAATCGTTTTTGGTTTAGCATAAAAGCATATATGTTTCAAGGTTTCAACTTTTGCATTGCATTAGTTAAAACCGGTTTTCAACCTTTCTCCGGTAAAGGTTGGTTTTTGTTGTTGTTCTTTTGTCTTGCAAGAGGATGACAACACAACAGGGGAGAGTTCTATCTTGAACTGGCGCTTAATGATATATCTTTCTAGGGTGAAGAGGATGCGGAATTTGAAGTAACGAGTTTGTTAGTTAATCGTTTTCCTGTTTAAGAAAAGCTTGATTTTATTGCATATATTTATTGCTTTTGCTTAACAAAATTTCGGTACAATTGATGTTTATTTCATTATTTGTGTATGGATGTGTGTGTGATTCAATTGTTTCCGGTTAAGAAAAACTATTGTTATCTTGCTTTATGGTTTGGTATCAATTGTTTAGGCTTACAAAATTTCGGTGCAATTTCGGTACTATAATGTCTATGTTTGTTTCAATTGCTTCCGGTTGAGGTAAATAATTATGCAAGTTGATTTATTTGGTTTGTATGAATTGTTTATGGCTTAACAAAAAAGGTTTTCGGGACGAATTGTTTAGTCCAATTCGATTCCGAATAAGAGAAACTAAGTTAATCGAATGTCTTAACAAGAAATGCTAGTTAACCAACCTAGTACTTGTCTTGTTTAAAAGTGAACGGTCTAAGTTTTTATTTGAATAATTAGAACCTGATGAGAAAAATAGAGTTAATTCTGATCTTTATTTTGGTCTTATCGAATAAGCGATTGTATTTGTGCAATCGGTTTAGCAAAAAACTAAGGTGCTTAGTCGATTTTTGATTTGCTAAACTATTAGGGAAAATTGCTTCGGGCAATTGTTTCCTTGGTAACATATCAAAACAAAATTACTTTGTAGTTTCGGTTTTGGTATTGGTTATCTAAAATGGTGTGTGGAACCCTCGTGTTTAACTCTTATAGGTTTTGCAAGTATTTTGAGATTTGTAAGATCCTTTCGGTTTGTCCTTTATTTGCTTGTACCTTTGTCATTTTGTGACAAAAAGGGGGAGAAATATATGGAGTAAACAAGTGATTTGGTATCACTAAGGAAAGGACAATGACACTTAAACGTTATATCTAACAAAAAAGTAACACATAGACTAAGGGGGAGTAACATATCATATTGATACTTGTGGTTATCTTAACTACAAAGGGAATAACAAAAACATACAGATTGCAAATCTACCTATCTTACCTTTAGGGGGAGTATTAGCTTTGTTATTATAATGTCAACAGCGGCATTTAGGGATTGAATGTATACAGGTTATTGTGTTGTTTAAACTTGGAGTCAAGCGTATGTGTAATGAATTCTTGTAATTTGTTTATCCATATGATGTAAGAGTTTTGTCACTAAAATTGACAAAGGGGGAGATTGTTAGAGCATAGCTCGGTTGAACCCACCAAGCGTTGGTATGTCAAGTTTGGTTGTCATATTTTAGTGAATCAAAACCCATTTAAAGAGTTGCTTGATTATTTACTAGAGTCAATTTCGTATAGGTTAGCTAGAAAGTTACTAGGATATGAGACTTATAAGTATTGCATGAAGACTTGAAGAATGTGAAGAAGTAAAGTGCTACAATGACGACATCATCCTTCCTCTTGAGGTTAGTAATATTTGACTTGAATTGTTTCATTCCTAACGTATCTTTCAAATCGTGCATATTGAAAACATAATTGCGAAGCTGTGAATGATTATACTCTTGTTAGACATAGTATTAAGGAATTACAATACGAAGTATAACGTCTATCTTTTGAGCTTTGTATATAAGACATCGACATAATCTTATGAATGCTATTGTGATTATGTATGGGTATGGGTGAAGATTTTGTCCTAGGAAACAATGTTTTACATTCGTTTAAAGGAAGTACAATTCATAAACTTGTTTTATGAATCGGAAGGGAAATGGCTAGGCTTATTGGTATTATTATTCGTTGCAAATCTTTGGATTACCAATATGTGTGTTTAGTATAACCGCTCATAACTTGTTTATGTATCTTGGTAAAACTATTCATAATGTCTGACTTTTGTATTGGTATGATTTGTATTAGTGAAACCGATCTTAAGTAATCACCTGAGATGGTATGATCGATTTAGTGTAATTGGTATGACCAATTCTAGATATTGGAGAACCTATCCTAGTAAGAGGTGCAACCGATCACATGTAAGAGGTAATCGATCCTTGTAAGAGGTGCAACAAGTTTTTAGTAATTGGGGAACCGATCCTATGACTTGTGTAACCGAATACAAGTTAGATACCATAAATATGTGGTAACCGATCCTAGTACCTAGTCAACCAAGGTTTGGAAAGCTAGTGTGACTAATCCTAGTACCCCCATGGAGGTAGAACCGAAACTTGTATTGGTAGAACCGTGAAACCCATTAATGGTGATTTGATAGGATAATCAATCACATAGTTCTTGAAACTCGGATGAACCAATTCTAAACTCGTTTGGAAGTGTGGCAAATCGGTTCCAAGATTGTAAATATGAAAAAGGATTTTCAAAGTAAAGATGTCGACATACTTTGAACATGTGCAGTAACTCTTTTCTTTTATTGTCAAAGATATTCCTTAATAGCTAACGGAGAATCCCGGATCGAAATAAATTGAGAATCTTCTAGTTAAGGTTTTTAGTTTTATATGCTTTTAATTTCCAGCAATTAAAATGCATATCTTTAGAAAATAAAAATTGGTAATGTGTATTTACTAATTGGAGATTTTCTACTGAGATTTGGGTCAATATTTGGACAAAGCATTTTCAGGAATTATGAAAACCGAATTTGGAAATATATCGCATATCTTGAAAATATTTTCGGTTTTGGAAATTCCTTGATGTCCAAACTTCCTTGGTGTATAAATATTGAAGTTTGCATTTCAAGCAAACTAATCCTCAGAGCCAGCAAAATTACCTAGTTGTGTTGTTATTGGTGGAGCCGTCTATTCGGAGAGGAAAGTACCCTAATTAGGAGAAATCTCTTACGACCGCTCGTTTTAAAGACTTCTTCGGGATTAAGAAGCTCTACGAGTACCGTTGGTGGGAAACTAGATAATTGCAGTTTATTATTAGTTTTCGATTGATTTGATTGACTAACGGTTGTTGAACTTTGATTACACCTAGTTTGTTTATGCTTGAGAATCTTCTCAGAATCTTCTCTTCTGATATAAGATTCACTCAAACTAGATCGAAGTTGCGACAGGGATCTTTAGACTGTTTGTAGATCTAAAGACGTCTTGTGACACTCCATTATTAACAGACTCCATTCTGTGTATGATTGATCACAAGAGATTCAAATTGATTGTGTACAGATGTTTATTGAAGATCTATGAAGATTTGAAGACGAAGAAGATTTCTGATTTGGGTTCATAATCTTTGGCGTGCACAAAACTTGATCAGCTGGGAATCCAACTATAATCGAATTATCTTTGTCACACCATGATTGATTAGTTGAGTAGATCGGCATCAATATTGTAACGGACCAGCAAATTTATCCTCTAACGGGTTGGATTTCAACCCGTCACCAAGGCTAAACTCCCGGTACGTCACTCAAAATAAATAAATAAATAAATAATAATAATACATTTCTAGTAATTAACAAGTGCAAAGCCTGATACCAATAAACAAAAGCCAGAAATGAGAATTTCTTGTCACAGCTCTGGCAAGCCAAAAGATCTTTACAATTTTTATTTTTGTTTTGACATTGGGCACTAGGAAAACAGATCAAGAACACACGTATAACCCAGCTTAGTAAAATAATTAAAAAGGTTAGGTACTGTTTTCACAAAGCAACCATTCACAGCGTATAAGCAAGTAAGCCTGAACAGGATCTTTGAAAATGTACACTGAAAATTTAGGGAAACCATTTAGTCCAATTCTAAGCTTAGACTAAATAAATCTAAAAGTAATGCTTAATGTAGAATAACATGGTGAATATAAAGTAGACATCAATCCATTTAAAAAGAAACTTTAAGCACAAATTACATTTGAACAAATTAAACAACGTTTACTGCTGTGGATTTCAATAACATCTTGGAAACTTGGTTTAGTGGTACTAAATGGTTGGAACCTAAAGAGCTAGCAGTATAGATAGAAAAATGCCAAAATGGTGGAGAAAGTATGCATACATCAAGCACTTTGACAAAACTCATTAAATTACAATAAAGAGGAAGACACAGCTAAGTACACATGAAAGTAAATCCATAACTTAGTGATGAACGTATAAGTAGAAACCCCAAATAGGTAAGGTCTGCAGTACATCAAAGCTAAACAAAATAAGAAAGATATGAATTGGCAGCGATGAAAACTACATATTCAGAATTCTTACTTACAAACTTTGCAAACATCTTAGCTTATGTATTCACATCAAAACATGGGCTAAGCCTACAATACCAAAATAAAACGACAAGAAAATAGGCATGGATGTTTTGCTTTTCTAACTACCCAGCAACCCCGTGATATACGCATATTATAACAACAAATACTAACTTTCGACGCGTTAAAGCCTGCTGTAAGCTCTGCCCGGTTTACTGCTGCAAGCTCCGCTCGTACTCTGTGGAAAACAAAACTAAAAAGAGTGAGCCACAACTCAGTAGGGGATATAACAATTTTGTACGTAATGCCGACGTAAAAATATTAAGGCACAGGCAAGAGCAGCAGCAAAACAATTTATGAAATGTAAAGCTTTAAGTGATCATTCGATAACTGAAAAAAATTCAATGCTGCAAATAAAGATATGTCCCTCTACTATTTCTTCGGCGAACACCATTGTCAGGGTAGTCCGATACCAGCCACCATTATCAAACAAACGGTCTTCCGGGTTGCCATCCGCAGATGGGGTGCCAATTAAAGCCTGACGGTCCTATTATGCTAGTTCATAGAAAGGAAAACTCCCAATAAAAATTGCAGCAAGTTTACATTTCAATAATTTCATTGTAGAAAGAAAATTATTCAATTATCCGCATGCATCAAATCATCTCTTAAAGTCTTAACAAGAGTACAGCATTCTATAACAAATCAAGAGAATGATTCCGCATAAAGAAATTGTAAAGCAACCAGTCCAGTTTATAAGGCATCATACAGTTTAAATGAGTTGCACCAACATGGAAGGTAAACCAAATCAAGCTAGTAGCATAGGCAGTTCAATGGGTTGGCTTCAAGTCATCCAATAAGACAAGGTCTAATTTATGAAAAACTAAAACATGGCATCAGTTTACGATAAATGAAAAAACACCCGACAAGGCATTTTGATAATAAAGCAAATGTAGAGATTTTGGAAAAGAAATGGAACCATAAGGGAAAAATTGATATAAAATTTACAAACCAAGTTTTAGTGTAACACAGTAGGTTTAAAACTTGTGAAATAGAGTAATAAGACTATACTTCATAGGAAATCGATGAATGGAAACCTCTTTATCATTAGACTTTGAACTCAAGTCAACAGTAGCACCTAAAGAATGGGTGCTTTCTAAACAATTTCACAAACAACTGATGCCCACCGTTTTAAAAGCAAAAATGTTAATTCCAACCTTTTCTTTAAGAAACAAACTTGTAAATCTGTAGGGATCAATTAAAAATAGAAATCAACATGAATCATTTAAGAGATGAGATCATGGTCAGGATATATGCATGATATAAAAACAAAAGAGAGATTCACTTGGTCATTTTTGCAAACAGCTAATATGTTAGTTCAAAATTCAAAATCAAGACTTGATTTGGAAAAGGGAATCAAACCCAAAGAATGCAAACATGCTTAGTCTTCATAAAATCCATTAATAAGAGTCAAAAATTACACAGAATTCAAT
Source organism: Papaver somniferum (assembly GCF_003573695.1). Taxonomy (NCBI): domain Eukaryota; kingdom Viridiplantae; phylum Streptophyta; class Magnoliopsida; order Ranunculales; family Papaveraceae; genus Papaver; species Papaver somniferum. The sequence continues at coordinate 35,023,154 of NC_039364.1, forward strand.
ATAGAAGGATTAACACATAGAAAATATGGGATTTGAAACCAAGTGCCCTGTCATGCAATACGCAAATAATTTGAAGGAAGCTTATAAACAAAATTTCTTATATATATGGTTAACAACTCAAATAATCAATTCCAGATTTGCAAAAATGGTTAAACAAATTGTAAAATGTTCCAAAAATCAGGACATCGAAATAAAGAAGGCAGCAAGAGCAAAATGATATCAAACCAAGCAACCAAATCAATCGATACGAAATCAGTTCGTAATAGAAGAGGAAAAACCCCCTAACTTTGCAGAAGAGCAATTCAGCCGGAAACAGACTATGGCTTGAACTCAAATTTGAATTTGAAGTCCTAAAATTTTTCTTTTAAATTTCTAGGGATTGTTTAGAGTAAGAAATGTTTATAGAAGAGTGAGGGAAGGAACTGGGGTTAATAGAACAAAGAACACAAATAAAATACGAGTTGGTAAAGTAGAAAAAGAAAAAGCAATTATGCCCCTGCTGCTCATGACACACACGTGTAGTACATGCTCAAGGTGTCTAGTTTCTTCCTAGAATTTACTACTTATGTTCACTAATGCTGCTAAGGGATGACCACTTAGCTAAAAACACCCATACTGGGTTCAGGGCGCACTCCCCATGGTTATAGGCATCCAATACTAGGATCACATGCGCACACTGCACAAACTCTAGCCAAATGGTTGGGCTCTGGCTTAAAGACCACAAGAAAATTTTACCGAGTGTCACAAATACGTTTCTTTGTGACTTGAAGTATTGATTGTAAAGTCTTGACAATTACTTTGGTAGTTGTTATTGGATAGATCTAAGAACCTAATAAAGAAGTTTATTGGGATAAACGGAAGAGCCTTTTTTCAAACTCATATCACTTGTTTGAAAAGAGTTGTTACCGAGCAGATTTGTTGTTGCTTTGCTATTTGGAATACGTACCAAAGGAATTGTTCCAAGTGCGTGACTTATTGCAAGTTGGAGGCGCAGGGATACAAACAGAACTAGGTAAACTATAGGTTTAGTTGCTTGGTCTCAACTATACGAAGTTGGTTTAGATTTTGTATAGCGGCTTAATCCTGAGAGTATTCAATTCTGGACAAGGTCCCGGGGTTTTTCTGCATTTGCGGTTTCCTCGTTGACAAAATCTTGTTGTGTATTTTACTTTTCTATTTCCGAAATTATAATTATTTTATTATAATTACAAGTAAAATACACAAACGTTAATTCCTATTTACTTGATAGCAAATAGTCAATCACACAAGTTATCTTGTTGTCATATTGTCTCGATCTTGTATCCATAGACGATCACACGAAGTGTGAACCGATTAGTTGTACTGTCTCGACTCAGTTCATAGATAATCACTTTCGGAAAAAAGACTTATAGGTGGAAAAGTTTTAGATTGAGGTATATTTGGGTACCCGCATCTTTTCACAATTGATATACCGGACTTATATTCCTGAAGAACAGCCTAGAAATATCAATCACCTCACAATAATCTTAATCGACTAGCAAAACAAGATATTGTGGAATCACAAATGATGAGACGAAGATATTTGTGACTACTTTTATATCTTGCCTATCGGAGAAATTAATCTCAATCCAATCTTACGATTGCACTGAATCACAATAGAAACAGCAAGATCAGACCACGCAACCACAGAAAAATAGTTGGGTCTGGCATCACAATCCCAATGAAGTATTCAAGTCGTTAACCTACAGTGTCTCATAGAAACCTAAGGTTAAAGGATAATTGACTCTAGCATATACAACTAGTATCACACAGGAGGTGTGGGGATTAGGTTTCCCAGTTGCTAGAGTTCTTCTTTATATAGTCTCCAAATCAGGGTTTGCAATCTAAGTTATCTTGGTAAAAAAGCATTCAATATTCATCGTTAGATGAAAACCTGATTAGATTCAAGCTAATATCTTTCAACCGTTAGATCGAACTTAGCTTGTTATACATAAATTAAATGCACGTTCATTTAGGTTTGTGTAACCGTACCTAAACGGTACAAGTCGTTGGTTCAACAGTAGTTAACCAATGGTTAGCCATATGAGCACTTTCATATCAACCTTATTCATCTTCACCATAACTAGTTCAAATGACTCAAAAGAACTAGTTAGAGAGTTGTTCAATTGCTTAGATCTCATAGAAGTATATAAGACACAATCGAAGCAAAAACGATTTTGATTCACTCGAATCGATTCATGGACATTGTAGCCACGGTTTGCAAAGATTGCATTCCTTAGTTTATATATGTCTTAGTTCACGAATAAACCGCTTTTAGAAAATAACCCACTCAAGTATGCATACCGGTACGCATACTTAAGTACCCGGATTGAGTTTGTTTTCAGTATACAAACTCCAACAGAAATTCACGGGATGTGAACTTCTGGCAGTACGCGTACGGGTACGCGGACTTAGCTTCCGGACATCCTGAACCAGTAAAGTACACATACTTTATTTCAAGGATTTTGGACTTATACAAGTATGAGTTCACATACAATGTTTATATCCATTCAAGGTTATATATTCTAAACTCTCATTTCAATCATTGAAACATTCTTAGAGGATGTTAAATAGAGGTTATTCACACACTATTCTTCATCAAACCAATTTTCAAGATATTGAAATGATCAACATGACTTTCGTTACTTGTAAAGATGAACTTGGTCAAAGCAAAAGCTTACCAACACATATTTCGAGAAATAGATAAGCGAGATAAACTCGGCTCGATATAGCAAATGTGCATAATAGAAGTCTATATAGAAATACGACTTTTGTCTCAAGATAGGATATAAAGTAGATAGGCTTTTGAGTGATAGATAAGTTCAAGTCTCCGCATACCTTTTTTTCTATGAAGATCAACCAGTTCCTTGAGTAGTTCTTCGTCTTTGCATGATGAACGCCGTGGAGTCTATAGCTCAACTACACTTTCTATCCTAATCTGAGACTTAGCTATAAGTATACTAGAAATCAAGACTTATAGTTTTGGCAACTAAACTTGACAAACAAGCTTGAGATAGCAACACTTGCGATTTCGACCGAGAAGTGTTCTAACAACTTTCTCCTCTAAAAATCTCTAGCCTTTTGGTTTTCTAATGTCGAAATTCTCTCTCCAAAAATCTAATATAAATTTATACTAATAGTCATAATAATGCTAATAATAATATTCAACATTTTATTATTTTGTTTATTTATATTTGTGACCTTCTCATTTTCCATTCATTTTATTTATTTAATAAAATACATTAGGTGACTCTATTTCCACCCCAACTTGTAGTCTTTTCTAGTTCAAACAAACCAGTTAGGCTAACGCAAAGGAACAACCTAAACCACATGGTTGACTAAGTCGGGTAAACCCGAGCCGAAACAGTAGATAAAAATACAGGGTGTTACATCTATACTGATTGATTGCGAATCTAAACTTAACTATTTTGGTAGTTATTGAATAGATTGATCTAACCATGCAAATAAGTTTATTAGATTAAACGGAAGATCCTTTGTGTGTGACTTAAGATATCTTTATATTAAAGAATCAATAGAGTTGTTACCAAACAGATTTGTTGTTTCTTTGCTGTTTCGGATACGATGAAAATGAATTGTACCAGTGCATGACCTTCGAAGTCGGAAGAGCAAAGATACTAAGGAAACTAAGTGACCTAGGGGTAGTTGCTTGGTCTCAACTATACGAAGCTGGTTTAGATTTTGTATAACGGCTTAATTCTGAGAGTATTCAATTCTATACTAGGTCCCGGGGTTTTTCTGCATTTGCAGTTTCCTCGTTAACAAAATCTTGTTGTGTCATTTACTTTATCTTTCCGCATTATAATTGTTTTATTATAATTAAAGTAAATTGCACTTAACGTTAACTCTGCATTACTTGATAGTGATCCTATAGAGTTTTATTAAGTCCGAACCTATTATCAAGTAACATACTTCGTTGTCGTATTGTCTCGATCTTGCATCCATAGTCAATCACACAAGTTATCTTGTTGTTGTATTGTATCGATATCGCATCCATAGACAATCACACCAAGTGTGAACTGGTTAGTTGTATTGTCTCGACTCTGTCCATAGACGATCACTTTCGGTAGAGGACTTATAGGTTGAAATAAAAAAGATTGTGGTATATTTGGGTACCCTCATCTTTTCAATTTTCACATTCAGAATTTTTTGAACGCACATCTTCTTCACGATCTTTAAGAAGGGATTGTAACAGATTATATCCACAATCATAACTCTTAATGAGTTTTCTCAATTTTTGTTTTCTTGACAGAGAGGAGTTAGAAACTCAGTCAAACAAGACGTTTACTTATTTTTCTTTATGAGATGGTCAAAAAGCTTGATATATTGCGAGACTTCCTCATCAACATCTTTTTCAACATCTGAATCACTTTTATCTGAAAGTTCATACAAATGTTCGTCCAGACGTGTTTCCCAGTTATACACAGTTTCAGGCAATGATAAAGATGTGAGAGAATCCTCAAGTGAATCCAAGCTTTGATACAAGTCAGAGTGTTTCTGAACTGGTAATGCATCGTTTGAGATAACACTTCTGTCCATAGAGTCAGATTGCTACAAACACAAAATTATGAGGTCTTAGCGTGTTTGCCTGCTGTGATACTAATTGAAAAAACGGGGGTATAACAACCACACCCAATAATTCGTTCGACAATATGTATGGACTAAACTCCAATTTAATTCTGAGAGCACCAACTTAAAAGCGAGACTCAATCAAGAATTATATCAAAGAGTTTTATCTCTTTCTCAATACAATAAGAAAATCAAACAGATAGAAATTTGCGAGCCTGATTGATATGCGATATAACTTGTACGGTACCAAAGACCAATACCCAAGTGTCAATCAAGTTCTATCCAACAAACAAGGTCGGATTTATCAACTTATTGAACTACGGACAACCTGTGATATTTCAATTATATAAATAAATATAATGCGGAAAAGAAATAACACAAACACCGGAAATTTTGTTAACGAGGAAACCGCAAATGCAGAAAAACCCCAGGACCTAGTCCAGATTTGAACACCACAATGTATTAAGCCGCTACAGACTCTAGCCTACTACAAGTTAACTTCGTACTAGAATGTAGTGGAGCTCTAACCAAGTCTCACACGGATTAAGGTACAGTCGCGTTCCTTGCGCCTCTAGAACCACACTAGATTCTGCGCACCTCATTCCCTTATATGATTTGACCCACAATTAAGAGTTTCTACGACTCAAAGTCGAAGACTTATAAACAAATTTGTCTCCCACAGATATGTCTATCCTTTATTCTGTTTTTCTTCCGTCTTTTGATACAAAGATCAAGGTGAACAGGAACCAACTAATAATCCAGCCTTATACTCCCCAAGAGCATCCTATAAATATTAGTCACCTGAAAATAACTTAACTGATTAACAGAAGAAGTTATTGCAGAATCACAAAAGTCTGAGACGAATAACTGTTTTGATTACTTTTTATATCTTACCTATCGGAGATAAAACTCGAGTAAATATTAGAGAAGATAAAACTCAATATGATAGAACAAGTAAGATCAGAATACGCAACTACAGAGAAAATAGTTGGATCTGGCTTCACGAATCCCAAATAAAGTCCTCAAGTCGTTAACCTAATAAATATTTTGGAAAACCTAGGTTAAAGGAGAATCGACTCTAGTTTGCAACTAGGACACAAAAAAGTGTCGGGATTAGGTTTTCCAGTTGCTAGAGTTCTCCCTTATATGGTCTTTCAAATCAGGGTTGCTTACAGTCAAAGCTAAGATAACTTAGTAACAAATCATTCAATATTCACCGTTAGATGAACTCCTGATTTAAGATTCAAGCTAGTCTGCTTAGAAACTAAGCAATTAGTCTCCACTGTTAGATGGTCTTATCTTGTTACACACAGATGAAACATACTTATATTTAGATATGGGTTACCGTACCTAAACGTGTATATTGAGTTGGCTTAACAATAGTTAACCGAAGTTAGACATATTAACACTTTTGTCTTAGCCGTATTCATCTAACACTTCTAGATCAAAAATGAAGATCAATAAATCATGATAGATAATCAAACGAATCTAATAGTGTTTCAAATAGAGTTGTTCAATTGTTCACTATCTCATAGAAATATATATGAACAAATTGAATCGAAATCGGTTTGATTCGTAATCATACAAAGTACTTATACAAGAATCAATTCATGAACATTAATCCACGGTTTGCAAAGTTAATTTTCATTCCTTAAATCATAAATGTTTTAGTCCATGAGTATGAGAATCATACATTACCGATTTTAGAACTTCACCATTGTGTTCGCAACTAGTTACCCCAACAGCAGCTCCGTACCTTGGCCTAGTCAAGCCGTTCGCAAACCCGGTTCGGGAACAAATGTTCCAGACCCAACTCAGGTAAACACGTTCGCATAATAGTTACGCAAACAAGAGTTTCGAACCTTCTCAGGTAAAGCCATTTGCATACTAAGTATGCAAATAAGAGTTCCGGACCTGAATCATCACAATACAGTTCGCATACTACATATGCATATCGTGTTGTATCCAGACATGGGTAATTTTTCTAAACTCTCATTTCAATCATTGAAAGATGACAATGGTAACCTCACACATACCATTAGTTTCAAGTAATTTTGAAGTGATCAAATGAACAATACGAAACTTCTCGAGCTAACATCAAATGACTGTCTCACACAAATCATATAAGATGTTCAAGGTAACTTTCACATGATCATCTTTTGACTTAATATTTAGTTTCCAACCAATAAATTATTTCCAACCAAACTCGTCAAGAATACGATGAACATAGCTAAAACAAAAAGCTTCCAACACATATTTAGAGAAATAGATAAGCGAGATAAACTCGGCTCGAAATATCAAAAGTGTATAATGTAAATGTTTATATAGTTATACGACTTAGTCTCATTAGAAAATAGAATATAATAGAATTTTGAGTGATAGATAAGTTTTAGTCTCCACATACCTTTTTTTAATGAAGTTCCCCCAAGCTCTTCGGTAGATCTTCTTCTTCAATTGGTGAACGCCGCGAAGTCTAAAGCTCAACTGCACATTATATCCTAATCCGATACATAACTATAAGTAGACTAGAAATCAAGCATATAGTTTTGATCAACTAAACTTTACAAACAAGCTTGAGATAGCAACGCTTGCGAGTTCGACCGAGCAATGCTTTAACACTAAGCACTCGATGTATTTTCGTGTAAGTATGTGGAGCACCATAGATGAGTTGAAGCGTTTTTCATGTAAGCAGTGGAAGTATTTGTATCCTGAGATTATATATTTGAGCTATATGGAAAATCTAGTAACGAGGTACAAAGATTATGTTCTTGTCGCAGTTACGAAGTTCAACAGATAAGCATTATACTTCATAATTCAATATACCAATATAAAAAATTCATAAGTATGATTACTGTTCCTTGACACTTTGATCACAATATGATAATCAAGTCTCTTATACTAGAGTTTCATGTGTATAACTTCACATGTTATGTTTTCAATCAGAAACGACTTGAGAGCTTACGATATTAAAATGGAATTAATTCAAGTCATGTATTACTAACCTCAAGTGAAAGGATGTTGTCATCGTTGATGTCAATACGTCTTTAGAATCTTCAGATCTTCAAAGTAATACTTATATGTCTTATTTGGGCTTCCTAATCTAACCTAACGAAGTTGACTCTAGTAATTTATTCAAGTGACTTATGAGCTTGATACTAAAATATGACAACCAAACTTGACATAGCAACGCTTGGTGGGTTCAAACGAGCAGTGCTCTAACACGGTTCCTCAGGTCAAATCATATGTATAATCATAAGTTCGGAGTCGAATCGACCCAAATCATATGCTTGCAAAAACAGACGTTCCTAATATGATCTCGCCGGTAAAAATTTTGGTCTTATTATCCTACCAAGACTATTTCAAAAAATGACTACTCAAATATCCTAAATTTATGTCAAGTTTTTCTACAATGGAGTCATAATAATCAAGTTGGGATCGACTTTAAAGGATATTTCTCATCCCCCGGCGATATGGTGTGAGTGCAGAAGGGAAATTTCGCTTGTCAAGCTCTTTCAGCGAGTGTGTTACCGTGACATGACTCAAGAAAACCCCGGCTAACACTGTGCCAGCAGCTGTGGTAATTTGGGGGTTGGGGGTGTTTTTCAGAATGACCGCGCGTAAAGGGCAAGTAGACCGTTCATCGGGTTGAAAGTGAAATTCGTCGAAAAATGGTGGATTTCTTTTGAAATCAATGAGCCTATGTAAGATAAAGGAGAATGGAGTTCCCCAGCTTATAAATAGAGAAGTGTTTTCTTTAAACACTGCACCCTTTGCCGGAAAACATTGAAGACTCGTTTTAATTGATGGTTTGTCCTGAATAAGAAACATGATTGTCTAAAATTGCTTTCAACTAATCAACATTATGTTTTATATTCTTTTAAAAGAAAAACAAGTGTCCATCAAATATCCAATGATTGATAAAAGGTGTCATATTATTAGCCTTAAATCTTGGATACTTCCCCATATCTTCTGATTTCTCCATTAACATAGATAACCCTTGTAAATGTACTATGAACAAGGATGAATATAATGGACATCCCTATCTTCAGTCTCTACCATTTCTGAAATCCCCTTGAGCAACACCATTTAACAAAACTGAAAATGAGGTAGAATAAACACACTCTATGAACAATCTTGTTTACCCAACAATTGCAACATATGTTTAATAAGAGACCATAATACTCGATCATATTCCTTTGACATGTCTAGCTTCAAAGTAAAATGCCCTTTTGACTGCTTCGTCGAAGGAACAATTCATTTGTATTAAGAATACCTTCAATAATTAATTTTCCTTCCCTTGACAAAAGCATTTTGAGACCAAGACACTTGTTTGTATAAAACGTTAAATGGTAGAATTTGTCTATATCTTATGCAAAAGAAGCATTTTTTATTTTTTGCATCAAACTACTTGTCAGAGATTAAAATGTTTTGTATAAACTTAGCAGTACTTTCTCCTACGATTAACCATCATTTTTTGTAGAATAATACTGGGATGTCCTCCAGACTTGGTGATGCGAGATCACTCACCTTTGCAGTAACTTTCCAATTTTTTTTCCAGAAGTAGGAATTTCTGATTTGAATGCTTTTGAGTAGGATTTAAAACATAGTTGGATATAAACATGGTAAAGGTGGCTGGATGTTGGTCTATACAGAGAATAGAGCATGCACATGAAAAGCTTGATCATTAGATATTTCAACTTAAATTGGTTATCCAAAATTGATCACTTCTTTGCTGATGAGAAATTTGATTTGTCTTTCTATTTTGTTGAAAAAAAAGGAATTGTTTTGTATTTTTGTCTCCAGTTTTACAGGATAGCTAAAGGCGGGTACCAAAATTAGCAGGGAAATACTATTTGAATCATCTGATGACTAGGATCGATTTTTATCTTCCTTTGTTGGAAATTTGGATACCAGAGGATGAAATCAAAGAACAGAAAAGAATGTTGTATCACTAACTTAAAGCCTTACAATTTTTTTCAGCAATTATTTCGATCCTTCTCAAGAAATTGGCGAGTATCATTGGTCAATGAAATATCGCTTTCAGCATACATGAAGCCCTAACAAATTGTTGCATTCAAGAGTTGTACTCCTTTGACCCAACAAAGAACACACCGTATGAGATTCTGATGATGCTTAGAAAGAAGAGAAAACAAAGATTTTCATCTCCAATAAACACTTTCAAAAAGCATCCATTAATGAGAAGTGACGCATCTGTAGAAAATTCTGGAAAACGAATTAAGTTTTGAAATTCAAATCCACAAAAATATTAGGAGTTGCTGTCTAGCGGTCTGCTAGGGCGCAGCCGACGGGTAATCGTAAGACACCACCGATGCCCCGAAAACCGTCCGGTTCGTGCACATAAAAGTGGTGACAACTCATGTAATGCACGTTTGCAAGCTACCGACATACTATTACTGGGCCATATCCAGTAAAACATTGGGACATGCCAGAGTCTCGCATGTCGACGCGTGACAATATTACAATTTCTTAGTAGGAAAATAACGCGGAGATCCCAAGACAAGAGATAAACGAAGATAAAGAAAAATTACTTAGTGGCGAAGAACTTCCATTCTTTTACGATAGAAAGTTGAAAATTGTACCTTATAAAAGGAGCTCTGAAAACAAAGATTTAGATGCAGATAGAAAGCTTATTTTCATCATTACCATTCTTATCTTTGATATTGTTTTCGTTAGTTGTGACGATCATGGCAACCGGTGATTCAGAAGTTCATATTGTTTACTGTGAAAAGCCTGAAGGGGAAGAACCTGAAGCTTATCATCTTAGAACCCTAACTACTGTTCTTGGAAGGTACTGTTCTTTCTGTCTATCTATGGGTTTAGAGTTTTTAATTGTTGATCCGGTGTTGATTGTTTGTTTAGAATTAACTGGAATTGTTTTGTGATTATAGCGAGGAGGCAGCAAAAGATGCAATCTTATACAGTTACAAGACTGCTGCTAGTGGGTTTTCTGCAAAACTTACTCCTGAACAGGTCACACAGATCACAGGTACTTCATCTCACTCTCTTTAATGGCTTCCTATAAGAATTCTTATGATGATCAATTTGTAAGATGGTAGTCATGCCTGACATTCATCAAATTTTATAGGTTTGACTTCCTTTATTTTTCTACTACATGTTATTTGTGTCTTCATCATTCAATTTTGGTGAGTGTAATCTTTTGGATCCCTGTAATTGAGATTTAAGAAATCTGTGATGTGGATGCATCAATTGGATCTTCACAGTTAGGAACATTGAGCGTTGACTGGTAGTTCCATAGATCCATCTTCAGGCAAAATCTTTTGGATTTATTTTGTTATTTTTCTTTATGTCACTTACTTTTCAATCTGTGGTTGTATAAGATGAAATTAGGTTGTTATTATGTGGTTTTTTAGAAAAATTAAGTTGGATCTGAGTTAACATTGTAAAAAAGAAATCCTATTATGGAACCGAATTAACATAAGCAAAAGGAAATCCTGCACATGTTCAATAAGATAGAACTGAACAAGCACAATCAGAATGAACAACAATTTCTTTTTTGTACCTGTGTCTGGTTTCATACTGGTGCCCTCCCTAGATCCTCTACTTATGATTATTTTATTGTGCAAGACTTAGTTTGCGATTGGTTATGCCTTTTACAACATAGTTAGATTGAACTTTATATCTTTGATCTTCGAGCTTTCAAGAGGTGAGGTAAATAATCGTTGATCGGGCTTAAGTACCATTATGCTCAGCTTGTTGACCAACTGGTCTCAATTTTACATCATTTCTTCCCATGGATTGTTTTTTTCTTCGGAAACATATGAATACTTGAACTCCTTTAACATCTTGCGCTAATTTTATTTTGGCAGAGCAACCAGGAGTTCTTCAGGTGGTGAAGAGCCAGACATACCAATTGCAGGGAGGAGCAACTGGAGGAGTCAGCGGCATACATTGAAAATTGTGTAAAAATTATGTTAAATGAAATATCAACAATCTTCCATCTGAACATAGCGAACTTTATGTGTGTGCCACTGAGCTTGTAACATGCATCTCTAATAAGGGAGTTGAAACAACAGTACTGTTGGTTGGTTGTTGAATGTGCAGTAGTGTTTGTGTGCTTACCCGTTCTCGTATAGTATATATATTTGTTGAATGTGTAGTAATTTGCTGTTGCAGATGACACAATCCAAAGAAGTAGCTGCAGTAAATCAATTGAGAAACCCATTGGTGGTCACTCATTCCAGTGATGTAAAGGGTTGGATAAGTTTGAAATCCTGTTATGGGTCCAAATATTTATATCACGACCATGACCCACCTGCCATTTAACATTAGGGGAAATTAGGGTGAGACCCAAAAAAAAATAATATTCTCGTTCTCAGGCCCACAATTAATTTTGTATACCGTGACACCCATAATTATATGAAATTATTATATAATTCAATACATAATTGGTTATGCATACTATCTTTTCATGCATAACTCGTTATGCATACTATCTTTTTCAGGGGTATAATTGGCAACGCAATTTGGACATAACATATCTAAAAATCCGCGCCTTAAAATTTTACAAATTTTATATCGTTGGAAATCTTTTTAAAAGAGCCACGCAACGAGTACAAACAAGAATATCAAATTTTTGTTTTTAACGAAAAAATTGGAGGTGATCCTCATTTTAGGGAATTTTTTTGAAAACTTGATACTTAACCATTATGCAGTCACCAAAAACGATGCATAACACATTCTGCAGACGCATAACGAATTATGCAACCATTTTTTCGACTGCATAACAAGTTATGTATCTGCATAACAAAGTTATGCATTTATAACAAGTTATATAACCATTGTTTTGGTTGATTTTAACCGTACATATAAAAAATTGATGCATAATGCAGTATGCATCCATATTTACAGATGCATATCAGGTTATGCATCTATTTTCTCGATGCATAATGCATTATGTAGGCATATTCGGACGCATAACAGGTTATGCAGGTTTTCTTGACTGCATAACAAATTATGCAACAAATTTTGTAGATGCATAACAGGTTATGCATCCATTTTCACGAATGCATAACATGTTATGCAGACAGTTTCTCGACTGAATGACATGTTATGCAGTCATAACCACATCATAATCTTCTTTCATGTTTCATTAACTCCCAGGCAAACCATTATCTTTCAGTTATTCGGGGGCTCTTGGTCAAAATCATGTATTTACACCATCATCTTCTTTCATGTATTTACACCATCATCTGCAATTAAACCTGCATAACAGGTTATGCAGGTTTTCTGGACTGCATAACAAGTTATGCAACAAATTTTGTAGATGCATAACAGGTTATGCATCCATTTTCACGAATGCATAACATGTTATGCAGACAGTTTCTCGACTGAATGACATGTTATGCAGTCATAACCACATCATCATCTTCTTTCATGTTTCATTAACTCCCACGCAAACCATTATCTTTCAGTTATTTGGGGGCTCTTGGTCAAAATCATCTATTTACACCATCATCTTCTTTCATGTATTTACACCATCATTTGCAATTAAACCTTCTTCACAACTCATCCAGTATTGCTTACTCCAACTCAATTCACGGCTGAGAGTTTCATAAAAATCTGAAATTCATTTCAAAATCTTCATTGAAAACAAGTTTTGATCATAAATCTATGATGACCAAACCGTGTTCTACAAACCCATTTAGGGATTTCTGCTGCTACCATTAATAACAGTAGTGAATTTAAATTGTAATGAAGAGAATCAGTAGTAAGAGTGTTCATCGTTAATTCGAAGAAGAAGACGATTTGGTGCTGCTGTTGAGATCAATCGAATTTAGGCATGAATTTGTTCTCGAAATCAATCGAATCTCTCCCTTTTTCTGAGATCTAGGTATAGTGGAGAAGAAGAAGAAGAAGAAAAAAAGACGAAGAAGAAGAAGAAAAAAAAGAAGACAGAAACAGAATTTTATATATTTTGGGTTTGAGAATAATTTTCTTCCAAAATTTGGGTGCGCGCCTGTAGTTTTGGGAGCGTGGGTTTCACAGTAGAGACATCAGGGAGAATGGGTCTCCCTGTAGTTTTCACTTAACATTATCAAGCACAATTCGAAGCCCATGAAAAATACTCTGTCAAACCCAACTTGCATTTTTATCTGGAGGAGGAGGATGAAGCTTCAAATTAGGGGTGTAACTAATACTCGAAAATACTCGGCATGCATGTAGCCGCCTGAGCTTACCTGTATCCGAATGAGCCCAAAACCTGTTGCAGTCTGTCACGGGCCGTCTGGCCTGGTTAGGTCAAATGGGCGGGCTCGGGTTAGCCTGGCCTGGTACCTGTCCGACTAGCCTGACCTAGTATCTATTTAAATTTTTAAGGATAATTGTTAGTAAATTGTTGTGTATTTTGGTTATGTTTTAGATTAAAATTCTTATTTTCATTTCTATTTTACATTTAGAAGAATAATTATTTAAGATTATTTTAACTTATAGTCATTCAATCTCTAAATATTTTGAAAATTAAAAAAATCCAAAGCATGTTTGGCCTGCCTGGCCTGGCCTGCTTATAGAATGGGCTTTGGGCAAGTTTTTGGCCTCAAAATAAATGTTTCTACCTAGTGTGTCCGGCCTGACGGGCTTTTTGGGTAGCTAATGAGGCCTGTATGGCCTGGACTGCAGTTGGAAACGAGTCGGGATGCCCTGCCTGGCCCAATTTACATCCCTACTTCAAACCATGAAAAGGAAAGTATTTACCTTTTAACACCCGAGCCGACAAAGTCTGTTGATTATGAAGTAAACTCCCGGCAAGCTTAGGAAGTGTAGAATTATAGTGTTTTAGATTTTTCAAACCTAAACCTCCATCTCTTTTAGGAAGAGAAATATTATCTAAGGAGATAGTTCTAAGAGATTTATGATTATCAAAATTGTGCCACCAGTATTGTCTCTGCACTTTATTCATTTGTTGAATTGTAGTGTCAGGTAGCTTTAAAATCTGCATTTGGTGCATACCCATGGTATTGAGAATATAATTTATTTGAGTGGTTCTTGCTGCTTGATTGACCAATTTACTCGGCCACCCTTGAAGCCTATTACTCATGTTATCTAAAATGCCTTACAATTTTTATGTCTAGATCTGTGCATAAGGAATACCCAAGTACTTTTCTCCTACACCCATTTGTTTCGGCTGCAAAATATAAGTAAAGTTGTTCCGTTGAGAAGGAGACGTATTCCTACTGAAAAAGATGGTTGATTTCTGCATATTAATGACCTGACCTGAAGCTTTACCAAAGATGTGAAGAATAAACTGAAGATATCTCATATGAGTTGGAGTAACTTGAAAAAACAACAAACAATCATCTACAAAAAGCAAATGATTAATTTCAGGACAGTGTTTGGTTAGGTTGATATTTTTCAGCTGACCTTCATTAAGTTGTTGTGAAATGAATCTAGACAAAGCTTCCATAATGAAAAGAAGGGAACAAGGGGTCCCCTTGATAAATTTCTCTTGAAGGAGTAAAATTAGTACTTGGACAACCATTGATGAGTAAGGAAACATTAGTCGTAGAAATATATTGTTGAATCATAGAAACCTAATCAGAATGAAAACCTAGTTGCCGAAGAATAGATAATAAAAAAAGCCATTCTAGTCAGTCGAATTCCTTAGACATATCTAATATCAGACCAACCAAAGCATTTTTTTTCTTCTTAGTTTTCATGAAATGTAAAATCTCTTGTACTATGATGACATTGTCATAGTTGTGTCTACCAGGGACATAGGCAGTTTGGGTAGGATAAATGATCTTAGGTAAAATGGTTTTTGATCGATTATCTAAGATTTTAGAAATGATTTTATAACTAACATTACAGAGACTGATAGGTCTATAATCAGCTGGGGTTTGGGAATATGAAATTTTAGGAGTAGGGACTTGATAAGTATGATTAATAACTTTCAACATATATTTTATAGTGAAAAAATGTTGGACCATTGAAATTACCTCAGTACCGACAGTATCCCAGCAATTCTGATAAAATACAGTTTGAAAACCATCATTACCCGGAGAAGCCCAAGGTTTAATGTGAAAAACGACTTCTTTAATTTCTGCAGCATTTGGAATATGAATGAGAAATAAATTTTCATCTTTTGGAATACAAGGTGAAAAGTTATTGAGTATATCCATATTAGGAGCTGGTTGAGTAGTAGTAGTGATGGAAGAAAAATGCTTCAGGAAGATATCTTCAATCTCAGGTGTAGAATCATACAAGATTCCCAATGGACGTTGAATAGCTTGAATATGAGATTGTTTTTTTTATGACAAGTAATTGGTATTCCTGTCAGCTTCATGTAAATGATAACCAGCTTGCTGCATACAGTACTCCTTTTAAATAATAAGTCATTGTTGAAGAGAGGAATTTAAACGTCGCACTTTAATATTGTTAGTAGTCATATTATTATCATAGCAGTATTGAAGTTTTTGATGAAGAGAATGTATCTGAGACCCAATATTACCAAAGGTGAGCTTTTTCCATTTTTGAAGTTCAGTTTCAGTGTGCTTAAATTTACTAGAAAATTGATATGCAGGAAAGCCTCAGAAATTTTGATTCCAACTTATGTGAATAGTGTCAGAACAAGAAGCAACTTGAAACCAACATTTATAAAGCTTGTAATGCGAATGTTTACCAAACTCAACAGTAGTATGCAACGAAATGGAACTATGAACGGACGCAAGAGGAGCAATATGTTACAAATGAGATGACGTGAAATGATTTATCCACATGGAATTAACTAAAGCTCTATCTAATCTAACAGAAGTAAAATAAGCACCATTTCTATGATTAAACCAAGTAGTCGCAGATCTAGAATAACCAAGATCAATAAGACCTTATTGATTGAAAATATTTCTAATCTGTCTAGAGTGATAATGAGTAGAAGGGTGTGTACTCTGAATTTCCGAATCATGCATAGTAAAGTTCAAGTCTCCTATAAAAACCCAAGGTACATCAATATCATGGTTCATGTATAATAAGTATTGCCATTGATCATGGTTTGCAACTGAGTTGTTATCACCATACATACAACTAAGAAGCATGTCAGGCATATGGTTACGAGAATTTATGATGGCATGAATGATATTACGAGTAGTATGCATTATTTAAAGGTCAATACCATTTTTCCAAGAAAAAGCAATTCCTCTCGGAAAACCAATAGAAGGAGCATACCAATAATTAGGATATTTCGTGTGAGATAAATACAAATGCATTTTATTTTTGAGTTTTAATTTCGGGATGAAAGAAAGTATTGGGATCATACTGAGATATGCAAAAACGAAAATAATCTCTCGTATGAGGGTTATTAAAACCCTGACAGTTCCAAAAAAAAAAATCATAAAAAAGATACAAAAAAAAACAAGTAAAAAGTAAAACAAGGAGGTAATAAAATTGAAATATTTAAGATTTGAAAAAAGATAGGAAATAGTAACATGAGTCCAAGTGTCAGTGTTGTTCTGGGTCTGGAAAGCCTCAGCAGCTATGTCTCATACATTAGGTTTGGAAGTTAACTCTTGACTTTCAACAGGTTCATGAGCCATATCAGTGGTAGGAGTCTCACTGACAATAACCAAAGTAGGACATTGTCTAATTCTTTTGTTCTGACTGTTATTGCTACCCATAACACATGGCGAACGAGTAGAAGATTCAACCTGCGTAACAGAAGAGGAGGACGAAGCATAATCATTATCAGTGGCAGTAAAATAAGAGATATGTATTCCATCAAGGGGTCTTTGCTGAATCTGGTTGGCTGTCTAAGTTTTGAATGACGATTACAACCATGCTGCAAAAATAACTGAGCTTCTTCTTGAGGATTCCGAGCCTGAGGAAAAATAGTTTCAGCAAAACCAAAATTGTGAAGAGTTTCTTCTGTTGCTAGCCTTCGATTTTTCATCTGTTCACAATTAGCATCAAAATTATCAGCTACTTTGCAAGCTTGACATAAACGATAAGGCTGTTTTTCATAAAAATAACCCACCCATCTGGTAACACCAGCAACACTTGCAGCATAAATACCATTGATTAAAGGTGTTCTCACATCTATCATAACTAAAGATCTGTATTTATTGGAAGCGGGAGGGTTAATGCCATCAGGTTCTACGAGTCTAGTATCACCAACAATATCTCCGAGAATTCTAAGAATCTCAGGATAAGTAAATTCAGGAAGAATATTCTTAAACTCAATCCAGTAAAGAGAGAGTGAAATCCAAATTATGGTAGTCTAGAGTTAAGTTCCAATCTTTCAGCACAAGCAAGAGACCATCAAGATTCCAAGCACCTCCATATAGAATTGAATCTTTATCAGAAGCATTTTGAAATTTGATACTAAAGATATTAGGATCCAAGGACCTAAATTGAACATACCATTGATCATTCCTTTGAAGATGAGGCCAAATAGCTCTTGCAGCCCTTTTAGCATCCTGCCATATCATAATACCTGGTGCATATAATTTTCCAGCCAAACTAAATCTCCATTCTCTAATACCAGTAAAGATTGCAGTATCAGAATGAGATATAACTCTTCTATGAATTGGTTCCTCATTTAAAGAAGTTTCTCCCATTTGTTGGGTAATATGACTAAGATGAGGTCTAACCATTGAGATAAAAGAAACTAAGCAGAGGATTCTGTTTGTTAGAGCATAGCTCGGTTGAACCCACCAAGCGTTGGTATGTCAAGTTTGGTTGTCATATTTTAGTGAATCAAAACTCATTTAAAGAGTCGCTTGATGATCGAATTTTAATAGTGGTAAGAAAGGTTGTCGTTCACTCGGACTTGATGAGATTATTTTTAAGAATTAATAAACTAAAATAAAAGAAATAAGAAAATATATATACAAAATATTGTCACAAGATGAAGATATGACCGGGACTCAGAATTCCACCAGACTTCAATTTCATGAAGTTTAAATACCAATTCTAAACAATAATAGCTCATGATATAAAGATTCATTGACTCTAATTCATTGCCTAAAATAGATTTCGAAAGTAATGGATGTAAATCTAAAGCATGGGATATCAAAACATTTAAGCAAGCATAACCCATCAATTGAAATGACAACCATTCAATGATAATCATGATTCATTTAAATACTGCGCAATTAGTCATAAAAAGAATTACTATAATTACCGCATTAGTGAAATTTGTCTTCCTTCATTATCCCGGTGATGGGGTTTAACTCCTCATGTTGGAAGCACGCTCAAAAGAATTTTTCATTGCTCAAAAGTGCTTACAAGAGGTGAAAATACAATAAAACAGAAAACTGCAACGCAAATAAACGTTGCAGGTCAACTGTTGCTAAGAACGATGAAAGGAAAGTGCAGCAGTGACTGTTGTGCAGTCGCTGAGAAACTGTTGCAATTGAAGGGAAATACGACAGTGGTTTACGACTGTCTTGGATAGTGCAACGTTCTTCGTATTTTCTTCTTCTTGCAGCAACAGAGAAACTCTGCAACTTCCTATTCTACGCTCTGTTTCTTCCCCTAACTCTCCATCCCCTTGTATGAGTCACGTAACCTCTTTATATAGCCAACAAGGTAGAAAATCTCTCGTCATAATCTCCAAATTTTCTCGGTTGAATGCAAGAATATTTTCTCTTTACTCCTACGGGAATCACCGAGATTTCCTTCTCTTTTTGACTTGTACACGCTCATGCAGCTGTTGAATTCTCCTTTTTTATCTCATTCGTCTAGTCATCTTCAATCTAGCATACTCCAGCACACTGCCAGTTACTACATACTAAGTCAAACATACGAATTCTTCCCAAAAATAATCAACAGCGTCTCGATATTCTTTCTAACTCCCCTGTAAACTCTTTATTTATCGATCTGTCACACGTAAACAACCCTGTTATGTCATAACAGATTGTTTCTAACCCATATCCACGTGAATATCTCACACATAACTCCTAGAAACCCGAGAACTCCTCAACAACTCTGTTTTGTGAAATCCACGTACACAACCCAGGTTTTTCGATTCCAAGACAATTACTAACCCTGTTAAAACGCAACAAGATGAAATATATCCAAGTCCAACAGAAAATCACGAGAAAATCTCTTACGAATTCTTCCAGAAGTTCTAGTTTTTCAAACCAATTCTTCCCGCCATTTTCTGGTTTTCTGAAAATGAAGAAGGTGCGCCCTCTAACCAGAGTAGGGGTGCACTTAGCCGCGGGGTGGAAATAGTAGTTCCAGGGTGCAAATAGAGGTGGATGCCCCTTATCACTAGGGTACCCCTTATCCAAAATGAGGGTCAGAATAGCAGGTGTCCTCCGGAGGTGCCTTTAGCAACTTTTCGAGCTGATTTCTCCAAAAATGATTATTGCTCAAAAATACCTACAAACATAAAAAAACCATAATTAGTACAATATCGAGCACTAACAATACAGAACATTGAGAGCAAAATAGACACATAAATGCGTCCATCACTTGATTATATACTAGAGTCAACTTCGTATAGGTTAGCATGAAAGTGTTAGGATATGAGACTTACAAGTATTACATGAAGACTTGAAGAATGTGAAGAAGTATGGAGCTACAACGACAACATCATCCTTCCTCTTGAGGTTAGTAATATTTGACTTGAACTGTTTCTTTCCCTAACGTATCTTTCAAGTCGTGCATATTGAAAACATAACTGTGAAGCTGTGTATGAAACTCTAGTTAGACATAGTATTAAGGAATACAATACGAGGTTTATTGCTTAACCATTAAAATTTGTATATAAGACTTCGACATGATCATATGAATGTTGTTGTGATTATGTATGGGTACGAGTGAAGATTTCATCCTAGGAAACAATGTTTTACATTCGTTTAAAGGAAGTAAGTTCATAAACTTGTTTTGTGAATTGAAAGGGAAATCGCTAGGCTTATTGGTATTGTTATTCATTGCAAATCTATTTTGAATTACCAATATGTGTGTTTAGTATAACCGCTCATAAACTTATTTATGTATCTTGGTAAAACTATTCACAGGGCCTGACTTATGTATTGGTATGACTTTTATTAGTGAAACCGATCTTAAGTAATCATTCAAGATGGTATGATCGATGCCTTGTAAATAACAACTTTTATCTAGTCATTGGGGAACCGATCCTAGTAAGAGGTGCAACAAATTTGCAAGAGGGAATCGATACTTGTAAGAGGTGCAACACGTTTTTAGTAGATGGGGGAACCGATCCTATGAACATGTGCAAAAAGTTTGTAGTTTTGGGGGAACCGATCCTATGGACATGTGCAACCGAATACAGGTAGTTACCATAAGTTGTGGGGAACCGATCCTAGTACCTAGTCAACCGAATTTTGGTAACTAGCGTGACTATGCACAATACTCACATGGAGGTGGAACCAAACTTGTTTTGGTAGAACTGTGAAACCCATAATTGGTGATTTGATAGGATAATCAATCACATAGTTCTTGGAATTCAGACGAACCAATTCTAAACTTGTTTGGAAGTGTGGAAAATCGTTTCCAAGATTGTAAGTATGAAAAAGGACTTGCAAAGTAAATATGTCGACATACTTTGAACATGTGCAGTAACTCTTATCATTAATTGTTCAAAGATATTCCTTAATAGCTAAATGAGAATCTCAGGAATGAAATAAATTGAGAATCTTTTAATTAAGGTTTCTTAGTTTTTATATGCTATTTAATCTCCAACAATTAAATACATATATTTAGAAAATAATAATTAGTAATGTGCATTTGCCGATTATAGATTTTTCTATTGGGATTTCGGTCAATATTTGGAAAATGCATTTCCAGGAGTTATGAAAATCGATTTTGTGTTTATTGCATATATTTGAGAATATTCGGTTTTGGAAATTCCTTGGTGTCCAAACTTCATTGTCTATAAATATTGAAGTTTGCATTTCTAGCAAACTAACCCTCAGAGCCAGCAAAATTACCTAGTTGTGTTGTTACTGGTGGAGCCGCCTATTCGGAGAGGAAAGTAACCTAATTAGGCGAAATCTCTTACGACCGCTCAGTTTAAAGACTTCTTTGGGATTGAGAAGCTCTATTAGTACCGTTGGTGGGAAACTAGATAATTGCAGTTTATTATTATTTTTCGATTGATTTGCTAACGTTTGTTGAACTTTGATTGCACCTAGTTTGTTTATGCTTGAGAATCTTCTCTTCTGATATAAGATTCACTCAAACTAGATCGAAGTTTCGACGGGGATCTTTAGACTGTTTGAAGATCTAAAGATGTCTTGTGATAATCCAACGTTAACAGACTTCGTTCTATGTGTGATTGATTACAAGAGATTCAAGTTGGTTGTGTGCAGGTGCTGATTGAAGATTAAAGAAGATTTGAAGACAAGAATACTTTTTGGGTTCATAATCTTTGGTGTGCACAATACTTGTTTCGGTTGGAAATGGATCCAACTATAATCGGTTTATCTTTGTGATAGATTGGATTGATTATTTGAGAAGATCGGCATCAATACACTTCTTTGTGATTAACAATATTGATTGCATAGTCTAACAATTACTTCAGTAGTTGTTGAGAGATTGATCTAAGGACCCGACAAAGGAGTTTATTGGTTAAACGGAAGAGCCTTTGTCAAACTCATATCACGTTGTTTGAAAAGAGTTGTTACCGAACAGATTTTTTGTTCCTTTACTGTTTGGAATACGAACCAAAGGAAATGTTCCAAGTGCGTGACTTATTAACAAGTTGGAGGCGCAGGGATGATAGACACAATTTTGTCTCTAATTTGTATCGATTCTATATATTGATAGTGCTCATTTTTGTACTTATTATGGTGTTTTATGTATGTGTAGGTATTTTTGGCCAACAAACATTTTTGGAAAAATTGACTCGAAAATTTGTGTGGGTCACCCCGGGAGGACACTTGCTATTCGGACCCCTCAAATGGATAAGGGGTGACCAATTACTAAGGGGCATCCATTTCCAGGCAGCTGCTAAAGGGATACCAGCACATGATAGGGGAAGGTCATCTTCTTCGTTTAAATTCAGAAAAAGGCGGGAAGAAATAACCAGCAAAGAACCAAACTTCCGATTGGATTTCGAAGATGTTTTAGTGAGATTCAATCACTGAAATTTGCTGGGCTGGACGTGATTCAACTAAAAATGCATGGTATGTGCGCTGGAATCAATCGAATTGGGCTGGATAAGCCGGAAAAAGGAAACAAAGTTTGAGTTTTGCACGGAAACTTTGTGGAATTATTTTAGGAATCCCAAGGAGACTAAACGCGTGATATTGTTTCCTAAGGTAGTATTCTATCTAAGGAAGAGTTTAGGATGGTTTGGAAGTCTCAGAAACGATTAAGGAAGTCGACAGAAGAGATTATTGCCGCGGCTTGCACGAAAAGAAAAAGAGAGAATTAATCGCTATTTTTAGGTTTCTGAGTAGTATAAAAGGTGTGTTTAAGTCCCAGGGAAAATACGAAGTTATTGGAGCAATCGCAGAGGAGTTTGTAACACTACAGAGGCGAATTGATCAAGTTGCAGGAAACCCGTATTTCTGCTGCTGCTGCTGAAGAACATCCGTTGCAAATAAGAACAACGTCTCAAATTTGTAACTTTGCTACAGTAACTTCTTTGTAACAGTCAGTCATTCGTTTTGCGAATCCAATACACCGTTGCAAACATTCAGAGTTATAATTTTTCATCTTTTAATCAACTTTTGAAGCATAAACAAATATTTTGAGCAAGTGATTAATATGAGGAGCTAAACCCCATTGCTGAGGCGACGGAGGAAGCCATTTTTTCAATTATTATGTGGTAAATTCTATTTAATTTAATTTTTGTAATTTTTTTATGATTATTTGCACTGAACTGAAATTGAATTTATGATTCTGATTAAGTGGTTGTGTTCTCAATTGATGGGTCATGCTTAGGTTAAGTCTTTTGATGGTCCATCCTTTCGATTTACAGCTATTGTTTTGAGAATCTACTTGTCTAGGCGAATATTAGAATCACTTCAAACGTAAAGAGTTGCATAACTATTGACTAGATTAAATCACATAAAAATTGGAGATTGGTGGAATCCAAAGTCTCAGTGCTTTTTATAAACTTGAATACAATTTATTTTTAAGTTTTCTATTTAATTTGAGTCTAAAATCGAGTCTACATAATCCGAGTTGAACGAACTTTACTACCACTTTCAAAACTACATCAAATTTTGGCGCCGCCAACGCGGATTTGTATTAGGTTTTAGGTTTAGGTTTTGGATTTATTTTATTTCTTTTAGAATTTTTGTTCTCTTTTACGCCTTTGGTATTTTTTGATTCTTTTCAGATTTCGAGCGAAGCTACAAGGAAAGAAAAAGTGCTATAAAAGGAAAGCATCGCCAAAGAAGGAAAAAAAAGAGGAATCCTAAAGGAGTGAAGAAGAAGATTTTGTATATAGTTATTTTTTTTTATTTTTAGAAATTGTAAATATGGTTTTATTTTTTGTAATTTTTCTTTTTATTTTTGGACACTTTTTGGACTTTATTTTTGGACTGGGACATTATTATTTTTAAACCCTACGGAAGGGTTGGTTTAAATAAAAACTGTGTGCAGACAAGGACGATAATTACGATATCGCCTCGGCCCTCGGGTTCGTACATGACATAGGAGTCGTGGCCCGAGTCGACTTCAGCGGTTCTTCGCCCGTATGGTACGGGAGGTAAGTTTTTCGAAACACCCGCGAATCCCCTGTCAGCGGGTTTACTGTATTCCTTCGTTTGCATATATGCCGAGGACTTGAAAACGGCTGCTTTAATTTCCTAGTAAAGGGCAAGGACTGGCCATACAAGATAAGGGTTCGGATTTCATCACCGTTCTCTTCTTGCCCGCCTTAGGAAAACGAAACCAAACGCGAACCTAAGCCTAAAATTTTGACTAGAACGAGATCGATAGGGTAACGAGCTTAATAGGAAAGTCGTTCGAAAAATATTGGTTACTCTTTTGAGCATATTTCGAAGTTCATGATGGTTTCTGTGAGTTGAATGCGTGACTGCGCCGCCTTGTAATCAGTGAGGCCTTGGGTATCAAAGCTCCACTGAGCTTCCCTCGCCTCGATTCAACTTACTTTGACTCGGATTGATTCCGGAGGGGTTTGCTCAGATTGTAACGAGTTCCTTTTCGAAAGAATAGAAGCTGGTCTAGAAACAATCTAAGTGGAACCATCATGCTTTTTGTTTGCTAGAAAATTAGGTTTGATTTGGTTGAGTCAGCCTTGTTTTGTGATTGCATAGAATCCCAAATATCCCGATAGTGCCAGCAATGGCAACTTTGAAAGCTTTGTTGAACCCAACTAGGACTACTCGTCCTTCTTGTATCAGGTTAGCCGAAACTGAAGCAAATTATGAACTTAGGCCTGGGACCCTACAGATGCTCCCAATCTTTTTAGGGAAAGAAAATGAAAACCCATACTTCCATGTTAGGGATTTTGAGGAAATTTGTAGTACCCTAAAGATTAGAGACCTTGATGATGATGCTTTGAAACTTAGGTTATTTCCTTTTTCCCTGAAAGATAAAGCCAAATCGTGGCTATATAGTTTGGCTTCCGGTTCAATAGAAACATATGAACAACTTACATCTGCCTTTTTGAACAAGTTTTTCCCTAGGCACAAAACATCGTCTATTAGGACGCAAATCTGCACATTTTCTCAACAGGAGGGAGAATCGTTATATAGGTATTTGGAAAGGTTCAATGACTTATTAGCCCAATGTCCTCATCATGGTTTAGAAAAGGTTAGGCTAGTTCAAATCCTTTATGAGGGTTTAGATTATTCGACAACAACCATGGTTGAGTCTCTATGCACTGGTGGTTTTGAAAACCAAACTGTTGATGCGGCGATGGAATTTTTGAATGAAATCGCCGAAAAGACCCAGCAATGGGAATATTGTAGGGAACCCAAGAGAACAATTCTTCTAGGTAGAGGAAACGTTAATAGGGTAGGAGGCTATGAATCAGATGCCAAAATTGCTGCTATAGCAAAAAGGTTAGAAGCTTTAGAATTGGGTCACACTAGTGGTAGAGTAGAGCCTTTTTGGGAATGCCAGAATAATAAAGAGCAAGCCAATGCTCTCTATAATAACACTAGGTTTGATAACCGTCAGAAGTTTGACCCATATTCAGAAACCTATAATCCTGGTTGGAGAAACCATCCGAACCTTTCATGGTCTAAGGACCAAGGTCAGTTTAGTAATTCTAATGTTCCCCCAGGTTTTGGCTATACTAAGAATACTTCAGGATCAACTCAGTTTCAGAATCAGTCTGATAAAAATCTTAAGTCTAGAGGAAACTCTCACCTCGTTTATTCAAAATACTGAAAATATGCGTCAATTGCTTTCACAAAGCATAGAAGCTAGTAATAGGATAGGACAAGAACATAGTCAGGCCATTTCTGAATTGAAAGACCAGGTTAGTCTGATCAATGAGTCTCTAAGAGAAAAAAGTTCCCTAGTCAACCGATACCCAACCCTAGAGGAGTTAATGAAGTAGGTGCAAAACCATTTAATCAAGTGAATTCTGTCACAACCCTTAGGAGTGGTAAAACGGTAGACAATAAGGTAGCCATGCCTAATAGTGGACATACTGTAGATCCACCTTCTAGTTCCCAAGATGAGCCCCAGAAGGAGCCACTAACTGAAGAAACCGATAAAATTTCTAGTGATGCCAATGTGGTTCCCGACAGGTCTCATTT
Organism: Papaver somniferum; assembly: GCF_003573695.1. Taxonomy (NCBI): domain Eukaryota; kingdom Viridiplantae; phylum Streptophyta; class Magnoliopsida; order Ranunculales; family Papaveraceae; genus Papaver; species Papaver somniferum. Next base: position 35,049,445 of record NC_039364.1, read on the forward strand.
TGTACCCAAAGCCCCATATCCACAGTTGTTAGCTCCAACAAAGAGAGAGTCGACTTTCAACGAAATACTAGAGATATTTAAGCAGGTAAACATTAACATCCCTTTATTAGAAGCAATTAGGCAAATGCCTGCTTATGCCAAGTTCCTTAAGGACCTTTGTACACGAAAGCGTAAGCTTAATGTCCATAAGAAAGCCTTTTTAGCTGGTCAGGTAAGTTCAATCCTTCTGAACCAAACACCCCTAAGTATAAAGACCCTGGATGCCCCACCATATCTTGTGTGATCGGTAATTATTCAGTAGATAAGGCATTGCTTGACTTAGGAGCTAGTGTGAACTTACTCCCTTATCATGTATACAACCAGCTAGGTCTTGGTAAGTTGAAACCGACTAAAATGACATTGCAATTAGCTGATAGGTCTGTCAAAATACCTCGTGGTGTCATAGAGGATGTTCTGATTGAGGTTGATAAATTTATTTATCCAGTGGATTTCGTTGTTCTAGATACTCAGCCTGTTCAGGATCCTAGTGCTCAAATACCGGTGATTTTAGGTCGCCCATTTTTAGCCACAGCTAACGCTGTCATCAACTGTAGGACCGGACTTATGAACATATCCTTTGGTAATATGACCACTGAACTAAATGTCTTTAATGTTAATAGACAACCTTCCGATGATTTAGAAGAAGTGAATATGATTAGCACTTTAGTTCAGGATCTAACTCAGGATAATTGGGACGACACTTTATTTGGTGATTCCTTAGATGAACTTGATGAGGAAATTCTCTTAAGTCAGTTAGGTGACCAAACTTTTGAACTAGAAGAAGCTCTTGAGTACTTTAAAGACTCTACGGACCCTGAGATTCAAGCCATAGTGCTAGGCCTTACGGAGAGTAGTGTTGACCCTAAGTTTGGGGGTAATGAACTAGAAGAAGCTCTTGAGTATTTTAAAGACTCTGAGGATCCAGAAATTCAAGCAATAGTTAGAGGTTTGTCCGAGAATACTGACTACCCTAAGTTTGGGGGTAGTAATGGTCAATTATCTCCATTAGAAGTCCCTAACTTGGGATTCGAGCCTAGTGTACCTGAGGTATTACTTGAGTCACTTCCGACTCCGCAACCGGATCCTCCTGATATTGTCCAGGAGGAAATTCTAAAGACTTGTTGTTCGAATGAGTCAATTTGTCAAGACACTCATATGAAGCCCAAATGGGCACAACAGAAAAACCCAGTTGTCTTGCAGGAAACCTTGGATGAGGATGTGCTATGTCTGTTCATTTTTCTGATTTGGTGCAGTTGTCTGATAATTGTGGCAATTTTATTTGCTTTTGTTGACCCACGTTGTTTCGACTATTGATATATGATTTGAAAGGTAATTAGCCATTTTGTGGTATTTGACGTCTGGCTGAAGACTTTAAATTTAGCACTTTTTGGGAGGTAACCCAACCTCATGCAACATGGTAATATCTTTCCTTATCTCTTTTGCTTCAAATGGTAACAGTTTCTCCTTATTCATGTTTTTAATTTTATCTTTAGAACATTGAGGACAATGTTAGATTTAAGTTTGGGGGTATGGGAGAAACTTTTTAGTTGCAGTATGAATAAATAAACTCCAGAACCTAGAAATTTATTCCTATTGAGGATTGCACTAACTAATCTAAGTCGATGGAAGAATTTTGATCGTAGGAGTTGAGGATCTGATTAGATGGAAACATCTAGAAGAGTCTATTCATAAAAGCACATAGTTCATGTGTTATAAATAACATGATAGTTTCACCATATCTCGTTGAGTCCTTTTCACTTCTATTTTTATTTTATTTTGTTTTTAAACCATGTTTCTCTAAGTGATAGGTGGGGCCCACGATTCAAGTTGTTACCAATGCTAGGGTGAATTAAAGTGATTGAGTTACAAAGAAAAAAAAAGAAGAAAAAAAAAGAAAGAAAAGACCAGACCAATTAGACCAAACGGATCAAAAAAAAATAGGTTGAAAAAAAAGGTTGAAAAAAAAAAAGAAAAAGAGAAAAAGAGAAAAAAAAGAAAGTGAATAAAGTCGACCACTGGTACCCTTGTATATGCCAGTTGTGTTGAACTAGAATTAGGATTATCGATCACTGGTTCCCTTGTATATGCCAGTTGTGTTGATATTAGTCAGACTAGTATCTCAATCCATTAGGATTGGTTCATTTTGGCGGAGGCCTTCAGACAGATATGGGAAACGTCGTTCACTTAGTAAACATCAAAACCATCTATGTTTTTCTCTATATCCATCTTCTTGATCTATCCATGTGATTAGTTTTGACTCCGGATATTGATGTCCATAGTGCGACTATCTGAGTAGAGCTATGTCACTTTATATGAATTTTAGTATGCTTGAGTGCAAACTCGTGTACAATAATTGGAATTTCGCATCAGGGTACTTCCTCCTGTAGTCAATAAGTATGCCAACCAAGGAGATTCTTTAGTGCCTTCCAAGGTTCTGCGTAGATAGCTAAGGTCTGGAGTAAAGGTTTTGTGGGTATACCTCTTGTAAGCCCTCCGGAGACAACACTCCGCCACTAGGGACACTTAGGGGTTTAAAGGCTTATTGCATACGCTAAATGCAATCGACGATGCCTGCGTCAGTGAGTTAGGATTTTATTTTATTTTATTTTTGCTCGAGGACTAGCAAATAATAGGTTTGGGGGTATTTGATAGACACATTTTTGTGTCTAATTTGTCTCGATTCTATATATTGATAGTGTTCATTTGTGTACTTATTATGGTGTTTTATGTGTGTGTAGGTATTTTTGGCCAACAAACATTTTTGGAAAAATCGGCTCGAAAAGTTGCGCGGGGCACCCTGGAGGACACTTGCTATTCAGACCCCTCAACTGGATAAGGGGTGACCAATTACTAAGGGGCATCCATTTCCAGGCAGCTGCTAAAGGGATACCAGCACATGATAGGGGAAGGTCATCTTCTTCGTTTAAATTCAGAAAAAGGCGGGAAGAAATAACCAGCGAAGAACCGAACTTTCGATTGGATTTCGAAGATGTTTTAGTGAGATTCAATCACTGAAATTTGCTGGGCTGGACGTGATTCAACTAAAAATGCCTGGTATGTGCGCTGGAATCAATCGAATTGGGCTGGATAAGCCGGAAAAAGGAAACAGAGTTTGAGTTTTGCACGGAAACTTTGTGGAATTATTTTAGGAATTCCAGGGAGACTAAATGCGTGATATTGTTTCCTAAGGTAGTATTCTATCTAAGGAAGAGTTTAGGATGGTTTGAAAGTCTCATAAACGATTAAAGAAGTCGGCAGAAGAGATTATTTCCGTGACTTGCACGAAAATAAAAAGAGAGAATTAATCGCTATTTTTAGGTTTCTGAGTAGTATAAAAGGTGTGTTTAATTCCCAGGGAAAAAAACGAAGTTATTGGAGCAGTCGCAGAGGAGTTTGTAACACTACAGAGGCGAATTGATCAAGTTGCAGCAAACCCGTATTTCTGCTGCTGCTGCTGAAGAACATCCGTTGCAAATAAGAACAGTGTCTCAAATTTGTAACTCTGCTACAGTAACTTCTTTGTAACAGTCAGTCATTCGTTTTGCGACTCCAATACACCGTTGCAAACATTCATAGTTATAGTTTTTCATCTTTTAATCAACTTTTGAACCATTAACAAATATTTTGAGCAAGTGATTAATATGAGGAGCTAAACCCCATTGCTGAGGTGACGGAGGAAGCCATTTTTCCAATTATTATGTGGTAAATTCTATTTAATTTAATTTTTGTAATTTTTTTATGATTATTTGCACTGAACTGAAATTGAATTTATGATTCTGATTAAGTGGTTGTTTTCTCAATTGATGGGTCATGCTTAGGTTAATTCTTTTGATGGTCCATGCTTTCGATTTACAGCTATTGTTTTGAGAATCTACTTGTCTAGGAGAATATTAGAATCACTTCAAACGTAAAGAGTTGCATAATTATTGACTAGATTAAATCACATAAAAATTGGAGATTGGTGGAATCCAAAGTCTCAGTGCTTTTTATAAACTTGAATACAATTTATTTTTAAGTTTTCTATTTTAATTTGAGTCTAATATCGAGTATACATAATCCGAGTTGAACGAACTTTACTACCACTTTCAAAACTACATCAAGGGATACTGAGAAAACTAGGTCAACTATAGGTTTAGTTGCTTGGTCTCAACTATACGAAGTTGGTTTGATTTTGTATAGCGGCTTAATTATGAGAGTATTCAATTCTGGACTAGGTCCCGGGGTTTTTCTGCATTAGCGGTTTTCTCGTTAACAAAATCTTGCTGTGTCATTTACTTTTATTTTCCGCAATTATAATTGTGTTTATTATAATTTAAAGTAAATCGCACAAACATTAATTCCTATTTTACTTGATCGACAATCCCTAGAGTTTGGTTAAGTCCGAACCTATTATCAAGTAAACATACTTCGTTGTTGTATTGTCTCGATCTTGTATCCATAGTCAATCACACAAGTTATCTTGTTGTCGTATTGTCTCGATCTCGTATCCATAGACGATCACACGAAGTGTGAACCGATTAGTTGTATCGTCTCGACTCAGTTTATAGACAATCACTTTCAGAGAAACGATTTATAGGTGGAAAAGTTTTAGATTGAGGTATATTTGGGTACCCTCGTCTTTTCATTGTTGAATAGAGGATGAAAGTATGGCAATTTGTAATAAAAAATAGAAGTATGTGTCAGGTAATAATAAACATAGCTTTGCTGGGTATAAGTATATAGTTGAAATGCATTGTAATCAGAGAAGGTATCAAAAGAGAAGTTATTTTGAAGAGTTGCTGAATAAACATACCCTAGGGGAAAAATTTTAGGTCCAATATGATATATCCAAATAATAGTTATTATCTGTAAGAGAACAACCCGATGCACCACTGCAAAGATAAGAAGCCAACTATAATGATGCCAACTGATGAGCATCCAACTCAAAAACTTGATGTTGATGTAATGGGACATAGCAGAAACACTGATTCATGGCCAAAGGAGGATTAGTGAAGATGAGCTGCCCATTAAAGAGAGACAAACAGAATCAATAAAGGTAAAAAAAACAATAAAGAAAGAAAAAACGACAAATAACAAAATAAGCAAAGAAAAAGGGGGGAAATCAGACAAATTTAAACATAATAAAAACAATTTAATAGAGATTTGTATAAAGAACAACTACAAGATAAGATTTGAACAAGATTAAACGGATGAAATCAACAAATTCGGAGGAAGAAACAAATTTAACTAATTTTGACTTTTCGCTTGACCTTATCGCTCTAACATTTTATATGATTAACATTGCAAGGGTACCTTGTTTTTAAGACTACCTGGTTTTTAAGAAGATTCTTTCACAACCCTGGTGTTTGTGGGTGAAAACTGTTTATGCTAATTTTGGTAATCTTGTGTGTGTGGGTGAGAAACAAATCTAAACCCAAAAAAATGTACTGCACGTGAGTACTTTTGATTTGAGAGATCAATTTGTACAATCCTGGCCGAAACCAAGAAATAGACGTTCCAGGCTTACTTCGGTCACAAAGTGAAGGAGAAGGATTGGTCTTAGGGAGGGAAGCGAAGAAAGTGTTGAGACCAGAATAGTTGATTCTGGAAGTGTGGTAGTTTTTGTGACTTGTATCAGAAAATTGAACTGGTGAGCTGAATGGAAAGCTACCAGGTGTAGTGTTATTCTCCTGACCAAAACTTGTTGTCTGGTGGAAATAGATGAGACCTATTTATACAAGTCGCAATAAAACGTACCCTGGTCTCGTAGAAGCGGGAACGTTTGAGTAATGGAAGAAAGGAGTAACGGGTAACGCCTGAAATTGATGTTTCCATAATGAAGGATACGTTTTCACCATTATTTCTTGTCATTACTAACCGCCCCGCTTTATGACACTTTCTTGTAACAAACGTATTGCACGCCGCACGCTGTAAACCGCCAGACCAATACCCTGATGAGTATCCCCCAGTTTGTGACATGTTTTGATGTCTCAAGATTGCCGTAGGTAAATAACATATGTGAGAGGTTTGCCGTAGGTAAATAACATATGTGATGCTAGGATCTTTTTGGCTAGTAGCTGTGGCATGGTGGCATGCCAGTGATCGTGGCATAGCGAAGTGCTAGTAGCTGTGGCATGCCAGTGGCCGTGGCATAGCGATGTGCTAGTAGCTGTGGCATGGTGGTATGCCATTGGTCGTGGCATAGCGACGTGCTAGTAGCCGTGGCATGATGGTCTGCCAGTGGCCGTGGTGTTGTAAGTTGCGCTGGCATGCGCGTCTGGGAAGCATGTCTGGTAAGCGCGTCTTGTAAGCGCGTCTGGCATGCGCGTCTAGAATGCGCGTCTGGCATGCACGTCTGGTAAGCGCGTCTGGCATGCGCGTCTGGCAAGCGCATCTGACAAGCGCGTTTGGCAAGCGCGTATGGCATGCGCGTCTGGTAAGCGCATCTGGCATGTGCAGCATGCTGGCGTTTTTTGGGAAGCTAACGCGTTTTTGGGAAGCTGGCGTGTTTTGGGAAGCTAGCGCGTTTTTGGGAAGCTGGCGTGTTTTGGGAAGCCAACTTAGCATGGCGACCTTTTTGAGGCCGCGGCAGGTTGGAAGCGACCTGATTGGTCGACGGGAGGAGGGCCAACATGCTAGGGCGCGACCGCACTTTTAGCGCGCTGTGGCGGATTTGGTTTCCTAGCTTGTTTAAGCATGGTTTCGACCAACGGGATGCAGCATACTGCGCGGGGGCGAAACCCTAATTTTCAAATTAGTTGGGTTTATGAGTTCTTTGCGAGTTATCACAATAATTAGCTGGATTTTGTATGCTGCCACACAAAATCTTTATCTACAAAAAGCAGTGTGCTTTCTGTCTGAGCATTTCGTGCAATGACCTTAACTTTGGTACTTGGAGGTTCATGCTACTCCGCTGCGAGTGAACATAAATCCGTCATGCCATACCGATTAAGGGTTCTGCTGGGGAACATAGCACAAGAAAGTACTCAGTGAGTCTCGTATTGGCGAGGTGCCGAAATTTACAGAGTGTTATGAATAAAAGTATATTGAGCGGCTCAATAAATGTGTCGGTGGAGAGGTTAGTACTCGCATCACTGTTTCCTTGCAGAGTGACGTCACATCTGATGCAAGGTTTTACGATTTTAACCCTAAGCTAAAAACCACCATCAACACCTGGTACTTTTTTTTGAACCAAAGAACTTATTTATTGAATAGAAATAGAAATTACATCTTTGTCTAAATAAGGAGTTAACAACAGAGGTGGACCAGACCACCATTCCTCATTAAGATAGTAATTTCTAACATATATTGCTTAGGTATCAGTTGGTTTATTACAACCTCTATGCACATAAACACATGACCAAGAAGGGTTAATATGACACAAGTTTACACATTTTTTAAGAAGAGGTAAACTTTGATAAGGAGGAGGAAGTATTTGATGAAGAAACTTACAGATGTACCAAGTTTATCAGACTCAAAGATAACATGATCCCATCCATTAGCAAAAGCACGTGCATTGATTCAAACAGAGCCCAAGCCTTTGCTTGGTTGGCATGTTATGTTCTCTTTAACGTTCCCTTTATGGAGTCGGATTTCAGTATACTCTTTCCACTATCATATTTCCAGATCGCATAAATAGTATTGCATACATATCACCACCACAAGTAGCACCATCCTAAGTCCTAAACACACGTTGCAGTTTTTATGCGTTCTATAATGAGCACCCAGATCAATTATTAATTTTGCTAACTTCACGTTTATTTTTAGTCAAACCATGAAGTTGGTACTGCATCATGCAAATTATGTCGATGATTAAAAGTTTCTTGTTAGACACATGGTTATGTGAGTTAACTCAAAAAAGACTGGCAGAATGATACCAGGTTGTGGAATAAGCTTAAAAACAAGGTGTCCTTGGAATGTTATCAACTTAACATAGTTAATCTAGTTAGCATCTATCAGAATTCCCTGTCATCCACCTTGTTTTGCTTGCAGTACCAATTAGAAGAAAGAAAAGAACAATATACAAGGCAAACAAGTCCTTGAATGACCGTGCTTTTATATTTAAAAAGGAAGGAACAAGAAAGCAATATGAGTTGTGCTCATGCTTGTAGTTAGCATATTTTACTTGTTCCTTACTCATGGGGAGGGCAATCATACCACTTGAAGATATTTTCCTTGGTAAAACCGAGTACTTCATAAATAAAATAAAGCATGAAATTTTAAAAGGAATATTGCAAGTCCTCTCGAGAAACATTTAACCATTACTTGTGTCTTACCAGAAAACATGACACTACGAAAACTTATTTTTAAAGAAACCTCATACGGGGCTTCACTTTCCAATAGGGATTCACTCGTGATAATAATGTCATGTTAGTTGGTTAGGGAGTGTCCTAATGTCATTTAAAATGTCTAGATTACCCTCCCATTATCAAAAGGACTAAATTATTTTCCCATTTACTTTAAAATGACTAGATTGCCCTTCCATTTTTAGTAGGCTCGATCAGGTAAGCTGTCAGACTGATTTCTATATGGAATTCGAGAGAGTTGCACATTGTTAGAGTACTGCTCGGTCGAACTCGCATGCATTGCTATCTCAAGCATGTTTGTCAATGTTAGTGATCAAAACTATAAGTCTTGATTTCTAGCTTATTTATAGATGTCTCGGACTAGTACATCGATTGTGTAGTTGAGCTTAGACTTCACGGCGTTTATCATTTGAAGACTCGAACTACTAAGGGTAACTTGTGGAATTTCATCGACAAAAGGTATGTGGAGACTTAAACTCATCTACCACTTGGAAATTCTATTTCTACTCTATCTCCTATATTGAGACATAAGTCGTATTACGATATAGTTTTCTATATACACATTTGAGATTTCGAGCTGAGTTTATTTCGCTTACATATTTCTCGAAATATGTGTTAGCAAGCTTTCGCTTCGACCAAGTTCATCTTATATCATGTGAAAATTGTCGAGTAACATCTTACATGGTTTGTGTGATACAATCATTTGGTGTTGTCTTGGAATGTTTCGTTATGATTATTTCAATAACTTGAAAATCGCTTTGATGCTAATAATATGTGAAATCGACTATTGTCATCCTTTAAGAAAGTATAATGATTGAAATAAGAGTTTAGAACACTTAAAAATTATTGGATATGTCATGTTGTGCACTCTTGCACATATGTAATCCATGTCCAGGAACCATAGTATGCGCACCCGTTTGCGTACCTGTTGGTTTGATTCGCAGCACTTCTTGGTTGTGGGTGAGATCAACTAAGGGAATCAAGTGCGTAGTATCCTACTGGCATTAGAGACGTAAGGAACGCAACTGTACCTTAACCAGTGTGAGATTGATTAGGGTTCAACTACAGTCCAATCCGAAGTTAATTGGTAGTAGGCTAAAGTCTGTAGCGGCTTAATACAATGTGGTGTTCAATCTGGACTAGGTCCCTGGGTTTTTCTGTATTTTTGGTTTCCCCGTTAACAAAACTTATGGTGTCTGTGTTATTTCTTTTCCGCATTATATTTTGTTATATAATTGAAATATCACAGGTTGTGCGTTAAGTTCAATCAATTAGAATATCCAACTTTGGGTTGTTGATTTAAATTTATCGACACTTGAACATTGGCCTTTGGTACCGTTCAAGTTACTCCTCTTATATTCAATCGGGATCGCAGATTTCTATTTGTTGATTGCGGATTTTATTAAGAGTTAGAGATATTAAACTCTTTGATATACTTTACTCTAGATTGAGTCTGACAGTTGATTCTCTAGAAATTATATTGGAGTAAGTCCTCTCAGATTGCCAAACGAATTGTTGACTGTGGTTGTTAGACCCCCTCATTTTCAATTGGTATCAGAGCAGGCAAACACATTAAATACCTCATAAGTCTGTGTTTGTAGCGATCTGATGATGGATAATATTGTCTCTGAACACGCTTCACTAGAAATGGATAAACTCAACATCGAGAGTGTTCTAGAAACTATCAACAAGGTTGAGAATCCTGATCTGAAAAAACTCATCAATTTCTTGTGTCTCGAAAAACTTCGATGGATAAGGAAAATTGATGGTTCTCATTGCGAAGTTTATATCAAAAAACCTAAACCTCGAGAACGTTATGAAGAGGTTGTTGACTTCTATAAAAAGTTAGATAAACGAATCCAGATCAATTCTGATCTTTCTGTAGAAATTGCAAAGCTTAAGGGTTTGAAGTCTGTAAAGTCTTTTTCAAAGGTTTTAAATGACGCCTCTAATTCTGATTTGAAGAATTGCCGTAACTCATGTGATAATCAAGGTATAGGCTTTGTGAAACCTGACAGTGCTCAGAACACTTCGAACAAGGTTTATGATGTTGGTACATGTTTGTTTTTTGGTTCTCATAATCACTTTCAGCATGTGTGTTTGTCTTTCAAGAAAATACTAAAGGTTGCTGGTGATATTCATAAGAAAGCTATTCAACTTCTGTCGTCTCTTAAAAGACATTCAATACTAACAAGAAAGCCTAAAGTGGTTAGTAGTGCTAGTATGGAAGCTTTTGCTCTGAACTCAACATCACCCTTTCAATGGTTCCTTGATAGTGGGTGTAACAGGCACATGACTGGATATCTCTCATGGTTTATCAACTCAAGCGATTTTGATGGTGGACTAGTAAATTTTGGAGATGGAAGCTGCTTCTACATAAGAAAGAAGGGGACGATCAAATTACCTGGCGTTCCTGAAATTCATGATGTCGTATAGGTTAAAGGTATTACTGATAATATTCTTTCTATTAGTCAAATCTGTGACAAAGGCCATCAAGTGTCTTCAATGATAAAGGATGTGACATTGTCGACAAATCTGGAAAAGTGATTTTTCAAGGATCACATGGAAAAAATAACTGTTATCTTCTAGATACTCAGTTCAGTAATTGTTGCAATTTGACTAAGGTAGAATCTACACACCTTTGGCATGAGCGTTTTGGTCACATCAATTATCGTCTTCTAACTAAGATCATTAACAAAGAACTTGTTAGAGGTGTTCCCAAAATCAATGCTAAGGTTGAGTGTGTATGTGGTGCCTGTCAAAAGAGTAAACAAACGAAAGTTCCACACAAATCATCTCGAAATATTCTTACCAAATCTCCACTTGGTTTAATTCATATGGATCTTTTATGCCAAATTCAACAATCTACAGTGGCTAGAAAGAAGTATGCTTTGGTTATGGTAGATGATTACACCAGATTCGCCTGGGTGGCTTTTTTTAGCTCACTAGAATGAAACACTCAGTGAGTTCAAGAATTTATTGTTAATAAAATCCAGAATTATAAAGGTCGCAAACTAAAGAAAATTAGAAGCGATCGTGGCACATAATTCAAAGACACCAAAATATTTGAATACTGTGACTCTCTGGGAATTACTCAATAATACTCTCCACCTATCACTCCACAAGCAAACTTAGTTGCAGAAAGGAATAATAGAAATATTCAGGAAATGGCAAGGGTAATGCTCCATAACAAAAACTTATCGTTAAGGTTTTGGGGTGAGTCTGTTTTTACGGCTTGCTATTTGATCAATCGTGTTTACTTACGGTCAAAGACCTTACACTCCATATGAGTTGTGATACGGTAAGAAACCCAATTTACACTATTTCAGAGTGTTCGTCAGTAAGGGCTACATTCTAAATGATCGTGAACAGAAAGGGAATTTTGATTCGAAAAGCGATGAGGGTATTTTTCTTGGCTTTGCATCTGACAGTCGTGGTTTCCGAGTCTTTAGTCTCAGAACCCAAGTAATGATGGAATTGGAAAATATTATTATTGATTATCGAAGTAATTTTCTTCATGATGACTCTCCTGCTGAATTGCCTCCAACCGAGACAATTGAGAAAATCAAAGAAACGTCAGAATCAGAAGAAGTTGTTCCAACGGTTGCTGATCCTGATGTCTCTAGTGATGAGGAGAAAATATCTAGTCAGGATATTCCTTTTGAACAAGAATGTGTCACTCCACGACACCTTTAGGTTCAAAGGAATCATGATACTAACAATATCATTGGAGGTAGGGATTCTACTGCTGAGACGAGAGGTCAACTTCAAAATATTTGCAATTTTGGTTGTTATCTATCGCAAGTAGAGCTTAGGAATATTGATGAAGCTCTTAGTGATTCCTTTTGGGTAAATGCAATGCATGAATAGTTAAATAAATTCCAAAGACCATGTGTATGGAAACTCGTACCTTGTCCCCCCCAATATAAATATTGTTGGTACCAAATGGATATCTAAGAACAAGTCTGATGAATTTGGCACCATTGTCAGAATCAAAGCTAGACTTGTCGCTCAAGGATATTCACAGATTGAAGGAATCGACTTTGACGAAACCTTTGCTCTTATGGCATGCCTTAAGTCCATTCAATTATTATTAGCTCATGCTTGTTTTCTTAAGGTTAAGCTGTTTCAAATGGACATTAAATCCTCTTTCCTAAATGGAATCTTAAAGGAAGGAGTCTATGTTGCTCAACCTAAGGGATTTTAAAACCATGATTTTCTCGATCATGTCCTTTAAGCTCAACAAGGCATTGTACAGGTTAAAACAAGCACCTCGTGCCTGGTTTGAAAAACTAACTACTTCCCTTCTTAGGAAAGGTTTTTCAAGAGGTGGAGCTGATAAAACATTGTTTACCAAATGGAGTGGGAAAGATGTTGTAATTTCTCAAGTTTATGTAGATGATATCATCTATGGATCAACATCGGAGAAACTTGCAAAAGATTTTCAAGTCTCTCTTGGCAAGGAGTTTGAGATGAGCAATGTTGGTGAATTAAAATTCTTTTTGGGTTTACAAATTCAACAACACAAGGATAAAATTTACTTACGTCAAGAAAAATATGCAAAAAATCTTGTTTCAAGATTCGATCTTGATAAGTCAACTCCAAAACTTACTCCTATGCCTACCATGGGTAAACTACATAGAAATGAGAAAGGTGTAAATGTGGATCAAAAACTTTATCGATCTATCATTCGAAGTCTTTTGTATCTAACTTCCACGAGACCTGACATTGATTTTAGTGTTGGTTGATGTGCTAGGTTTCAGGAAAATCCAAAGAAATCTCGTCTTGCCGCCACAAAGAGGATCATACGTTACATTAATCACACTTCCGAGTATGGTCTTTCCTACACTTTTGATACTAACACTGACCTTACTGCCTATTCAGATGCTGATTGGGAAGGATGCGTGGAAGACAGAAAAAGTACATCAGAGGGATTCTACTATGTAGGGATGAATCTGTAGCTTGGCATAGCAAGAAACAAAATTCACAATCTCTCTCAACATGTGAAGCAGAATACATTGCTGCCGGTTCATGTTGTACTCAACTCCTATGGATGAAACAAATGTTTGTTTATTATGGAATTGATTCCGGAATAATGAAGATCTTTTGTGATAACTCAAGTGCGATTCGCATCACTGAGAATCCTGTTGAGCACTCAAGGACTAAGCACATAGACATAAGGTACCATTTTATTCGAGATCTTTATGAAAATGTTATCATTACTATGGAATTTGTGCCTTCTGAACAACAATTGGCTGATATTCTCACCAAACCATTAGACACTGTCACATTTCAGCACCTACGACAGTCTATTGGTGTTGTTCTAGTTCATTAGTTTTCCATAACTCTTGACCCTACTTTTATCTCAATCTATTGGGCAATTGAGTTTGGTGTTTTTGTCAAGTATCCTAGTGTTCTTTAAAAATCCTTATTTTCTTGTAAAAGCAAGGTCGCCTTTGTTGTTCTTTCGAGAATGACATATTATGGGGGAGAGTTCTTAATTGAACTTGTGCTTAATTGCCAAATCTTTGTGGGGAGTGCGGCTGTGGAATATTATAGAGGTTATCTTGTATCTTTATAAACTCCTTGTTGGATGCATTTAGCTTCGGCTTTATGATTGCATCTAAATAAGTTGGCATGTTATTCTCTTTTGGTCATGAAGTATCTCTATGAAAATTTCATGAGGATCCCACTAGTTTTCGCACCTTTGCCGATTTATATTGACAAAAAGGGGGATAATTAATGTGTAGTTTCATACTATAAATACATATGGTTTACGGATCATTATGTAAGGGGGAGTGGTTTTCATGTTGAGATGAAGTATTGACTAAGGGGGAGTGATACATATCACCATAGTATTGTTGTCAAAGTTGTGATACAATATAAATAACTTCGATGATGTGTAATAATATTATGACACTGTATAACAATGATTGAGAGCATTTGTTTTCTCATTGTTATGCTACGGATCTTCAACAACTATGATGATGAGTTGAACACGTTTAGAATCATGGAATACTTGGAAGTGACGAAGTTTTCGAGTCGTGTTGAAGATGGAAAGGAGATCAAGCATTTGGATGAGAAGCTAC